>NC_133455.1:89983557-90310690 GCF_048565385.1 Saimiri boliviensis
AGTGAGAAGGTTTTCAGAGTTGCTCTGAAGGGACTTTAGAGGTGAACAGTTATTTTCTTGTTAACTTTGCTCCTGTCTGAGGTTGGAAACTGACCCTTGCAGACTCACTAATCTCATTTTATCACTATATTGAGAGTATAGCCATCTTTCAGAGAGACACTAAGCTTATGAAACTTAAATATGAAGCCCGAATGTCAAGTTAATTTACAAGGAGAAATTTCCATACCAGAGACTAGAATACTCAAGGTCCATTCTCACCCTACATGCAGAACACATGTTAAGTCGTATTATGATCAAAAGATACGTAATGAACATGGAGTTGGAATAAAGAGAATTAAATTGAGCTAATGATATTGTAGCAGTTTGCCAATAGGACTGGTAAAATTTAAAATGTTGGCTTAAGTGCCCTTTTCTCTGGGTAATACTTAGGTGAACCCTGCCAGTGTTTATCTGTGTTTCTTTATTTAAATTTATTTCCTTTATTTAAGTTTCTGTGGCTGATTTATCAATCTTTCTGATTGAGTTCATTATTTACCTAAACATATTAACTGGATAAATTAATATTTTATAATTTAGTCTGTTTGGCTTGGGAGAAGCTAACTCTTTTATTTAAGAGAATTTTCATATCTGTTTTGATCACCTAGTTGATGACGATTATTATAATTTGTTTGTAAAGCAATTCTCCAGTCATTATAATTATTTATCATAAAACTTTTAAAAGAAAGTTTAATGTTTTTATGCTCATAGTTTCTGTATAAGGGACCTAAGACTCATTGTCTGTTCTGGAGTACTGGGCTCTAATGTAGAACTGGGATGTGAATCTAGTTATCAAATTCAAGTTGTTTTTCTACAGTATGCTTTCTATTTAGAAGTGGCTTGAGTTCTCTTAAAGGGAACACAAAGAGCTAAATATATGTTTAAGGTATTTCAAACTTTCCATATAGAAGTTTTTTTTTTTTTCTTATCTAAATTATACCTTCATAGACATTAAAATAAAGCTTCCTTTTTTTTTTTTTTTGACTTTTAAGTTCAAGAGTACATGTGAAGGTTTGTTATAGAGGCAAACCTTTGCCATGGAGTTTGTTGTACAGATTATTTTGTCACTCAGGTGTTAAGCCTAGTGCCCATTAGTTATTTTTCCTGATCTTCTCCCTCCTCCCACCCTCCACCTTCTGGTAGGCAACAGTGTCTATTGTTTCTCTCCCTGAGTTCTCATCATTTAGCTCCCACTTATAAGTGATAATATACAGTATTTGGTTTTCTGTTTCTGCATTAGTTTGCTAAGGGTAATAATAGTCTCCAGCTCCATCCATGTTCCTGAAAAGGACATAATCTCATTCCTTTTTATGGCTGCATAGTATTCCATGGAGTGTGAGTGTGTGTGTGTGTGTGTGTGTGTGTGTGTGTGTGTGTGGCGGGGGGGGGTCTCATTTTTAAAATTCAGGCCATCCATTGATTTCCATTTAGGTTGTTGTCATGTCTTTGCTATTGTGATATGCTGCAGTGTACATATACATACATGTGTCTTTTTTTTGAGATGGAGTCTTGCTCTGTCACCCAGGCTGGAGTGCAGTGGCACAATATCGGCTCACTGCAACCTCTGCTTCTTGGGTTCAAGTGATTCTCCTGCCTCAGCCTCCCGAGTAGCTGGGATTACAGGCATGTGCCACTACACCCAGCTAAATTTTGTGTTTTTAGTAGAGACAGGGTTTCACCATGTTGGTAAGGCTGGTCTCAAATGTCTGACCTTGTGATCCACCCACTTCGGCCTCCCAAAGTGCTGGGATGACAGGTGTGAGCCACTACGGCCGGCCTCATGTATCTTTATGATACAACAATTTATATTCCTTTTAGTATATCCCCAGTAATGGGGAACTGCTGGATCATATAGTAGTTCTGATTTTTTTTAGCTTTTTAAGGAATTGCCACACTGCTTTCCACAGTGGTTGAACTAATTTATACTCCCACCAACAGTATGTAAGTGTTTCTTTTTCTCTGTAACCTAGCCAGCGTATATTATTTTTTTGACTTTTTAATAATAGCAATTATGACTGGTATGAAATAGTATCTTATTCTGGTTTTGATTCGCATTTCTCTAGTTATCAGTAATGGTGAGGTTTCTTTTCATATGCTTGTTTTTCATATGTTTGTTCCATAAGATGATAAGCAACTTCAGCAAAGTCTAGGGATACAAATTAATGTGCAAAAATCACAAGCATTCCTATATACCAATAATAGAAAAACAGAGAGCTAAACCATGAGTGAACTCCCATTCACATTCACAATTACTACAAAGAAAATAAAATTCCTAGGAACACAGCTTAGAAGGGATGAGAAGAACCTCTTCAAGGAGAACTACAAACCACTGACCAAGGAAATAAGAGACGACGTAAACAAATGGAAAAACATTCTATGCTCATGGATAGGAAGAATCAATGTTGTGAAAATGACTATTCTGCCCAAAGTAATTTATAGATTCAGTGCTGTCCCCATTATCCTAATTATCCCTTAATCCTATCAAGCTGTGATTAACTTTCTTCATAGAATTTGAAAAAAAAAAACTACTTTAAATTTACATGGAACCAAAAAAGAGCCTGTATTGCTAGGACAATCCTAAGCAACAAGAAAATCGTGCTACTTGCTTTCAAACTGTACTAAAAGGCTACAGTAACCAACACAGCATGGTACTGGTACCAAAACAGATATATAGACCAATGGAACAGAACAAAGGCTTCAGAAATAACACCACACATCCACAACCATCCGATCTTTGACAAACCTGACAAAAACAAGCAATGAGGAGAGGATTTCCTATTTAATAAATGGTATTGGGAAAACTGGCTAGTCATATGCAGAAAATAGAAACTGTACCCCTTCCTTACACCTTACACAAAAATTAACTCAAGATGGATTAAAGACTTAAACGTAAGACCTAAAACCATAAAAACCCTAGAAGAAAACCTAGGAAATACCATTCAGGACATAGGCATGGGCAAAGACTTACTTCATGACTAAAAACAACAAAAGCAATGACAACAAAAGCCAAAATAGACAAATGGGATCTAATTAAACTAAAGAGCTTCTGCAAAACAAAATAAACTATCATCAAGTGAACAGGCCACCTAGCACTGAGACAATTTTTGCAATCTGTTCATCTGACAAAGAGCTAATGTCCAGAATATACAAGGAACTTAAATTTACAAGAAAAAAATAACATCAAAAAGTGGGTGAGGTATCTGAACAGATGCTTCTCAAAATAAGACATTTATGTAGCCAACAAACATGAAGAAAGCTCATTATCATTGGTCATTAGAGAAATGCAAAGCAAAACCACAATGATATGCCATCCCATGCCAGTTAGAAAGGCAGTCATTAAAAAGTCAGGAAACAGATGCTGGAGGAGATGTAGAGAAACAGGAATGATTTTACACCATTGGTGGGAGTGTAAATTAGATTAACCATTGTGGAAGACAGTGTGGTGATTCCTCAAGGATTTAGAAATAGAAATACCACTTGACCTAGCAATCCCATTACTGGGTATATACCCAAAGGATTATAAATCATTCTACTCTAAAGACACTTGTATGTTTATTGCAGCACTCTTCACAATAGCAAAGACTTGCAACCAACCCAAATGCCCATCAATGATAGACTGCATAAAGAGAATGTGGCACATATACACCATGGAATACTATGCAGCCATAAAAAAGGATGAGTTCATGTCCTTTGCAGTGACATGGATGATGCTGGAAACCATCATTCTCAGCAAACTGACACAAGAACGGAAAACCAAACACTACATGTTCTTACTCATAAGTGGGAGTTAAACAATGCAAACATATGGACACAGGGAGGGGGACATCACAGTTGGGGACCTTTCTGGGGTTGCGGGGAGAGCCTGGGGAGGGATAGCATTAGGAGAAATACCTAATGTAGATGTTGGGTTGATGGGTATAGCAAGCCACCATGGCACGTGTTTACCTATGTAATAAACCTGCATGTATCCCAGAACTTAAAGTATAATAAGAAAAAATATTCAAGGAAAAAAAAAGTGTCTGTTCATGCCCTTTGCCCACTTTTTAATGGGCTCTTTTTGTCTTCTAAATTTGTATAAGGTCCTTATAGATGTTGGATATTAGATCTTTGTCAGATGCACAGTTTGCAAATATTTTCTCCCATTATGTAGCTTGTCTGTATACTCTATTAATAGTTTCTTTTGCTGTGCGGAAGCTCTTTAATTAGATTCCATTTGTCAATTTCTGCTTTTGTTGGAGTTGCTTTTGGCATCTTTGTCATGAACACTTTTCCTGTTCCTGTGTCAAAAGTGGTATTGCCTAGGTTGTCTTCCAGAGTTTTTATAGTTCTGAGTTTTACATGTAAGTCTTTAGTTCATCTTAAGTTAATTTTTGGTATATAGTAAGAAAGGGGTCCAGTTTCAATCTTCTGCATGTGGCTAACTAGTTATCCCAGCACCATTTATTGAATAGGGATTTCTTTCCACATTGCTTGTTTCTGTCAGCTTTGTAAAAAATCGAATGGTTTTAGGTGTGAGGCTTTGCTTCTGGGCTCTTTATTCTGTTCCATCAGTCTGTGTATCTGTTTTTGTACCAATAACATGCTGTTTTGGTCACCGTATTCCTCTAGTGTAATTTGAAGTCAGGTAGCATAATGCCTCCAGTTTTGTTCTTTTTGGTTAGGATTGCTCTGGTTATTCAAACACTTTTGGTTCCATATGAATTTTCAAATAGTTTTTTTCTAGTACTTTGAAGAATGTCATTTGTAGTTTGATATGAATAGCATTGAATGTTTGAATTACTTTGCACAGTACAGCCATTTTAATGATACTGATTCTTTCTATCCATGAGCATGGAATGCTTTTCCATTTGTTTGTGTTATCTCTGATTTCTTTGAGCAGTGTTTTGTAGTTCTCATTTTAGAGGTCTTTCACTTCCTTGGTTAGCTGTGTTCATAGTTATTTTATTCTTTTTGTGGCAGTTGTGAATGGGATTATGTTTCTAATTTGCTCTTGGCTTGACTGTTTTTGGTGTAATAGGAATGCTAGTGATTTTTGTAATAGGAATGCTAGTGATTTTTGTATCCCAAGACTTCACTGAAGTTATCAGCTTAAAGAACTTTCGGATGGAGATGATAGGATTTTTAGATATAGAATCATATCTACAAGCAGGGATTGTTTGCCTTCCTCTTTTTATTTGGATGTACTTTCTTCTCTTTCCTTGAAAGAGAGAAATAAAGAACAATTGTGTTTCATTTTGCTAATATTTGCATACTATAAGTAGATTCCCCAGTATAATTAACTGGATAGGCAGAAGGGGACTTTAAAATAATTTTGTTTTACTTAAGTTTTTTTTTTTTTCCACTGGCAGTAGGATATGGTTAAGAGCTTATCTGAGGACTGTTGCTTTTATTCTTTAAATTGGCATTGTTAAATCACTGAATATATGGCTAGCTAGTCACGTTTTGCTTTCTCTTTAAGCTTTTAATGACAGAATAGTAACTTCTGTTGTTGATATCAATTTAAATATATATCTTATTGAAAACATTAGTTTCATTAAATTCTTTTTTAAGTTTTCATCTCTCTTTTTAACTTATGCTCTTTTTTTTTTGACTTACGCTTTTATCTCTTTTTTAACTTATGTGGTCTTCATCTGCCAGCCAGGTCAGAGTACAGTGATGTGATTATAGCCCATTGAAGCCTTGAATTCCTGAGCTCAAACCATCCTTCCACCTCAGCCTTCCCAGTAGCTGGGACACTGTGCTTGCCTCCTTGTCTGCAGGCACCTGGCTCCTTGGCTGTATTTTTCATTGTTTGTTTACCCACTAGAAAAATAACACACACATGCCCCAAATCTTAATATGATTTTAACTTGCAGTTTTAGTACCTGTGGAGTGGAGAATATGAGCTTTGGAGTCAAACAGTCATGAATTCTGATCATGCCTTGACAGACTTCTAGTTTGTGAAATCTTGTACTTTACAGTTAAACCCAGAATCTTAGCTTCTTCATTTATGAAACGGTTGTTAGTTACAGTGAGGATGAAATAAGTTGACACAAAAAAATATTGCATAGTACCTGTTTGGTGACAGTTCTTTCCCCTTTTTTCATTTCACTTAACAGAAATTTGAGCTGTTCTTTTCGGTCATTGATATGCTTTGGCTCTGTATCCCCACCCAAATCTCATCTTGAACCGTAATCACCCTAAGTCAAGGGGAGGTAGCTGGTGAGAAGTAGCTGGATTATGGAGGTGGTGCCTCTTCCATGCTGTTCTTGTGATAATGAGTTCTCACAAGATCTCCAAATCCCCTTCTGGCACTTTCTCCTGATGCCTTGTGAAAAAGGTGCCTGCTCCCTCTTTGCCTTCTGCTTTGATTATAAGTTTCCTGAGGCTTCCCCAGCCATGTGGCACTGTGAGTCAATTAAACCTGCTTTCTTTTTTTGTGTTTTTAAAGACAGAGTTTCACTGTTGTTGCCCAGGCTGAGGTGCAGTGGTGCAATCTCAGCTTACTGCAATCTCTGCCTCCTGGGTTCAAGCAATTCTCGCTCAGCCTCCTGAGTAGCTGGGATTACAGGCACGTGCCTCCATGCCTGGTTAATTTTTGTATTTTTAGTCAAGATGGGATTTCGCCGTGTTGACCAGGCTGGTCTCAAACTCCTGACCTCAGGGTGATCCACCCACCTTGGCCTCCCAAAATGCTGGACATACAGGCGTGAGCCATCACGCCTGGTCTAAACTGCTTTCTTTATAAATTACTCAGTCTCAGGTAGTATCTTTATAGCAGTGTGAGAATGGATTGGATACAGTCATGTAAAAAAATATATTTAAATGAAAACTATTCGTAAATGAAAACTATTCATTGTCTATATTCAGCACAAGTTTCAGGATTATCTGATTTTAGCCATGTTCACTGTCTTTGAGCTATTTTATATTTACAGCTCTTCATATGTTGTAGGAACTGATAGATGTCAAATTCTGATTGACTCTTGCACCTTTGAAAAAAGGAGTTGCACTTCCATTTGAAATTTATTTCAACATTTATCTACTCTCCATAAATTTGTCCTATTTTAAATGATTTTTTCCTTTGAAGTGGTTATAATGTTTGCCTAGTTCCCTTATTGTATCAGTAGGATAAAATCTTTAATATATAACTATTTTATCTCTGTGAGAGTCAAGATTTTACCTTTTTTTTTTTTTGAAAATCATGTTTTTATGTTAACATATTAAAATATTTTCAAGAAATATCTAAATGAAATTTTAAAAATGAATTGATTTATTGAACACCTGTGATGTATAGCACACTAATGTTTTAATCATTTGCTATTTGGAGTGTTCCAACGGTGATACCAAACTAGAAACAATGTTGTCTTTCCATGATACCTAACAATTAAGTACTTTAGATAGTAATTTATTTATTTTTTTATTATTTCAATACCGATGTGATATTCTCAGGATAAAGTTTTCAAATTTCAAACTTGAAGGATTGCTCTGTATCTTCTGTTAGTGTGTATATACTGTCTTGAATATAATGTTGTTCTACAATTATATTTTGAATGAGTGATTAGATAAATGAGTCTGATAAAGAACACAGGCACTTTTTTCTTAAGTATGTCATTATGTTCTAATGAGTTTAAAGAGATTTCTTAAGGATCTAGTTTCCAGAGACTCAGGAGACTTAATTTAAAATGATGTGTTTCAAACATATCACTTTAAATTAAGGTGTGATATACTTTTTTTCTTTCACTTCAGAAATTGCTTAGAATTTTGTTCACTTAGTGTGAGCAAGAATTAAAGAAAAAAACTTAAATTTTTAGATAGTAAATTTGGATAAAAGGTTTGATTTTGAAATGTTTCTTCTACGTTCTTCAAACTTTTTAGATTCCTTATATCTTTTTTATTTTATTTTACTTTGTTAATTTATTGCTGCTTTTATTTATTTTTGGATGCTGTGGTATTTTCTTCTTGCCGTGATATTGAAGCAGTGGGGAATGAAATAGCTTATTATGTTTTAATTTTCCCATTCAAAAATTTATATTTATGTTTATATTATATAATTTTGTGTTGACTATGCAAATAAAGAATTACAAGGTCCTTTCCTCTGCATCTCTATTAGAAATGAAAACAATTTCTTTTGTTATTTGGATAATTCCAAAATTTGACCATTACAATTTGTGGTATACAGTGTCACTCAGACATTCTTCAGGAACACACTGTTATTCCTCAAAGAAGCAAGTAGGGGTAGAGTCTTTATTTATAGTATGCCAGTAACTATAGAGAATAACTAAAATGGTAGAAATTTTAATGTTATAATCATTCTATTAAGGAATTTGTTTCTTGTGTTCCTCCATCTTGGCCTTTTAAAAGCTATTATATGTTTTTTCCTTCAATTTCCCACCTAGATATCTTAGATATATCCTAAAATCCATTATATTACATCTATATATCTACACATATAATATATAAACCTATACATTATATATGGAGGGTCATTTCCTGTAATGAACCTTCCTTGGATAGAAACAGTGATTTTCTAAACACTGACTTTTACCATTGTCGATAAGTTTTAAAAGAAATCTGTACACTTAGTTTCAATTTTTTTGTCCATAAGCACTTGCAAATTCTTTGTTTTATGTAACAGTGATTTCCCTACATGAGTGATTTTCAAAGATGTCCACAATGAGCATTGAGCAGGAAGATATGGGTTCAACAACATAGACCTGAAAGTATATTTGGGGATCAGAGGTGTAGACAGTTTGTAAAAGCAGATAGTGACCAGCCTCTAAAAGTACCTAAAAGCTGAAAGAATGGGATAAAAAACAAGGACCTGCATTGGATAATAGGGTGTTTGAATGAAAATTAAAGGCCAAAACTAAGTTACAAGTTATAAAAATCATTATTTTATTGGCATATTCTTGAATTATTTTAATCATTAACAGAGATAAACATTTTTTTTTTTTTTGGTGTATGTAAAAGTGCATGGCTATTTATACCTATTTCTTACTTAGAATTTACGAGAGTTACTATGTTTATGTAAAATGAAACAGAAATGACCACAAACAGAATTACTGGGAAAAAAATTGCATATTGTTTAGAAACTTCGTGCTTTGCTGTGTTGTGTTTTGACATAGTTAGCTTTTTGTGCTTTAGAAGAGGCCTGTCAATGAAAAATGGTATGTCCAAATGACTTGCTAGTTACCCTTACAAACTTAAAATGAAGAACTGCCTTTCGTTGCACTTTTGATTTGCTTTGTAGCTGTGATGGAGTATTGTGCGGACTTCGTATTCTCTAAATCTTAGAAAACCGAGAATTTCACATTTAAAATGAAGCAAATTGCATCTGTACTCTTGTGTAAGCCTTAAAAGCAAACAAATACCATACCCAAAGAAACAACATTTTATAGATTTCTACTTCTTAAAAAAATGTTTGGCTGTTTTTTCATGGAAATAGGTGTTGTTGGGTACACCTGATCTCCCGAATTTAAAGATTTTGGGCATGACGACTGACACTAGACAGTTTTTAGTAGACCAAAGAATACTGTAAGCACTTTTGAAACTTTAAAAATTGTACCTTGACTAAGTGAGAAGATATTTATATTTTACATACTAGAATTCATAATTTTAAAATTATGTTTACAATTTCTCATTAAGCACACACATCTAAAACATGTATACCATCATTACTATAAAAGAATATTTTGTGTCTATGTGTGTGAACAATATTCACCAGTACAGATTTTTTCCTAGGGGTTGGGGAGTCACCTTAAATTAGAGAAACTATGTGAATTATAGCATAGCAAAAAATGTAGAGGTTTAACTGAAAAAAATCCAGTTCTCATTTAGAGAAAAGTTATATGCTATCCTTTCTTTCACAGATGCTATTCATTTGTTTTCCCATTTTATTTTGAAAATTGGATGTGGTTAATGAAACACTTAGTAAACGTGGTATCAAATTCAACTTTCTGAAAATTCCACTGATGCCACATAAGTTGAAAGTGCATATGAATTGTAGACACTTTATGTTCAGCTTCACATGTGTCATGTTGGTCTGATTAGCAGGATGCCAGAAAGGGTTATACTTCCAAATTTCATGTTTATTGGTCCGTTGCTGATTGTTAATTTTTTTTTTTTTTTCTTCCAAAAGCTAGTTGGCTTCTGTTAGTCTTTACTTTGAAGTTGGATCTTTTCCTATCCTATTAACCCAGAGCATGCTTTGATTGGGGGGTTGACAGAACTCCAGGGGTTGATTATTCCAATTAGGAAGGATATTGAAACAAAAGTCTTATATTTGTAAGAGGTATAGTTATTTTTATTTTTTCATTGTTATATTTAAAAATAACAAGCATGAATCTATTTAACTTAAGAACTAGAGTGTTTGTTACCAATTTTATAATTTTTCTTTTATCCTATTTCTTTGCCTTTGTCCCTGGAGAAACCACTGTCCTCAGTTTTATGTTAGCATTTCCTTGATTTTGTTAAAAAAAAAAAAGTGTGTGTATGTGCATGTTTATTATATAAGAGTTTTGCTTGTTTATGTGCTTTATAAAAATGGGTTCACACTGTTCAGTCTTCAGGGTTTGTATTTTTAACCTAAATTTTTGTCTCTAAGATTCAGCCATGTTGTTTCATACATCTGTTGTTTCTTCATTTTCACTGCTTAATAATATTCCAGTTTATGATTATGCCACAACTCAGGTACCCATTTAATGTGAATAGGTATTTAGACTGTTGCCACTTATTTGCTGTTATGAACAGTAACTGCTGGAAACATTCCAATATATAGTTTTAGTGGTAGCAAATCTGTTTAGCGGTTTTGCCTAGGGAAGGATTTTGTTGAGATCAAGTTATTTTTCCTCTGATGAGTAATTCTTTAGATGTGTTGTTTCATTTTTATTATGTAATTTCTCTTTTGTTGTTTCCTCTTTACTTTTATTGTGACTTACAGAGAAACTTCAAGAAATGGACAAATAATTCCCATATATTCTTCATTTTCTTCAAAGGTTAACATTTTACCACATGTGCTTTATCATTTTCTTCTTTTTCCTTCTCATTGTTTTTTTATTCTCCTTAGTATTTATTTAGCACTGTTCTTGTTCTTACACTGAGGGCATTCAGTCAAAGTACTATGTCCTGTAGTAGTAACTTGGGTTAGTTCTTACCCTTCGTACTCTCATACTGTGTTATGTGATCAGGTTATTCATTTGCAAGTTCTTTGTATCCTGTTTTAGGATTTTTCGTTCCCCTGCGTGTTGATTTCATTTTTCTTTTATTGAACATGAGAAACATTAATATGGTGACAAAAGTTGAACTGTATTAAAACCTATATTTGGAGAAGAGAGATTTCTTGCCATTCATTTCTTTTCTTTCTACCTCAATCCTGTCTGTCTTCCACTATCAGTCCTGTTTGTTTTTGGCTTTATCCTTTATATGATTCCTTCACAGCAAATAAGTAGATGTATGTATCTTTATCTTTTCATGTATTTAAGGGCCTTTTGTATATTTTCATTTTGGTAAATTGTTCATATCTTTTGCTCATTATTCTGTAGAATATTTTTTTTCCTTCAACCCTTCTCTGCCCACCGCCCCCCACAACCAGGTTTGAAATGTTCTTTATTTATTAGGAATATTGGCCCTTATCTGTGATACATATTATACATATTAGTTTTTTTTTCCTAGTTTATTAGTTTTTATATTTTTTAGGGTAATTCTTGACAGAAAAAAATGTTTATTTTTTTTCTTCACTTTTTAAGAATGTTTTATTACAAAGCTTCCTTTAAAAAATGCTCAGCACGTTAATTCAAACTGGAATGACAAATATTAGATGACAGTTTTGGGAAAAGGCTGTGCCTTGCTATTTAAAAAAAAATGGGTACATCGATGCTCATTTTAACAACTGGCATAAAATCCCACTAACTGGCTAATAAAAACAGATACAAATCCAGAACATTTAAAGTAATCAAGTGCTGGGCTTTTTACAAGAGGGTGAGAAGGAAAGAAATGAAAATTCACTGCAAACCAGTCTGTTGAATGCATCTGTTAAGGTTTACTGTTGTTTTGTATATTCTATATTGAAATTAGTCTTTCCTTGTGTTGTATGTATAATCTAGCCACACTTAGAAAGCCCTTTCTTATGTCTAAGGTAAAGAACTCACTCATGTTTTCTCCTAGAGTATATGATCTCATTTTTAAACTGTTTAGATCCCTGATCCTATTTGGAGTTTTTTTTGTGTGTGTGTGATGTGAGATATGAATTTAATTTTATTTAATACATATTTTCCAAACAACTAGTCAATTTTTCTAGCACTATTTATTAACAAGCCCATCTTTGACTCAGTGATTTGAAATGCTGCTTTTATCACATGCTTGGATCTATTTTTAGACTTTCTGATGTGTTCTGGTCTGTTAATTGCTACCCCAAATAATATACCTCTATAAAATATTTTTTATACAGGTTCTGTAACTTAATTTAATACAGCATATTTTAATAAGATAGTCGTATGTTTTAATTTAGTTTAATTTAGTATATTTTAATAATAGGGAATGGTATTCCCCATACAGTTTTTCTTTTAGTTTTGTTCTGTTCTTTGAAATTCACTTTTTTCATGAGACATTTAATGCCCATTTATCTAGCTTCATTATAAAAAACTTAATGGGATTGTGTTAAGCCTATATAAAAGTTAACTAAGAACGGACTGGAATCTTTATGATTTCTAGATGTTCTGTCCTATTACAAGAGATATAATTTACCTTTGTTTAGGTCTATTTTTTGTGTCTTTCAGGAGTGTTTTAAAGTTTTCCTTATTTCATGCTAAATTTATTCTTATGTACTGTATTGTGTCTATTGCAGTGAAAAAGTTTTGTCTCTACCATTATATTCTCTAAATGGTTATTGTTTTACATATGAATTATATTGATTTCTGCTTGGTAAGTTTATATCCTGCTTTTTTCTGAATGCTTTTATTATTTGAGTTAATTTTAAATGTATTCTCATGATAGGAACATGAAATTGTTGTTTTATGCTATTTTATTTCTTTTGTTTAATTGCATTGGTTTAAAGTTATAGGGATAGTAGGCATCCTTATCTTATTCCTGATCTTTACAGAAACACCTTTAATCTTTTCCTCTTAAGATGCTGCCCTTAGGGCTGAGGTTTACATATTTTATTATGTTAAGAAAGTATCCATCAGTTTCTGTTTTCCTGATTGTTTTTAACTGAAATGGGTGTTCAGTTTTATCACAGGCATTTCCAGAGTCTTGGAGATAATGTTTCTCTTTAAGTCTTTTAATTTGGAATATTAATGAATTCTGTGATAGATAACCAGTCTTGGATTCCTGGAGTAAGTTCTGTTGGTTCATTGCATATCATTTTAATATGGTATTGGATTCATATTGCTAATATTTTATTTAGAACATATACTTCATTATTTATAAGTGAACTCTAATCTGAAAATCTTGAATTTTTCTGATTTTTAATGTCTCTATAAGGTGTTACTATCTATTAATGTTACGTTACATTTTAGTGATACTAATGAAGTTTTCCTTCATTTTTAGTGTTCTTCCTTTTCAATTTTAGAATATTGGGTTTAACTAGTGTTTGAATGTTTGGTAGAAATCCTCTTGATATAATCTGAGCCTAATGCTTTCTTTGTGGAGTAGTTGCCTAACTTTATTTTTTTCACAAGAAAATATATAACATCAACTTTTAGTAACTACATTTCTGTAGGAATTTTTCCATTTTTCTAAATGTTTGATTTGCTTAGAAGTCTGTAGAAGAGCCTTATTACTTTCTAATTTCTTTTGTTTTAATAGCTATTTTCTTCTTGTCATTTAATTTTGTGTACTTAAGTACTTTCCCTTTTATTGTTAGCTACTGTTTTGTTTAATTTTCATTTGAAATCCATGATTTTGATTAATTATATGTCCTCTTTTTTTCTTATTAATAAACTTCAATGAATGCAGTATTTTTATTATTTCCCTGTTTTACTCTTTTAATATTCTTTTTTGTTTTTTAGTTCTAGCTGGGAATTTAATTCATTGTTTTTTGATTGAAGTGTTCAGGGCTATAAAGTTTTCTTTCTAATTACTACTTTAAATGTATCCCATATGATTTGTCACTATTTCTTAGAAATATTGTAGTATCTTAATAGACAATGGAAAGTTAGAATTATATTGTGCTGGAAAAGCTTGTTTTGAATGTTGCCAACTGATAACTTCCGTGACAACTTCCATTTACTGAATGTTTACCATGTACCTGTCACTGAGCTGGTGGTTGGTATACATCATCTCATTTAAGCTGTATAACATCATTTTGAGCTACCTATTTCCCCATTTTCAGAAGAAAAAACTTTGGCTTAGAGAATTATTGTAATTTGCCTAAGGTTACATTATGCATAAATTGTTAATGTTTCAATTTGAGTCAATTTCTGACTCCAGTGCCTATGGCTGTTACCTAGACAATCATATTGTGAGGTCACAGAGGTATTGAACAAACATGACTTAGTCAGGGAATGTTTAGTAGTATGGTGTGACTGGAGTGAAGTTAGCACTTAGTTGTATCATTTCTGGCTTGAACAAATGGTTTTTTGAGGTATCATTAACTGAGATGAAAAACATGAAGCAAAACAGGTTTATCTAAGATGAAGGATAAGTCTGGTGTACCTGTTGGGCAGCTTACTGGAACTATCTGGTAGTAAGGTGAGTATATAGATCTAGAGTTCTGCAGAGTAATTTATACTGGAGATGTAGATTTGGATATCATTAGCTTAGAGGTGGTAGTTTAAATAATGGCTTTTGAAAGTGGTAATCTAGAATATTGTGTACAGTGAGAAGATCAAAAGATATAGGAAATAATGAAACTTGAAGTTTATTGGAGAAAAGGCTGAAAAGGAATCAAGGAAATAGTAGTTAAGGTATTAGGTAGAAATCAAGGAGATCGGCCAGGTGCAGTGGGATTACAAGCTCACGCCTGTAATCCCAGCACTTTGGAAGGCCAAGGCGGGTGGATCACGAGCTTAGGAGTTCAAAATCAGCCTGACCAACATGGGGAAAACTCTGTCTCTACTAAAAATACAAAAATTACCCACATGTGGTGGCGCATGCCTATAATCCCAGCTACTCAGGAGGCTGAGGCAGAACTGCTTGAACAGCACAGGTGGAGGTTGCAGTGAGCTGAAATCTGCACCCCAGCCTGGGCGACATAGCGAGATTCTGTCTCCCAAAAAAAAAAAAAAAAAAAAAAAAAAAAAATCTAGTAGATCATGTGTAACAGGCACCAAAGAAGGAGTTTAAAAAAAAAATGGAGAGTCATTATCATGTTCTCTGGTGAACTAAAGAAAGATGAGATCAGAAGTGTTTATTTGATTTAATAGTATCTGATAGGACAAGTGGTATCATAAATAACATCTAGTGGAGTGATGAGGATTGGGTCAAGGAAGAAGAAAATGGAGACGGGGATTACGAACTGTTTAAGAACTTTGGTTATGAAGAGAAAGGGTCATAGTGTAGTAGTAGCTAGTATGAGATTCAGGGTACTTTCATTCTCTCTCTCTGCTGTCCTTCAACCTCTCCCTCTCTTTTCTTTCTTTTCCTCTTTTCTTTCTCACTTGCTCCCACTCTTCCTGTATTCTACTCACTTTCCTTTCTTTTTCCCTAACATGATACACTTGAACATTTAATGTTACAGATGAGAATTTAACTTGTGACAGCATGACATCTAATGCCTATAAATATGAATAACATAAATTATTAAAATAGGTGTTAGATCAGCATGAATCTGTTACTTTTCTTGAATACAGGATCATAGTCACATATATACCTTTAAATATACTTGCCCTATAAATTTTAATCTTCAATAAAATACCAACACTATCCTAAATGCTTTACATGTTTTACACAGTTTGAACCTTAGCGAAATCTCTGCCCATCTTCTAGATGAGGAAACTGAGGCACAGAGAAATTCAGTGACTTGCCCATTGTTCTGTAACTGGTCTGGCAGTGTGGTTCTAGAGTCTATGCTCTTAATCATAAGGCTGTATTCCTTCTCACTCCACCATAGTAATTACTTTCATTCCTTTAAAAACTAATTAGTAATATTTTTGTCATAAATTATAATACAGAATTAGAAATGGGAATATTTTGACATTTTGAAGAACTCTTTTCAGTATTCTACTTTTATAGAATAGAAAAAACTTCTTGAACAGTTCATAATCCCTGTCTCCATTTTCTTCTTCCTTGACCCAATCCTCATCACTCCATTGGATCTGTTATTGAAGATACTACTTGTCCTATCAGACATACTATTAATCAAGTACTATTAAATCTACTTTTATAGAATAGTGAAGATTAGAAAAAAAAATTTCTGAAGTAAGGATACCAAGTTCAAACATAAATTAAAATTTCAGGTTTCTGTATTTGAGTTAAAGAATTGAAATGCCTATGGGTGAAGCTAGACTATATTAATTATATAGTGTGGCAGGTGATACCTCAAAAATACAATATTGCTGCATAATTGAAATGTGTATAAGATAAATGAACCCTTAGAATATCAATCACAACTTGATATATTTGTTAGTTTAATATCTAATGGCCTTATAAATGTCTTTCTTCAGGGAAACATTCAATTTCCATTGTGAGCTGCCTTCCAGAATTTATGGTAGAACTTCACTGACGTTGCTACTGATGCCAATGTGGAATAAAGGTCTTTATAGTTTAGAAAGTCAAAACATATAAATGGGCTGCAGCAAAAAATGACTCACTCTCCTTAAATTTTAAAACACATAATCCAAACATACTTGAATTTTTAGAAAGAACATTTAAAAATCAAATAATATGTATACAACCTGTTTATCTTGTTAATATCCGTACTTTTGTCCTATGTCCTATTTGATATTTGGCTTTCCTTTTAGGACCTTTATATTTGAGGTCTAATCACAATCTAATGATTTTTTTGAAGCTAATTGAAAAAGAAAAGAAAAATTGTTATTTTTCTATGTTGACAATAACATGAAAAATCTTTTGGTTGTTGCAAAAGAAGACCTTAATGCAGATAGTGTTGGATTAGTTGTTTCAAAGTAATTGTTCTTTTCTCTTACTCATTTTATTGTAATAAATATTAATTGATTGACTTGCCTACTGAGTCATAAAGCCACTGAATACATGAGTGCATCTGTCTTGCTCACTGCTGTCTCTTCAGTCCCTAATACCTATGACTGGCACTGGTAGGCACTCTAGTGCTTTTTAAAATTAAATGGATTTTTCTGAATGAAGTGAATGAATATATAATATATATGAGTATTTTCTCTATGTTGGAAATGTACTTCTTATGGTACTGTGTTAGTATGTAAACACTAAGACATTATAAAACTATTTTGTTTGCCTGGGTCTCACATGGAAATGTCATGTTAAATTTAAAAACAGTAGTTTTAGCTTTCAGAGATTGGGCCCTGAGGAATAGTCATAGAATACTGATTTTTCACTCTCATTGCTTTTACTTTTCTCTGTTACGTTTTTCCTTTTCTCTGTTTCGGCTCTTTCTTCCCTTCAACCTGTTTCTTCTGTTTCTCTTTAATAATCCTATCCTTTTTGTTGTTTTTCTTTAGTATCTGGAGTCCATCTTTCACCATCTTCTCCTGAGATTGTACTGGACCATGACCACTCTTCTGCCATTGGCTGCCTCTCTTCTGATGCCATTACTTTATCATCAGAGAATACGCATGCAGAGAACAGCACTGTGAGTCAAACTATTTCTAAAGCACAGGTAAAGACGAGCATTTTTTTTTGAGACTGAGCTTTGCTTTTGTTGCCCAGGCTGGAGTGCAATGGAGTGATCTTGGCTCACCACAACTTCACCTCCTGGGTTCAAGCAGTTCTCCTGCCTCAGCTTCCCAAATAGCTAGGATTACACCTCCTCACCTGGCTATACACCTCCTCACCTGGCTAATTTTGTATTTTTAGTAGAGAAGGAGTTTCTTCATGTTTCTTATGGTCAGGCTGGTCTCGAACTCCCGACCTCAGGTGATCTGCCCACCTTGGCCTCCCAAAGTTCTGGGATTACAGGTGTGAGCCTCAATGCCCAGCCAGACAAGCATCGTTTTAAAGGCAGTTTGCATACTTAAAAAAAATGCCTGCTAATTTAATTGTTGCTTTTAACATTTCTTTTTTATCCTATTTGTCTAAAGGAAGTATTTCTGCAATAGGTTTTCTAATTTTGATGCTAATACTTAGAAATCAAAAAACTAGATATGTTTGTTTTGTGGCACAATTGTACAATATTTAAGTAGCCTTAGTTACCAAAGTATGATTTGAGTATCTTATTTATTAAAATTTACTTGGCTTTGTATTCCAAATCTTGAGCTACAAAAGGGAAAATAATACAAAAAAGGATAAGTATGTGTCTTTTCAGTGAATCTTATCACATATTTTCAGGTATTCATGCAGCTGTTTCAATTTTAGAGTAAAAACCAAAAAGATAGCAGTTACAAGGTTTATTCATTCAAATAACTTTTAAACCAGGCATTTGTGCTAGCTGCTGGAAGTAGTGCCAATTTCTAAAGTGCTGTACACAATTTTGAGTCACCTGTTAATTTTGTGAGAAAGTAATTATCAATAGAGGTGATTGATAAATTGCAAATTTATGATTTACAGTTCAAAATATAAACAAATTCTATGTCGGTGTAATTTAACAACTGTTAACCAGATAGGTCTATCCTTACTCATACATTTTTAAACATAGGAAAAAGTTTTAAGCTTTTTAGTGCATTGCTAGCAAAATAATCAATACTTTAGATTTAAAATTAAGAGGAAATTTTGTTTCTTACAGCAAAGATGGAATTGTTAACAGTTTGAGGTCTTCTTTTGATTTACTTAAAGGGTGAAATAATTTCAGAACCTTTTAAACAACTTAATTTCCAAATGTGGTTTCTAGTGCCCTTTGGATGTTTTCATTATTGGTATAGTGTAAACTTTCTTCTCTTGTATTTCTTTTTCTTCTTCTTCTTTTTTTTTCTAAATGTGGTTTAGATTCAGCAATCAACAAACGCTCATCTGGATATCTCACTTTTTCCATTGGGTTTAACCAATGAAAAAAGTAATGGAACAATTGCACTTGTGGATGATTGTGAGGATCCTGGAGCCAATGTATCTAACATACAGCTTCAGCAAAAAATTTCAAGTCTGGAGATTAAACTCAAAGTATCTGAAGAAGAAAAACAGAGAATTAAAAAGGTATATTTGTGTTTGCCTGAGAAATGTTTGAATTGCAAATATTAGAAATTTGATATAATCTCAAACCCTGCCTAAAAACTCATCAGAGGAAGAAGATACCTTTCTCCCATGGCCCTCCTTTAAAACAGTCATGAGCTTATCACTTGGAAAAGCCTTTGATAAGAAATAGATTTTACATATGTACTTTTAAAGATATGAATATCTTTTACTAGGTTTTTTCCTCTGTGGCTTCTTTTTTGGTTTATTTTTATTTACTTTGAAAGTAGATAGGCCGGGCGTGGTGGTTCACGCCTGTAATCCCAGCACTTTGGGAGGCCGAGGCGGGTGCATCACGAGGTCAAGAGATCAAGACCATTCTGGTCAACATGGTGAAACCCCGTCTCTACTAAAAATACAAAAAATTAGCTGGGCATGGTGGCTCGTGTCTGTAATCCCAGCTACTCGGGAGGCTGAGGCAGGAGAATTGCCTGAATCCAGGAGGCGGAGGTTGCGGTTAGCAGAGATGGTGCCATTGCACTCCAGCCTGGGTAACAAGAGCGAAACTCTGCCTCAAAAAAAAAAAAAACAAAAACAAAAAAGTAGATAATGTTGTACTTCTTATGAATAGGTGAAATTTTGCAACATTAACTTCTCCCTATAGGAAGTCAGGCATCATGGGATATTTGACAAGAGTACTTAGGTATACCGCCATTTTAGTAAATTCTTTACTTATGCTTTCTTCCCTATGAATGTATCTGTCAAAAGAGCTTAGCAAATTTATAGAAAGTGTATATAGAGATCAATTATGTTGATGAAATTAGTTGAGATGCTCATATTCATGTATTGGAATGAGTAATTGTTATGTCCATGTTTGATATTGGCCTAGAAATTAGAATTAAGCATAACAGTTATAATATTGTTAGATTTTAAACCATACTTTCCGTGGATTCGTTCTCAGATAAATGTTTTCTGATATGTTCATTGAAAAAATTAAATTTTATGCCATTAAATATTACAAAGCTTGTATTTGGATTTTTCTTTTAGGATGTGGAATCATTGATGGAAAAGCATAATGTTTTAGAAAAAGGCTTTCTAAAAGAAAAAGAGCAAGAAGCCATTTCTTTTCAAGATAGTTACAAAGAACTTCAGGTAAGCTGATTGAACTTAAAATTTAAAATGTAAGCCCTTTTGATGAAGCACGTTACTATAATTTCAAAAAGCACATAATGAGTATCTTATGAAGAATTAGATACTTGCTTAAATATGTAAAACTGACCAACATGGTTTGAAATAATGAAGATGGCCATTTTGAAAAGTGAGTCTGTGAGCCGCCCTGAGGATTAGTAGTTTGAGGCTCAAAGAATTTGCTGATAAATACTGTTTCTGATGGATACATTTTGGGAACTGGTTATTCTAATTTTTGTTATAATAATTACACTTGAATTACGTTTAGAATCCTGTAATCCAGAATTGAGATATTTAACTTTTTAAATAAATTGTCTCTTTGCTTCTTCCTAAATTTCCTTATGTATTTCTTCTATAGTCTTCCCTAACTCAGTAAATGGCAACTCCATGTTTCTAATTGCTAATACCAAAACCTACTCATTCCTTTTTGTACTTACTCAATATCTGTTTCTTTAGCAGGATTTGTTGGCTATACCTTCAGAATATCCATATTTCAACAATTTATCATCATGGTCACCGCTATCAACCTATTGTATATTATCATTACTTCTCTCTTGGAATACTAAAGTGTCTTCTAACTAATCTTTTTGTCATTGCCCATGTGCAGACCATTCCCCCATTGCAGCCACGGTGATCTGATTGAAACTTAAAGCTGGTCGTTGTCATTCTTCTGTTTCAAAACCTTCCGTGGCTTCTCATCTGACCTACACTAAAAGTCAGGTCCTTAAACTGTGTTCTATTAAGTCCCTTTTTCCTCTCCTTTCCTTGCCTCTTTTTCCTCAATCATTTTTCTTTTTTCTAATGTCTGAAGTACTCAGATTCCCTCAGATACTGCATGGTTTTCTTTATAGCCTTCACGTCTCTCAAGTATTACCTTGTAAGAGAAGCCTTTCCAAACAATGCTGACATCCTCTCCATCCACCTTATCATAGTCTGCTTTATTTTTATTCCTAGCACCTTTTACATTTGACAAATTATATATTTACTTGTTAATTTGCCTGAATCATTGTAATAGTCTCCTAAGTGGTCTTCTAGCTTCCACCCTTGTTCTTTTCTTTAATGAGTTTTTAATTCAGCAGGTAGGAGTAGTGTTTTAAAAAATGTAACTCAAATCATATCCCAGACTCAATTCCTATTTTCTTTCCAAGATAAATTTTCAGGCTTCTCCAGTTTACCCTCAGATACTTATTTACACCAAGCTTTATAATAAAGTATAGAAGAACATGTGAGTACATGTGGGAAAGGACATTCTTTGCCTATTAGAGGGATATAGTCCATTATTTCTGCCTGGAATGCTGTTCCTCCTACGGATTAGTTTTTAAAAAATACAAAACTTGGAAATAAGGAAAAATGCAGGCAGTGGGTCTTTTCAGCGCCTGTGATGACATTGTTTAATATGCCTACCTCAGGAGTACTTAGGAGAATGTACTTTATTTGATTCACTGTTTACTGTTGAATAAAAGTCTCAGATGTAGTGAAGTTACGTATTTATTTATAGATTTTTTTTGTCTCCTGAAGAGATGCAAATAATTCTGTTAGAAAAGATAACTTCAAACAATATAATTACCCTGTAGGATATTAACAAGTTTTGTCTCTAACCTAGTGCTTTTAGTCTAACACTCCACGTTGTTAAATTTCCTGTATAAATCCTGTTCTTCAAAGATAAATGATTAATTTATTAGTAAATGAAAAGAATAAATCTTTGGTATATTTTCAATTTGTATTTACATGAGTCAGATTAACTTTTTGAAAATTTAATAGCTCTCACTGGATTTTGGGCTTCCTTCTGATACTTGCTCAAATGCTACTCTTGTGGAGGTGTTTCTGGTTTTTTTTTTTTTTTTTTTTTTTTTCTTTCTTTCAGATGGAATCTTGGTTGCCAATGGCATGATCTTGGCTCACTACAACTTCTGCCTCCCTGGTTCAAGCAATTCTCCTGCCCTCAGTCTCCTGAGTAGCTGAGATTACAGGCATGCACCAACATGCCCTGCTAACTTTTGTATTTTTAGTAGAGAGGGGATTTTACTGTGTTGGTCAGGTTGGTCTCAAACTCCTGACCTTGTGATTTGCCCACCTTGGCCTCCCAAAGTGCTGGGATTACAGGCGTGAGCCACCATGCCTGGCCTGTGGAGGCGTGTCTTAATCATGCTATATAAAATATGCCCTGGGTATGTGCTCAGCATTCCCTAGCCCTTTTTATATTTTTCTTTCTCATGCCACTTATTTCTACCTGTTATTTTATTTTGATTTATTTTCTGTCTTTTCTCCACTAAAGTGTGAGTTCCATGAGATCAAGAATTTTCCTTCCAAGTAGTACCTGGCATATAGTGCATGTTCAGTGAATACTGTTGGATGAATGAACACATGAACTAATGTCATGCATCCTGCTCCCCAAGGACTAATTACTTTGTCTATAGCCACACTTACTGACCTCATCCTTGGGATTACGGTACTAATTAAAAGGCATAGTACTCAATAATGAGATAACTTTGTGTTTTTTTTTTTTTTTTTTTTTTTTTTGTCTCCAGTGTATACCTTTTTCTGGACCCTTTAATGAGACATCTTTGAAAATTCAGTTTTTTCATCTATTAATGGGAACGGTAACATATCAGAGAGACTATGTAAGAGCTAACATATAGCACTTTGGGTTTTTTATAGTAAGGACCGATATAAATGCTATCTTATATAATATCCGATATAATGCTATCTGGCATTCTCACTTCTTTTTCTATTAATAGTGATAATCTAGGAGCGATGACTTGAGTCTTCAAAGCTAGTACTCAATTCACAAGTTCTTCCTTTTGTAGGAATCAGTACTTTAAAAGAACTTTTTTTCAGATGACTTCATTTTAGTACCAATAGGTTTCACTCTTTATAGCATGGGAATAAAAGGGTAACTTATGGAGTGTTAAACACCTTGGCTAAATAAATTATAGAAAAATGTACTGGCAGGTCTCATAGCCAAACTGAAGTTAAAGCAGGTGTACTGTTCAATTTATATTTTGCCATACCATCTCTGAAGAAAGCATTTCTATCCTTAGTTCCTTCCATTCATTTGATGAGCCAATTCTTTGTATTTTATTTGGTTATTCTGTTTTTCAGTTTTAAAATTTTCATTTGGTTCTCCTTCATATTTTCCATTTCATGCTGAAACTTTTTATTCTATTTCAGGCATGTTCATAATTCCTTGCAGAAGCATTTTCATTATGATTCCTTAAAATCCTCGTTAGAAAAGTATCATCTCAGTGTTAGTATTGATAGTATTTTCTTAACCAAGTTGAGATTTTCCTGATTCTTAGTATGATGAGTGATTTTTAATTATATCTTGCACATTTTAGCTATTTTATATGACACCTTGGATCTTGTTTAAATCTTGTGTTTTAGCAGGCCTCATCTGATACTTTATAGGTTGGGAAAAGATAGATACCATTTTGTTAATGTCAGGTGCAAGTAAAATGACAAGTTTTCCACTCAGCCCCCTTTGACACCCTGGGTAGGAGGAATACTACCTTATTCCTGGGTTAAGGTGGGATTTCAGGGTCCCCACAGGCTTTAGCAGTTGTGTCCCTGGCTGGGAGAGGGAGAGGCACCTTATTGCTGTTTCATGGCTGCCTTACTATGAGAGTAGAGGAGATCTTGTTACTTCTGGATGGTTATAAAAGTTCTGGCTTTCTACTTGGCTTCCTCTGACACAGGAAAGGAGGGAGAGAGTGAGTCGTTTTTCTTTTGGATGGGGATAGAATTTCTAAAACTGCCTTCACCATCTAAAACTGCCACTTGGTTCTCTCTGATACCACATCAGAATCATCTATGGGCACTTCATTAGTTTCTGGGTGAGAGTGGAAATCTAGGTTCAGTGCTTGGCCTTTTGTGACAGAGGTGGTTTAAAAATAAAGGTGAAACTTGAAAATAAGGAAAAAGGTGAGCAGTGTGTCTTTTCAATGTCCTATTGGGGACATTGTTTAATAGGCCTACACTATGACTATTCAGAAGAAAGTATTTTAAGTCATTGTTACTCTTGATTAAAAGTTTCAAAGGTAGGGCCATGGAAATTTTTTTTTTTTTCATTTCATTTGGCTGGTGTAGGGTACTTGTTGTCTAAAAGCTTTCTGTCTTGCTAGATTGTGCCTTTCATGGCCCTTTTGCTACAGAGGATTGGCTTTTATTGGGACTTTTGTGCCTATTGGTGTTTCCTGGGCTGGCCATTCCACTCCCCAGTTTGGGATGTATGAGGTTAAAAGAAAACTCACAGACCTCACTGCTTTGTCATTCCTTGGATTCCCAGGTCCCTAGTTGGTCAGCCTTCTCTTTTCATTCCAGAGTTTTCTTACATTTGTTTTAATAAAATGCCCAAACTTTTTAGCTGTGATTATTGACCAATAGGGAGAAGTAGGATAGAAAGCAACCTTTTTAAATTTTAGTTATTCTTTGTTGTAACTACATCAGGAAATTGATATCAAAGTTAAAATACATTAATTTGAAGCAGGTAACTTTGAGTTGGGTTTTTTTGGGGGGTGGTGGGAACAGGTTAACCAGCTCTCATGGAGTCATTCTAGATAGAGGAAGGCTGCATAAAAATATGGATAATTCAAAATGGGAGATAATACATAAATTTCTGTATCTGTTTTATATTGTTTGTGCATATATATGTGTGTATGTTAGGTATTCTGAAAGTGTATTTTCAACAAAAATATTTACATTGTGTTGTAATGACCTGATTCAGAAAGAATTTAGAAATCTTTGGCTTCCCTATTTGACCTTTCTGTAATCCAGTTCTTTCTGAGAGTATAAACTTCTTTCAAACTAGCACAAAGTTGTTTCTACCTAATGCTTTCTTAGGAATAGGAAATGTGATTAAATTTGTGAGTGTCAAAGGAGTCTACTGTATGTTAAGTATGTATAGGATGAAATATTAGCAAAGTGAGTTTTTAAATAGTGATATGATTTGGCTGTGTCCCCACCCAAATCTTGAATTGTTGCTTTCATAATTCCCACTTGTTGTTGGAGGCATCAGGTGGGAGATAATTGAATCGTGGGGGTGTGTCTTTCTTGTGCCATTCTTGTGATAGTGAATGTCTCATGAGATCTGATAGTTTTATAAAGGGAAGTTTCCCTGAATAAGTTCTCTTCTCTTGTCTGCTGCCATGTGAGATGTGCCTTTTACCTTCCATCATGACTGTCAGGACTCCTCAGCCACATGGAACTGTAAGTTTGTTAAACCACTTACTTTTATAAATTGCCCAGTCTCAGGTATGTCTTTACCAGCAATGTGAAAATGGACTAATACAAACAGTGAATATATATTAAATTTCTTGTTTAGATTTATGATCTGCCAGTCACCCTTCAGATAATTGGGTCTTATTTATGATATATTTTCTGTAGATTATGGCAATTTTTAAATATTAAGATATCTAACATACAGGTCTTTTAAATGTTTGTGTAACTTAATGAAATGAAAAGAGTTCTTTTATTAATGATGACAGGAAAAGTATACTGGTGCCTGCATCTCTGTGGTATCCTAAATAAAGCAAAACATTTAGGAGTCCAATAAGGTAACACTAGATTAAATTAGCTGGGAAGTCCGTCTCCTTAAGAAATGTTAGTATGTGTATGTATTTCTAAAAATATTATGTTTATTCTGGAAAATGTGGACAATATAGAAAAAGGAAAACAAAATTTATAGCTGAAATAAATGGAAAATTTATTTCTTTCCTTACTATGAAAATTCTAAATATTTTCACCTGGTTACAGAATACTGAGCTCTGAATTTTTGATTTTGAAAAATTTACTCCTCTACTTAGGCCAGGATTTGGATGTATCTTTGTTAGAATTTTAGTCTGACAAGAGAAAGAATAATAAATAAATGGAATGTTTGTAAAACCTTTAAACAAACTTTTTAAAAACAACATTAATGATTACAGAGAATTTGAACAGTGTTATTGTATGTGATATGGTCTGATTACCAGGATAGGTGGAGAGGCGTGAATGTACCATAACAAGGAAATAAATACTGTGAACTCTGTAGTACAATGGGGGTGTGCTGTGTCTCCTTTCCTGTTCTGTCCTGTGTGTAGCCTAACCAGAGGAAGAAAAGTGAGTCATGCTGCGTTTGTCAGAAATAGCTACTTAAAGGACTTTCATAAAACTTGAATAGAGAGCTCCTCATTTTAATATAACTTGGATTCCAATCTCTTTTGTCTTCTTTCTCTGACTCCCGTAACAAGTGGGTCAACACCTCTGACAAGCACTCAGGAAACTTGGCAGCCCATTAGATAGTACATATCCTCATGCTGCCACATTTAAAAAAGTTCAGTTACCAGACACAGCTGGTTATAAAATTATCATCTTTGATAGCCGCCAGTGTTGGTATCTATGGCTAGCTTTGGGAATTGTCTGTGTAAGTTTTTAAAGAGTGAACCTATTCTTTCACATTCTGTTTTCTATTGCCATGCCTCCTGGCTACAGCAGCTTGATTATTTGTCTTGAGAATTTAATTAAAAAAAAAAACAACCAATACTGTTTTATGAAAATAAAGTGTTTCAGAGGTCCTTAAATTTACCTAATAAATGGATTTTTACAGTCCCAGACTACTACTTACATTCTGTTGCAGATTTCACAGATTGTATTACTTAAGTACCAATAAATATTAATCTCTATTTTTTCATGTACCCTTTAAAAATAAGTACTTATCAGGTTTTGGACACTGGGCACTTGGCTAGAGGCTACTATAATAATTGTGCTTTATAAATTTGGTTAAGGGGTAGATTAGATCAGTTACTTGCTAACCCAAAATAGTTAGCTTGATAACATGGTATGTAGCGAATTCAGCAGTTATGCCCAGGTAACCCGAAATATAGTTTGTGGTTTTATGTAGGATTGGAAAATACTGAGGGAAATACACGTTAAGCATCGCTTGAAGACATTCTGTTTATTCACATATTTTTTGGTATGACTAAACACTCTGAACATGTATCTTCGTCAGGATTTTAGTCTGAAAAAGGAAAGAATAATTAATAAATGGAATGTTTGTAAAAAATGAAGAAAAAGGATTTTATATTTTGGTTGATTTTACATGCATTTCTTTTAGTAGTATATTTCAGATTAGATTTGATGTTGGAAAATGTATATTTCTGTTATAGTCTTTATAAAAGGAGAATCACTGTGAGAGATGAATCATGGTGAGATATAGTATTTATTTCAAAGCTAATTGAATAATGGAATTATTCAGTCCATGGGTTAAATACCAAAATTTAGAAGACCTATTTGTCAAACTATATTAGAATAATAAACATTGCCATTATCAGCATTTACATTTGTTAATTTAAAACATGTCTATGTAGTCTAGAAAAGTTTATTCAAAACAAACAGAATTATTTACATAAAAAGAGTAACATGTTAAGATATTTTAATGTGTGTGTGTGTGTGTGTGTGTGTGTGTGTGTGTTTATTTATTTATTCACTTATTTTTTTGAGAAGAGTTTCCCTCTTCTTGCCCAGGCTGGAGTCAGTGGCACAATCTTGGCTCACTGCAGCCTCTGCCTCCCGAGTTCAAGCAATTCTCATGTCTCAGCCTCCCAAGTAGCTGGGATTACAGGCACCTGCCACCACACTCAGCTAAATTTTGTATTTTTAGTAGAACTGGGGTTTCGCCATATTGGCCATGCTGGTTTTGGACTCCTGACCTCAGGTGATCATCCTGCCTTGGCCTCCCAAAGTGCTGGGATTACAGGTGTGAACTGGTATGCCCAGCCTTGTATATTTTTAAAAATAAGACTTTCAGGTCCAAGTAATAAACTTGAAAATATTGCTTTATACAGTAGTTTTCACAAATTTCTGCATTTATCTCTTTTGCTTCACTTATTTGGCGTCCTTAAATTTTAGAACAATAATCTTCAATCCTGGAAATTTATAATTTCCAGGAAAATTTCAAAAAATGCTAAATTACTGCTCACATCAGTTAATGTGTTCAAGTGATTCAAACATCAAAAACTGTATATATTGTAAATAAAGGTATAAAGTGAAAAGTGTACACCTCATCCTGTGCTACATCTACCTAGTTCTTTTTTTCTTCAACAGGTAATTCCTGTTTTTTTTTTTTTTTTTTTTTTGTGTGTGTGTGTGTGTATGCGATTTAATCCCTGTAGAGTATTTTATAATGCAAACCGAAGCTAGTGATAAATATACATATATCTCATTCCTTCTGTCTAATTTAGATAATAGTGTAATAAATATTTATTTAGTTAAGATTATTTCTTGGAGGCCTTTCCACAGTGATTCATATATAAATTCCTTATTCTTTCTATGAATATCTGAAATACATTATTTTCTTGTAGCATAAAACATTGCTGTTAAAGTCTAATACCAATCTAACTTTTTTCCAGTTTCTTGTTATATACTGGTTTTGGTTATTTTGGGTTGCTTCCTCTAGGTTTTCATTATGAATTTTTAATATGTAGTTTCAGTTCATTTAGAGTTTTAAAAAGTTTTTACATTATAAATTAAATGTTTGTTTTATTCTCTGACTGTGTCTTCCTTATGGTGACTCCTGTTATTTGTGTGTTAGATAGTCTTTGTCTTCTACATTTGTCTTTACTTGACTTCTTTTTTATTGCTTCATTTCTTTTTGATCTAAAATGTGCTCCCCCTTTTATTCTTTAGTTTAATCATCATTTCTGAAATGATTTATTGTCATAATTCTTTTCTAAAATCTCTCACATCGTTTCTGAGGTTTTTTTTTAACTTTGCTATCATTTTCTGACCATCTTCTAGCCCGCTTTTGTATTGAGTTTTTAATCTTTTTGTGCTATGCATTTTCTGCTATACTTATTTTCTGTAGGGCTGTCTTCTGTTTCTCCTTTTTATATAATAGCATTGTGTAGAATTCAACTGATTTTTTTTGTTGTTGTTTTTAACATGAAATTAGTTCTCTTAAACTTCTTCAATGAGTAAGATAGTTTTTTTCTTCATGATTTAAAAATCCTGTGCTTGTCTGATTAAAAAATATGGTGACAACATTTTATAATTTTCTGACTTTATTTACTTCTGCCACTTTTATTTGACCCTCTTTTTCTTCTCTCTCTGTCGTCTCTGGTTTGGTCAACTTGCATTTTCCCAGCAATTTATCCTCAGTGTGGGGCTTTATCTTGAAAGTATTTAGAGTTTTTTGGGCCCATTGACATCTTACTGAGGACCACTTGTACTTACCTAAAATTGTGTAGACCTCTCTCAGTTTCAACTTCTGTTCTTACCTTGACATGCTGATCTCTCCAGTGAGTTTGTTAGCTATTTGAGTTCTCGTGTCTATTTGATATCCTATCTTGTTTATCTTTTTATCTTTTTTCCTGCACAGATTCAAATGCCATACAGGTCTTGGAATCATTGATGGTTTGTCTTTACCTGTTCATATTTTGGCATTCACAAAGGATATTATGAGATATAGATTTGTGATAGATATATCTCATTTTGTGGTTCTGTTTTTTTTTTTTTTAATGTGTTCTGTGAGGGATTTTTGAGACATCTAAAAGCTATACCATTGCTAATACCATATTCTTAGTACCTTTACCTTTTCATGGGCTAGTAAAGGGAATTATGTGTAGTGAGAAGGGTTAAACATATGTGTTCTCTGAGGATACTTACTTTTTATGGAATTAGTAGTAGAGTGAGTTTTCAATATCATGGTAATGAAACTTGAAGGAAAAGACCATGTTTTATTTTTGTATACTGTTAAGCACTTCTGGATGTCTATGTCTGAAAGAACTGTTGAAAAAATGTTTGGAGAATTAAACTACTTAAAAAAATCTTTTGTTTTAAAAATTTCATGTTCAGTTTTATAGAAAATTATTCATTTGCCTAAGAGCCACAAAATTTGACAAGCTTCGTTTTTTATTTTTTTTGAGAAGATGATGAACTCGTTTTAGGCCCATGTGTAGGGATGAGTGTAGTGATCACAAGCATATCTTTGATTCTGTGCACTGAAACATATAACTTGTATTTGTACCTTTTTAAAAAATCAGTCTTTGCGATACTGATTACGAACACCATTTCTCAAAAACAAAACAAAATAAAACAAAAACCAAAAAAAAACCCAGAAAACAAAATTAACTGGGCATGGATGGTGTGTGAACCTATTGTCCTAGATACTTGGGAGGCGGAGATGAGAGAATTTCTTGATCCCAGGAGTTTGAGGTTTCAGTGAGCGGTGAATCACCACTGCATTCTAGCCTCGGTGACAGAGCCAGTTCCTGTCTCCCTCCTCAATTTTTTTTTTCGATTATTTGTTCCTGAATAACAGTAGCAATAAGAAAAGTAACTGACCTTTTAGTCTCAAGAAATGTTAAGCACTGGAGGCATTTGTGGGAATTAACAATATAGGTACAGTTTTTTGAAATTTTGTGCTGAATTTTTTTTTTTTTTTGAGCTGGAGCCTGGGCTATAGTCCAGTGGCACAGACTCAGCTCACTGCAACCTTTGTCTTCCAGGTTCAAGCAATTCTCCTGCCTTGGCCTCCTAAGTGGCTGGGATGACAGGTGCCTGCCACTCTGTGCAGCTAATTTTTTTCTTTTTGTATTTTGAGTAGAGAAGGGGTTTCACCATATTGGCCAGTCTGGTTTCGAACTCCTGACCTTGTGATTTGCTGGGCTCGGCCTCCCAAAGTGCTGGGGTTACAAGCATGAGCCACTGCGCCTGGCTGTTCTGGCTTTTATTTTGAAGGGCTTACGTCATTTTCTTATCCTTGTTCTGATAATTCGGAAAGTTAAGTTGTCAGTTTATTTATTAGAACCAAATGGAACAGTTTTGAAGTCATTGGGAGAATATCATTTTCAAAATCTACAAACTAATTGATCCTAGTGAGAATGTTTTTCTTCCTCCTTGCTGCATTAGTCATCATCCATAATAGTAGACATTTAAAGTAGATGCTAGTATTTCTTCAATCCCAAGGTGACACAGATGTTTAAGGAATGCCATCCATTTAATGATAGGTTTTGAGGGGACAGAAAAGACTAAATTATATTTTAAGACCACCTAATTCATAAATCTTAAGGTGTGAAGAAATATGCATCTTAGACTTGACTCGGTAGGTAAAATGAGTTTTTCTGTTCCAAATCTTTTTCAAGATATTTAGAATTTGTAAATAGTTTGGAAATATAACATGTTTTTAAAAGAAAAATCAAGTAAGCTGTTTTGGTGAGTTTAAGCAAATTTCAAATACTTTAGCACATAGAAAATAATTTTTATGCTTCTAAATGTAAAAATAGTTCCATGATCTAAGCAAATTAGCATCATTAAACAGATTTGCAGCAGAAAAAGGTATTAATGCAAATAAAATTAACAGTCCACTTTAAATTTAGGTGCTTAGGTTCTCATGCTTCTGCATGAAGACTCTCCAGCAAACATCTATTCTGTCAGCAATAAGTGCGCCTTGAATAAACCTCATTGACTATGATACTGCCATTCGTGCAAAGTCAAGCACTTATTCTAAATACGGTTGTCCCTCAGTATCTGTGAGGGATTCATTAGGTACCCAAATCCACAAATGCTCAAGTCCCTGGTATAAAATGGCATAGTATTTTCATATAACCTATGCACATCCTCTTGCACACTTTAAATCATCTCTAGATTTGTTATGATATCTAATGCAATGTAAATGCTATGTAGATTTTTGTCATATTGTGTTATTTAGGGAATAATAAGAGAAAAAGTCTATATATGTTCCAGTTCATTTCTTCTGAATACTTTTTTACCCCCAGTTGGTTAAATCCCTGGATACAGAATCTACAGATGCAGAGGGCTGACTGTATTCATTGGTCTTAAAATTTTTACTCATTTGTAATTGTGAGAGATTCAAGGCTGGATGCTTAATCTTCATATTTCCTTGCAAAGTTAAACAGTACATGACCTCTTTTGATCTATATTAATGCCAAGGTTTATATGAATACATTTCAGAAATGTCATACAATTATACTTGATACCTTTTCTATGACATTGCCTGATCTCTTTTCTTATGAATTTAAGAACCCTTTAACATTGTCTTTTCAGGAACATATAATTTGGTAGAATATGGTTTTAATGTTTACTTATGGTTACTCCATATGCTATTAGGTTATTTATAAGTACATTTATCACTTTAGAGTGATATGTTTTATATTCTTTACTAGATAGTAAATTACCCAAGGAGCATTCCCAGATTGCACAGCCTTTTTTTTTTTTTCGGTGTGCGTGTGTGTATGCATGATGGCAGTGCCACAAAATAGGAAAACATGGACTTACAATGTGGCTAAGCCTCATCCTCATGCAGTGGTGAAGCAAACCTGTTATTTTTGAATATTCTATGTATTTACCATATTTCCCTGCTTATCTGAGGTCAGACTTTGACCTCAGCCATTCTACAACAAAGCCACAGACCTTACCAGTAAATGAAGACTAGTTTGAAGCAAATTCTTATAAAATCAAATGCACTTTATTTGGCAGGTAAGTCAGTCATAGTCACTCAACCAGACAGTTACATATAAAGGAGAAAAGATACATTTGCTCATAGTAGCCAGAAAACAATGTTGAAGGAGAAGACACATTCAGAGTTTGGACATGTGAGAAAATCTTGGTAATGGTTAGGTGGCTCCCAGGGTCTTTGTTTTCTTTATCCATTTGCTGAATTTTGAATTTTGGATTTTTCTCAGGTATAAGTGATTTAAGGGATATTGCTGTGTATTGCTAAGAGTTGAAGTGCTGTACTCTCTTTTTCTCTTTGAATGTTTACTTGTTGAGAAGACTGTATGTGTTTATGTATTCTGTTTGAGGGAAGAAGGACATTATGGTTTTGAAAGTACTAGGTAAGAAATCTAGTATGTAAAACTGTTTAACAGTGCAGAGAATGGTGTCTTGAATGGAAGGATGCTGCTGTATAATAAGTGCTATTTGAGTATTTTTTTGGTTGGGTTAGTTTGTTCATTGCTACTTTATCGTTATTATTTAGCTCTCTTTCAGTGCCACTTGCTGAGACAGCCTTTTTCTGACCCTTCTGGCCAAAGTAGTAACTTCCCCATATCTCACTCCTTTTTATTTTCTTCAAAACTTAGCTGAATCATACTTACTTATATAGTTATTGTTTGGCTGTTACTCTTTCCTCCCAGAATATAAGTTCCTAGTAGGGTAAATTTTTTTATTTAACCATGATATTATCAACTCCTAGAATAGTATCTTGCACATAAAAAAAAATGGTTGATTGACTGAAATGTATGGTTTGTAGACTGCTACAGAGTGAATTGTTTCCCCCTAAAATCCATACGTTGATGCTCTCATCCCTATTTTGATGGTATCTGGAGATGAGGCCTCTGGAGAAAATTAGATTTAGATGAAGTCATTAGGATGGGATCCTCATCATGGGATTAGTACCCTTATAAGAATGGATACCAGAGAACTTGTTCTCTCTGCTCTGCCTCGTGGGAACACAGTGTGAAGGTAGCTGTTCTACAAGCCAGGAAGAAAGCTATCACTGGAAAATGATCATTGTGACCTTGATCTTGGGCTTCTAGCATCCAGAATTGGGAAAAAACAAATTTTTGTCATTTAAGCTAACTAGTCTCTGTTATTTTGTTATATTAGTGTGAGCAATCTAAGACAGAGTAGAGATGTTTTATATTTAAAGCTATAGTGTATTATATCATTATATATCATATACTGCATTACTATCTGTATAGTGATGTAATACACTATAGCTTTAATTTAATATGGAGGATGTTTTTGGGATACAAGCATTAGAAGTATTTATTTTCTTTTAAGCTAAGAAATGACTTCTCAAATAATATTTTCTAGAAAAATACTGAATTTACTTTTAGCTATAGATACAGTGTAGAAAGCATTCTAATTATGGGAAATAGATGTGTTTATGTTGCCTACTCCATCTACATTTAAAATTACAGGATAGGTGCCAGGGAGTTTCACAAGTTAAAGCAGCATGTGAAATCAGAGCAATGAAACCTGCAGAGTCTGAAAAAAGCACCCTTCATGGCAAACACTAACCTGCTCTTTACTGCATAGGAATTTATGGATGTGGCTCCAATCCTACTCCTGCTTTAAGACATTGCCAGTGACCTCACACATTTAAAAAATCATTGGCTTCTTCTTTTGCTTTTAATTTCCTGAAATCTTTCTTACCTATCATTTCAGACTTTTTCCCACTTGGTTTTTTAAGTTTCTTCCATTTTGTTGTAGTTTCTTATACCCAAGTAATAAATTTTCATTTCTTTTTACTATGTGTGTATTTTCTGTGTGTCTAAATATACCTTCCCTGCTTCCTTATTTTTTCTCTGCCACATAAATTTTTTATAATTGCATTTTAGGTTTTAGGGTACATGTGAAGAACATGCAAGATTGTTGCATAGGTACACACATGGCAACGTGATTTGCTGCGTTCCTCCCCTTCACCTATATCTGGCATTTCTCCCCATGCTGTCTCTCCTCAAGTCCCTACCCCCCGGTGTCCCTCCCCTATTTCCCCCCAACAGACCCCAGTGTGTGATGCTCTCATCCCTGTGTCTATGTGTTCTCATTGTTCAACACCTGCCTATGAGTGAGAACATGCAGTGTTTAATATTCTGTTCTTGTGTCAGTTTGCTGAGAATGATGGTTTCCATGTTCATCCATGTCCCTACAAAGGACACGAACTCATTGTTTTTGATGGCTGCATAATATTCCATGGCGTATATGTGCCACAATTTTCCTGTCCAGTCTATCATCGATGGGCATTTGGGTTGGTTCCAAGTCTTTGCTATTGTAAACAGTGCTGCAATGAACATTCGTGTGCATGTGTCCTTATAGTAGAACGATTTATAATCCTTTGGATATATACCCAGTAATGGGGTTGCTGGGTCTAATGGAATTTCTATTTCTAGGTCCTTGAGGAATCACCACACTGTCTTCCACAATGGTTGAACTAATTTACACTCCCACCAACAGTGTAAAAGTGTTCCTATTTCTCCACATCCTCTCCAGCATCTGTTGTCTCCAGATTTTTTAATGATCGTCATTCTAACTGGCGCGAGATGGTATCTCAATGTAGTTTTGATTTGCATTTCTCTAATGATCAGTGATGATGAGCATTTTTTCATATGTTTGTTGGCCTCATGTATGTCTTCTTTTGTAAAGTGTCTGTTCATATCCTTCACCTACTTTTGAATGGGCTTGTTTATTTTTTTCTTCTAGATCTGTTTTAGTTCTTTGTAAATTCTGGATATCAGCCCCTTGTCAGATGGATAGACTGCAAAAATTTTTTCCCATTCTGTTGATTGCCGATTCACTCTAATGACTGTTTCTTTTGCCGTGCAGAAGCTGTGGAGTTTGATTAGGTCCCATTTGTCTATTTTGGCTTTTGTTGCCTGCCATATAAATTTTTTGATGTTTTTGTTAAAACACGTAATTTTTCTAGTAATATAGTCTAGTAAAAATTTCAAATATAGAAATCCATAACTTAGATGCCTATAATTTCATCCCTTATGGATAACTTTTAGACACATAATATTAATTTGTCCTTCAGAATATTGTGCATATCTATACTTTTACCAGGAACTCTGCGAGAGTGCTCAATTTACCATACCCTTGCCTACTGGATATTGCCAGACTCTTAATGTGCAATTAGGGAAGTAAAGTATAACTTTTGTTATTTTAATTTTAATTTTCTTATTAGTACATTAGATTTTTTCATATGGTTGTTAATCATTTTCCCCCTACATATCCTGTATCTCCATTTCTAATATAAAAATTAGGTTTATCTTAAGTGATTTATAAGCACCTTTATATATACCAGGATTATTTACATTTTGTTATTATGGAATATTTTCCTGGTTTATTTTTTATGTTAATTATAGCTTTTACTGCAGTAATTTTAAAAAGTAGGTTAGTCTCAAGAGTTTTGGTTTAGAAAATATTTGGTTATGTTTAATTCCACTCATTTTGTAGTTTCAGTTTACATTAAACTTTTGATCTATCTGGACTTTCTATTGATAGAGTGAGGTAGAGTCTAATTACTCCTTTCCCCATACTGTTAGCTTGTTGCCCGGTCAATATATGTAAAGCAGTTCCTCTTGTCCCTTCTTATTTGGAATGCGTCTTTGCCATATACTGAATTTCTGTATATACTTAGATATATTCTGGATTTGATTTCCATTTCTGTTGATATGTGTCTGTGTTTTCCTGTGGTAGCACCATCTACATTATTGTTTTATTGCACATTTAGAGATTTGCTAGGGCTATGCTTCCTTAACTATTCTTGCCTATTATTCATAACAGTTGAATTTAATAATTATTTAATCAGGTTTATTTTTTAAAACCATGTTGTCATTTTGATAGTAATTTTGTTAAATTCTTAGATTTATAGATGCAAAATTGGCATTCTATATTTTTAATCTTTCTGCTTAATAATATATGTTTCTCGTGGCTGTGCATGGTGCCTCACACCTGTAGTCACAATACTTTGGGAAGCTGAGGCAAGTGGATCCCTTCTAGTCAGAAGTTGGAGGAGGCTGCAGTGATTTGATTGCACTGCTGCACTACAGGCTGGCTGACAGAACCAGACCTCATCTCTTAAGAAAAAAAAATCCATTTATTTGAGACCCATTAAATATCTTTATATTGAGTTTTATGACTATCTTCTTAGAGCTCTTGACATTTATTAACTTGTTCCCCAAAATTTTAAGGGGTTTTATTTGCTTTACCTGTAGAGAGATACTCCTTATTTATGAATCAAATTTCTTGTAATCTTTTGCTGGTTTTCAATTTGGAGGGCTAAAAATCTTTCGAGCTCCTAAAATTGCTATCAGTTTTGTGCTTACATTCACTGTACGAAACTGGACACTTGTACTTTCCCAGAAACTATGTCAGGCAATGAAAACACAAACATGTAAATTCATTGGGATAATAATAAATGAGTGAATGAAATGTAAGCAATTGCCATAAGTCTGAGAAGTTTTCTAATGGAGATAGTTTCCAAATAAGGAAGATAACAAAGGAAGGGGAAATCATTAGAGTTTAGACTCAGAATATAAATAGGGCTTTGCCAAATAGTCAGGTGGGGAGGGTAGCTTCTTATAGAAATAGTGTCATATGCAAAGTCCTGCAGTTGTGAAATAACATGACCTGTGTAAAAAACTGTTAGTACAGGAGTTTCAGTGGTGAGGGATATTGCTATGTCAGCCTAGGAAGTGAGGGGAAGGCATTTTGTAGCTGAATCTGAAAAGATTGTTAGAAGCTGCCAAAATGTTTTTAGCAGTTGAGTAACACTGAACATACTTGCATTTTGGAAAGATAATTCTTGCAGTTGATATGGATGAGTTGGAGGGACATGAGATAGACCTGTTTAGAGTCTGCTGCATTAGTCCAAGAGAAATATGATGGAGATCTTAATGAAGTGGGGAAATACAAATAAAGATGGAAAAGCAATGTTTGAAGGATTATTTAGGCAGAAAATTTAGAAAATTTAGTAACTTGGGGTTGAGAAAGAGGAATCTAGAATGGCTTGAACTGAGATTTGTGAATTCTTCACACCCTAATTTGTAAAATTTCCTTGTGAAACTTAAAAAGCATGGTTCACAAAAGTAATGATAGTTTCTTTTACTCTATAGCAAATGAATAGCAGCAAAATGGGGTAGGAGACTGTCAAGATGTGGGCAAATAACTGTTATGTGCATTAAGTCTTCTCTTCCTCAGTCTCTCTCAAAACATTAACATTCTTTCCCTTAGCAATGCCATTGCTGTAGCCTAGGGAGCAATCACCCTTCACTCAGATTACTGTAATTTTGCTTTCCTTGAATCCAGTATCCATGCTGAAGCCAGAATAATTCTTCAGAGCCGATCATTTTATTCTCTGGCTTAAAACTCTTCAGTGGTTTTTCTCTTTTCCTTAGGATTAAGGCCAACCTTTGAAAAATACCTTAAAAGGTTTCATTTTCCTTACTTGTAAAATAATAATAATAATACTTCCTTTTTGAGTTATTATGAAGATTAAGTTAGCTTAGGTTCTGAAGTGAACAATGCCTGGCACACAACACTGTTACAAATGTTTGCTCATGTTATTTTTATTGTTTGTTTAGTGTCTTACTGCCCATCCCATTTAGACTATAAGAACCATAAGGTTTGAAATGTCTTTCTTTTGCTATGATGTTCTCAGTATTTAGCACAGAATACATTAATGTTAAATATTAAATGCATAGCACTTCATAATTTTTTGAATGTAATTTGGAATCATAATAATGAAGCATTCAAAAGCTCTAAAGTGGAGGCAGGATGTACTATTTGTCATAATATAATAGGAGAAAGAATTTTCACAGTATTCTGTGTTGCTAAGAAAAACAATTGCATCCAGTTGCTTTTGTCGTAAGACAGCAGCTCTGAAATGTTTTTATTTTTTGAAAAAAGATATTAGATAAATTAGGAATAACATAAAAGTAATTGAATATATGCAAATAGAAAAGAAAAACAATGCCAGTGTTGGGTTATTAACTAAAATTAATAGATGCTATAAGTGATTTTTTAATGTAAGAAAAAGTTGCTCTACTAAGGTTTGAATTTACTTTTTCTCCTGAAATGGTTAAGAAACAATTTTATTCATATATTTATTCATCCAACAAAAATTTGAAAGGTGCCTTCTATGTTCCAAGTTCTATTTTGGCTGATTGTGATACATTAATGGGAAAACAACAAAAATCACTGTTTATGGAGTTTAGAGAGACAGTGTTTAATAAACATAAAAAGTTAATTATAAAGTGAGTAAGTGATAAAAATTATAGCAAAATAAGGGATATATTGTGATTATTGGAATGGAGGAGAGTGTGTTACAATTTTAAATGAAGCGATCAGGATTTTATTTAAAAAATGACTTTAAAGCAAAGAGTTGAAGATGGCAAGGAGAGATTTTAGGCATAAGAAACAGCCAATATGCTCTGGATTAGGAATCTATTAAACCAGTGTTGCTGAAGCAGAATGAATGAGAGGAAAGTATAGAGGGAGGTGAAGTTATTTAATGATAGATGTAGGGTAAGGGGGTGGGGAGGGCTTAATTGTTTTGACTTCTATTTAGGAAATATTATTTTAATTTTACATTACATAATGTATAGACCTAATCAAATTATGTTTAAACAGTATGCTATAGTAAGAGGAACCATAGGAAATAAAAAAATTTATGTTCTGCAAGATATTTGATAACAAATATATTCCTTGCAAATAAAACCTGATCAGCAAAACTAACACTCTATTCCTTTATAGTTGATGCAGATATGCCTGGACATACACTTTGCTTCCAAAAAAAAAAATCTTTTTGTCTAAGAGATATTTGTGGCAATCTGTATTTTTTCCCTCCAGTGGACCCCTCATTTGTTCTCCTTGCCATTGTATACATGATGCTGAGATTCTGCTTAGAGTGAGACACTAGTCCACATTTATTCCATTATTCCACTGCAATTGTGAGACATTGCTGTAGCTCAAAGTAGGGTTAGTTTTTGAGCAAGACTAAATTCTTTGGACTACTTGGGATGCTTATTATACATCTTTTGTAGACTTATAGCAGATTTGATGTTTGAATGACTTTTAAAGCTATTTTCTGATACAACCTTAAAGCTCCATTCTATTTATAGAAAATTCCACAGCTAATTTTTTTTTAAAAAAAACAAATGATGATAAACGAAACAGGCTTTATTGCAAGCAGAATTCAAAGTGTTACTGACAAAGCAGTTTCTCCCAAAAATGGGTCTTTCTGTGTTCACGCCATAAAGCTGATACACAAAACTGAAGGTGAACAACAAGCAGTGAAGGTTTTATTCGATATGGTGGAATTGAGAAGCAGGAGGTTGGCTCATAAATCAACTTCTCAGCTCATGAGAGCCAGAAAGTCACAGATACAGGGCGTCTTTAATGAAGGAGTTGGGCATTAAAAGTAAGGAAAAGGATATTCATGTATTTTCTGGGAATGGGCAGAGAACTTCTCGAAACCAGAGTGCTACCTTTTTATCCTTTTAGGGTTTCTAAAAGGACATAGTGATACAGGAGTTAAAAAGAAATTATTTAGGCAGAGAGGGAGGGTAAGGAAGTCCTCAAGAAGGTTTTTCTTTTAATGAAAAGCAGCCTCCAAATCATCATCTTTTCTAGCAGAGCAGTCTGTAAAAATTGAGCAGCAGACATAGACAAGTTGGAAGCTTGCACAGGTGAATGCATGTTCAACATGGCAACTCCATCTTCCCTTTTCCTTGACAACCATGTGTACAGTAAGTAGCAGACAACATGGTGCTGCTGGCCAAGTAGAGAATCCATTTGTATAATAAAAAAATTAGGGTGGGGTGGCCATGTTCCTTGCACTATGTAAATGTCACAACTGGTCCAACCAATCTTTGGGCCCTGTCTTAATCAGACATTGCCTCCTCAAGCCAGTCTATAAAAGCCGATGCACTTTACTGTGGGCCAGAAGTCTCAGAGGAGAGAGAGTGCTATTTTTCATTCTTTCTTTTGTCTATTAAACCTCTGTTCCTAAACCCATTTCCTGTGCGTCTGCATCCTCAATTCCCTTGGTGTGAAACAATGAACCTTGGGTATTTACACCAGATAGTGACACCACTTCACTAGTGATTGTCAACTGTCTTAGCACAGGTGTGAGTGTCATTTAATGTGGAAATTAGGTTATAATGAAGTTAGAAGTTCTTCAGAGGCCAGATGAGCTGCCATGTTGAATCCCACCAGTCTTAGCTGGTTTGATCACAATAGGGAACTTCTGACCTCAGGCATATGTTTTCTAAAGATAAGCAGAGTTAAGGTGAGATAGGAATTCACATAGGTAGAACCCATAGGCATTATGCTGGGTAACTAAAAGATGCCCCTAGATCCTTGGTAACATAGGGGTACTATGTTAATTGAACTTTTAAATTTCTTTGCCTTTCAGGGTATCACAATTTATTTGATGTTTGTATAGCTGTCCACCTCTCTAAGAATATAGGAAAAATCGAGCCTTAGATATATTGTCATCTACCTTACATTGTTATCTAGAGAAAGGTATTTGAACTACATTTCGACTCTGATTTCCATAGCAGCTGTTTGTAGCTTTGGTTGTTTTCTGTATGCTAAATTTATTGTGTTTATTGTGTTTTTTCCATTTATGTATTTGCAGCTAATTTGTCTGCATGAAAGTTTTGGATATCTTTTGAGAGTTTTCAACATCAAAGTAGAAAATTATAAATTAAAAAAATTAGAATCAGTGACTGTACACATAGAATGGAATATTGAGGCCAAGAGAAAGTATTTAATTTTTTTCAAAATATTTATTGAAACTGAACTGCAGGTTTTATTCTCAGATTGCTAGTTTAGAAAGAGGAACATAATAATTTGTAAGGAAATGCTGAATCCTTGCATAATAGAAGTTGTATAAACATTTCATAGAATTTGCAGTAATGATCCCTTAAAATTTGGGTAAAGTGCTTGTGCATAACAGCAGTAGAGTTGTTAAGATGTAGTAAGAGAATATAAAACTTTCCTCTACCCATAATGATGTTCTGTTGTTCATTTTATGAGAGAGGCATCACATTTTCCAAATGGCAGTGACTAAAAGGAATTATTTTTTTATAAACATGTTAGATATAAGCAGATGCGAATTTTTTTTCTTAACTCCTTTTTTATTTATAAACTGAATATATTCATAATCTTTTTTTAAGGCTACTTAGCTATAAGATATTTTATGGAAAATAGATTGCTTATAATAAGGAACACTTTGAGTCAGTAGCTCGAAGGTAGGAGGTAAATGATAAACTTCAGACAATGGAAAAGAAATGAGAACGAATGGTGTTTGGAAAAAAATTGTAAACCATTTCCACTAACCTCATAAAATTTTTCTTTTGAAAATAAAAATGCGTTTTTCATACCTGAACTCTGCATATGGTTTTGAATGGAAAATAAAGAAGTATTCCTGAAATAATAAGAAAGCAAGTTAAAATGTGAATCAGTTGCCTGTTATGCAAATAATGATTCACTTCAGTGTTGGACTTCAAGGGCCAATAATTTTTATGAAAGCATTACTAAAGCAAGGTGTTTGGGTTGGATTTTAAAGTCTATGTCCTTTGGTTGACTTTCCGTCATTTTATTCATTTTAGTGAGCTTGTTTATAGTATTGTGGCATGTATTTCATTCCCACTAAATTCTTCTTTTTGCATCACTGGCACAAATGTGGACATACGGGATCTAAAACCTAAAGATGTATTTCGTAGGTGAAACAATTTTACCATATGTCATAAACCCTCTTATGCATATTACTAAGTATATTATATTTCATTTTATAGGATTAGGTTTACATATACTTGGCACACTTTTTATTTAAATAGGGACTGAGTCAATAATTACCAAATGACAGATATAGTATATATAGATCATATAAATTGTCAGATTATTAAGGTTATTATTAAGGATTATTAAGCAACATTGAGGAGGCAGCTGAAATATTTTAATAGAGTGCCTTGATGGCACACTATAGGGTTTGCAGCTAGACTGATAAATATAACACTTAAGATTATTGCTCTTGTAGAGCTTCTTAAAATCCAATGGGTTATAAGTATTTAACTGGGATCATTTCTCATGCTTCAAAGTTTTTCCCTTTAAAAATATAAGCCAAAAACCCCTCAGATATTGGAGAAAGCCTGTTGAGAAGAGATTGTCATCACAAGTAAGGATAATAAAACTGATTTTTGCCTGCTCTTTTGGATTTGTTTTATTTCAGTAAAGAAAGGTTATGCTTCCAGATTAGAATTTATTTTTGTTTTCAATTAGATATCCAAGACAAAAGCAAATGTCAAAACTGTGATCTAGTGGCTTCTAAATTTATTGAAAAGATGAGGAAATATTCCGAGGCAAAGACAGTCATTAATAGATTTCCTTTTATATATAGTTTACCTTGGCCATATAAAAACTGATGGAACTACAGGCTCAATACTCCTTTCTAGCCCCAAGGTATGTTTAAATACTATCTTAACACCATGCTTGTGGTTTTTGAGTTGTCAGTAATCTCCTGGATGAACATTGGAGACTGGGTATTTGTAGCCAGCACAGCTGTCCTCCTGACTGAAGTTCATGTGAGGAAAAAAACGTCAGGCTGGGCTAAAATAACAGGACAAAAGAGAAGCAAAAGTATTGTATTCTGTGAAAATGGTGATGGTGGTGTGGTTTTGCCATAAGCCCTTGTGAAAAATCATTTAAAAAATATTGTGGAAATGCCATAGTTCTTGAAATATTTTTTTGCCCTTGTTTTGAAGCCTAAGACATTATGGGGGTAAGAGTCATAACAAATTAGACTATTTTTGGAAAGATTGCTTTGTATGCCACAGTTCTTTACCCATAACTAGGAGATAGTTCACTGTTTTCGTGAAGTTATATTAGCCCTGCTTGCCTATTAAGCATATGGTAAGCATGCTTTAGTAAGCATGCCTTTAAAATCATCGTTAGAAACTCTGGTCTTCAAAGTGTGCCTCTTTGGGAACACATTTCTTACGGCTTGGAAAAGAGCTTCTTACCAACTGAGCTTCTAGTTTGTTCTTCGAATAGATTATGAAGGATATAAAAATATATAAGAAATGGTTCCTACTCTTAAGAATCAAACACTGGAGATATGTATAAGACAATGTGATATGTGATACATTTTATAAGGGTGGAGTTTAGTAATTTTGTAGATAGGGGCTACAATCTTCAATCCTTCTTTAAAAGAATTATCTCCTTCAAAGTAGAAAATACTTAATGTGATTAAATATTTCATTAAGGTTTTTACAAATTAATATATAAATTTTTATCTTTCATTCAGAAATGATTCTAAGTGCCTGCACTTACTATGAAATTACAATTACAGTTTCATAATTAAACTATGAATACTATAGGAAACTTACTGACAGAGGAATAAACCAGATTTGGGACTTACAGCTTCAGTAAAGACAAAAAATATCAGTAAATAAAAGATCCAGATAGTAACATGATGGTACATTAGTTTGAGTTAAGGTGCATTTACCATCTTGTAAGCAATTTAAGAGTGACTTTCTTTCCTAGTTTTACAGTTTTCATTATAAGGAGGATACTGGAAATCCTGGAGGAGATTCAGACAAGAGCCACCTAAGTAATTAAAGGGGAAGCATGACCTAAAAATATGGTGACTATTAAAGATTATTTTTAAAAAGTTGAAAAAAACACTACTTTTATATACCTGTATATTACCTTTCATAGGAATAAATTAACAAATGAGAAAAAAATATTTGATCAAAGTATGTCTTTACTTTTGATTCAGAAAATGTACTTTATATTTTGTGAAATTAATAAAGATTTGGGAGTATTAATGGTCTTAAAATGAACCACACTAGTTTAATGTCCTGCTTGTCCCCTCTGACTTCTCTAGTATGTAGCTCCTGAGTTACTTTCCTCACTCATCAGTATATAACCTTGTCTTATGTGAGTTCTGTGGAAGTCCCCTTAAGAGATATTCCTGATTTATTAACATTGACCTCATGGCCATCAGCACTTTAACTCATGCCTTAAGGAAGCTAATTTAACACGAGTGTTTTCTTCGTAAGGCATGTCATAGCCTTTGCATTTACAAACATTAGGCATCACCTTAGTACTATGCTTGGGGACCATTTTAAACAGTGAAATCGCCAACAATAAGCAAAAACTGTGAAAAACATGGTGTTAAAAAGACCATGAAAATGATACTTGTTTATAGTATGAGAGCTCAAACAAAAATCATATATTGTTCTACCTTGTATGACCTTAGCTGAGAATGTGTGTGTTGGGCAACTGAAAATTTTCCTACTTTGTAGGTGTCCACAAATGACCACAAAAGCACCTAGGGTCTCTGTTTTTGGGTTACAAATAAGGTTAGCCAGTAGACAAACTCTCCAATATGTAATCTTCGAATAAGATAGATTGACTCCATTTGGGAACATATGGCTCTATTCATGTCTCATCTTTTGCTTTTCGTTTTTATCACTATCTTGGTATCTTTCCAGAGATATTCTTCAGGTTATCTCATCTTTTGTTATTTTATTTCCTGTACTTGAAAATCTATTCTTGATTACCTTCATTGCAGCTTGAAATTTAGAAATCATTAGGATTATTTTTCAGTGGCCTTTCCTTACCTCATATTATATAGACTTTAAGACAATTTAGTTTCTCACATATGTATTTGTGCTTTTAAGTTCCATTGCAAATGTGAGTTACAAATTTTTCAAAACATTTTTCTATTTTTTTTTGTAGATAGATTTCTGTTGATCTTTTTGTTAATCACTGAGTTCTTACCATTTAAAAATATTGATTTATTTTGGTTTTTGTACTTACATGACAGACTTGTGTGCTGATCTTTTATTTGGAGGTGAAACGACTTTTGGCAGAAGTTGTGTGTGTGTGTCTTTTAGTCTTAAAGTCCCAATTGCAGGGAGGGGTTCATTTATTAGAAGTCTAGTAGCTTGAGGAATGTGAGGTGCTATAAGTAGCAGGGATGCTTTCTTCTGTTTGAAAGGCTTGCTTTTCGGTATTTGGTGTGGGAGTCAGGAGTTTGTTGGTATAGTTCTATTCTTTATCTAGCTTGATGGCCTCGGGCAATTTGAAGGAATGGTGTTTCAAGAGGAAAATTTTTTTTTTTTTTTTAAAACAAAAACAATAAGTACCTAATATGAGCTCATCACTTTATTGGCATTATATTAATAAATCCTTTTCTCTAAAGAGTTCAGGTGGCCTAAAATCATCTGTTTTTATTTCTTTATCCTTGCCTGTAGCTTCCTTTGTCTGTGATTGGTCTAGTCCGAGGAACATTTAGAAACCAGATAACCAGCCTTGTTGGAATTGATTGAAGAAGGGCAGGTGGCTTCTGTATTAGGGTTGAGAACATCATCCTTGCACATAAATTCTGGAGCACAAATTTTTGATACTTTTATTTACTTGTTAGGATACATTTTTTAAATATAATTTAGAAAATGATTTTCTGGATTTCTGGTTTGCCTGATAATGTAAGAAAATCCATTGAGGCGGTATCATACATATTTACCTAACAGGAAGTATAACTCAACGTAATGGCAAAAGCATAAAACGCTTGGGCACCAAACCAAGTAAACAACAATATCAACACTCGTTTTCAAAATAAACAAAATTAACATATGCCTTAGAGCCTGAAATGATAGGTATAGCTGTGTCGTTTCAGCAGTCAGCTTTCTAAAATGTCTCTTTAATAATGTTTAGACAAGATATCAAATAATACTGTTTAATTCAGTGTTTAATTTATATGTGTGTATATATACATATATACACATACACATGTACATATATGTACACATATACACTATGCACACACATGTACATATGCATGCACCTATAGGCATACATACACATGTATATATGTATACATGTCCACACGTGTATATGTACACACCTGTGCATGTACACACATGTACACACATGTACACATGCACATATATGTACACGTATGCACCCGTACATACATATGTACACATATATTTACACACACACATATATTTGAGACTAGGTCTTGCTGTTTTGGAGCACAGTGGTGTGATCATGGCTTAATGCAGCTTCAACCTCTTGGGCCTAAGCAATCCTACCGAGTGGGTGGGATTACAGGCACATAACACCATGCCTGGCTGATGGTTTTATTTTTTGTAGAGACTGAGCCTTCCTGTGTAGCCCAGGCGTGTCTCGAACTCTTGGCCTCAAGCAATCCTGTGGCTTTGGCCTCTTGAAGTATTGAGATTATAGTCATGAGCCACCACATCTGTCCTCAGGATTTTAATTTTAAAAGTATTTTATTTAAATACTTTTGCCATCTTTAGCAGAATTCTACCATAAGGCAAAAATCATTCTCTCCCCTTTTTTTTCTTATTATTTTTGTCTTTTCAGAGATTATATTAACTGTTACCATATATTTGGTGGAGGGATAGCTTTATGAGTGCCAGTTCTTAAACTGACATGTAAACAGTGTTGCATCATGGCCTGTAGAAAGTCTGGACTGTGTTTTTTTTTTTTTTTTTTTTTTTTTTTAAACAAGGGAACCAGGAGAAAAAACACACTTTTTTTTCATCTTACATATGGCAGAGATATTTGCCATATATTTTATTTCCTCAGAAATGATTATTGGTTTATTATCAGAGAGTACATTTGAACTAATTACTTTTTTCTTACCCTTAATCCCCTTCCCAAGGAAACACAAATGGATCATTTAATATACTTTTTTAGTAACAAATGGAAAAAATAAACAGGCAGCTCCTAGTCATCAGGGCCCTAATTCAGATGAACAGGATACTCCCAGAGTAGAATTGGTTGGAATATTCTATGCTTGTCTAGCCTGGTTAGTTGTGAGCAGAAAGTAATTACTAATTGATGGCAAGGCAGGAAGAGAATCTGATTCATAGGTTCACTAATCAGTATAATAATTATGGGAAAATTGGGACATATCCATATTATTTTAAGTATGATTTTAAGTGCTTCTTAAGTCCTAATAGAACAAATGACATTTATACTGTGTATACATAGTAGAAGTTTTAGCAATGGTTCCATTGTGATTTTTGTAGTTATGCTTACATTATCTCTTAAAGGAAACTTGCATAGGCTTAATAACTCAACTTTAAAATGTCATTTAAGGCTAGCATTTTGGTTGGGGTAGGCTTAGTCTATTGGTGACTATTTTCTAAAGCTGGAAAAGTTTTGTTCAAATCATAGTAAATTGTTATTTCTAGTATGCATGGCATTTTTTAATTCCTAGAAATGAGGAAGCATTTTTGAGATGACTATAAAACATGAAAGTAGACAACAGAATAGGAAGGTCTGACATTGTTCATGCTTTTGCAGCTACAGGTACTTCATTTTCAGATCACCTATCTGCCCCTAATGTAATATTTTCATTCCTGAAAGTAGAGAGGAAAAAAATAGTTCTTGCTAGAATACCCTGTGAGAAAGTATTTTTTTCTAAACTAAAATTTGATAACTATTCAAACTTTATGTATTTATATGGATTATTACATGTAGTTTTCACTTTTTAAAAGAGTTAACTGAAGATATTTTTCATTTTTAAGCATATTCAAATTCCTTCTGTAATAAAATCATCAATAGCCATGTGTTTCATCCTGATATGTAAAATGCTTTTCATGTATCATTGTTGGTTCAAGTTACTGAGTGTTAGTAAACCCTCAGTATCAAGTAGCTTTTCCAGCCAGGTCAGTTGCTCCCAGTTAGAAATCATTAATTTCACTATATTTCTCTTAATTTATTGCATATTTTTGAAGGTAATCACTGTTCCTTGGAGATAAGTATCTTTCATGCCAAGAATCAGTCTTAATGTTTTCCGTAATACTTCTACCAAATAACAACATGTATTTGATGTGTTTTTTCCTTAATGAATAATGTGAATGTGATTGAATTCATACAGCTCTTATAGCATCATCTATCTAAAATAACAAACATCCCCCATTTGAAAAATAAAGTTTTTATTAACATTATAATATCTCAGGAATGAAACATGCTTTTCAAAATCATCTTGTTATATATCTAGATTATTATTTTCTTTATTTAAAAATCTTGTTATTTTTGAATATCTTTATACAGGAAAGCCTGTCTTGATTTGTGACTTTTTTTTAAGTTATTAGAAGAAGAATTATCAGATCAAGGGATGGAAATATATACTTAAAATTAATTTGGTTTCATGAAAGTTTGAACGAAGTTACGTCGTCAATGCTTATCTCATCGTCTGTTGATCCATTTAATACATGTAAAAAGAGTTTTACTACTTGAAAGTTAGAAAAATTACCTTTGAATTTGAATTTTTGAAAATTACACGCTGCCTTCAACTAAAATATTTTCTTCAGGTACTTTTTGTTTTTCTTAACTCTGTTCCCATTTTTTGACCATTTTTTCTTTCGGGATTGCAATATTTCTTATAAATTTCTATAGATTTTTTTTTTTTTTAATGCGATGAGTATTGATTTAAACTCCATTATCTAAATTCTGTTTTTTGGTGAATATTTTTCCTAGATTGATTGTTTAATGCATGATTAATAAATAATGAGAACAAACTCCCCAGACATTGTCAGGGGAGAAAGTTCTGAACCCAAGAGACAAAAGTCCTGAGTTTATAGTCTGCATTTTAGTGGGGGTATAGACATAGAGCAAATAGATGAATCTATAGTTTGTCAGGTGGTGATGGTGCTTTCAAGAAAAACAAGGAATAATCAAGCTGGAAAATGATAGGATATGGTCTTTTATATAGGGTGGTAATGGAGGGGCTCCTCTGACAAGATTGTATTTGAGTAGAGACCATTAGGAAGCAAAGGTATTGGCCTTATGGATCTTGAGTACGTGTGTGGGAGGCAAGGTAGAAGAAACAGTGTGAATGCCCTGAGATAAGATTGTGCTTGGTGTAGTTTCAGAAAGTGCAAGGATGTTTGGGTGCTGGAAGAGGTAATCATGCAAATAATAGAGAGATACCGGGATCTAGCCTATATAAGGCCCTGTAGGCCAAGGTAAGAATTTTGGATTTTACTCTTACAGATGTAGAAAGCTATTTTAAGCAAGAGTTCTATGATTGTCTTGAATTAAAAAAAAAAAAAAATCACTCTGATTTCTGTGGGGAAAATACACTGTATAGGGTGGGGAGAGACCAGTATGATGCCATTGCCATGTTCCAGGAAAGAGAAGATGGATGGCCTGGACTAGGGCAGTGGCAAACAGACGTGATAAAAAGTGGTTGGATTCTGTTATATTCTTTTCTTTTTCTTTTCTTTTTTTTTTTTTTTTTTTTTTTTTTTTGAGATGGAGTCTCACTCTGTCACCCAGGCTGGAGTGCAATGGCATGATCTTGGCTCACTGCAACCTCCACCTCCCAGGTTCAAGTCATTCTCCTGCTTCAGCCTTCCCAGTAGTTGGGATTACAGGTGCCCGTCACCACACCTGGCTAATTTTTATATTTTTAGTAGAAACGGGTTTCACTATGTTGGCCAGGCTGGCCTGGAACACCCAACCTGAGGTGATCCACCTACCTTGGCTTCCCAAAGTGGTGGAATTACAGTCTTGAGCCACCGCGCCCAACTGGATTCTGGTATATTTCAAAGGCAGAGCTGACAGGAATTTCTGTCAGACTAACGTGAAGCATAAGGGGAAGGGAATAGTTCAGATCTTTGGTCTGAAGAGCCTGAAAAATTTTCCATTTACTGACATAGGAAATCTGAGGGAAGAAAATGTTTGGGGAGGTGAGGGAATCAGTTCAGTTTGGGGAAGGTTAAATTTAGGATGACTTTTAGTCATCCAGTTATATAGTTGAATGGGCAGCTGGTACATGAACCTGGCATTAGAAGTTTGGGGCTGGGGTATTTAAATATTTGGCTAGAAGTGATCACCTTCAGGGCAAATGTAAATACTGTCATCCGTTCTTATCCTTATCTGCAGATTCAACCAACTGTGGATTGAAATATTTGGGGGGAAAAAATAAAATAATAAAAATAATAATAGAAAAAATGCAATATAACAAGTATTTACATTTTATTAGGTATAATAAGTAATCAAAAGATGATATGAAGTATGCAGGAGGATATGAATAGATTATGTGTAAATACTTTGCCATTTTACGTAAGAGACTTGAGCATCTGCAGGTTTTGATGTTTGCCTGGGATCTGAAACCAATCCCACGTGGACACTGAGGAAACTATGGAGAAGTTTGAGCCCTGAGAGGCAGTACTGAACCACAGACTTGAGCCAGAACGCCAAGGTTTGAATCTCACCTCAACCAGCACCTAGTACATGTTGTTTACGCTTAATGAACCTCAGTGTGCTTGTCTGTAAAACAGGGATAAACACAGGACTTATCTGTTAGTTATTGTGAGGATCAAATCACAGTATCTATGTGTGTGTGTGTGTATATGTATATATGTATATATAAATATATATTTATAAATATACGAATATATACATGTGTGTATATACACATATATACATATATGTGTGTATATATGTATATATAAACACAAATACATATGTGTATATATTCATGTATATATAAATATAAATATATACATATATGTATATATATGCATATGTGTGTATATATATAAAAATATAAATATATGTTTAATATGTATATACGCATACATACCGTGATTTGATCCTCACAACAGGTAAGTCCTTGTTTATCCTTGTTTATACACACACACACACACACACACACACACACACACACCCACCCACCCACCCACCCACACAGACACTCAGCCTAGAGCTATATTTTGTATATAGTAAGATCTGTATCAGTGGCTGTGAAATATTTTGACTTTAAGACCCCTTTACACTCTCAGTCATTATCGTGGATCACAAAGAGCTTATATTTATTGATATTTACCATATTAGAATATAAAACAGAAATTTAAAAAATGTTTAACTAATTTAAGAAACTATTGTAAACCCTTACATATTGGATAATATTTGGGAAAACATAGCTATATTTTCCAAAATGAAAACAAATTTAGTGAGAAGAATGACATTGTTATCACTAAAAAGATTTTGCAGATTTTTTTACTGTCTGGCTTCATGGAAGACAGCTATATTCTCTTATCTCCTTGTTTATTCAGTCTTTGGTGATATCACTGGTCATGCAACCTCTGGAAAACCCCAGTGTATAGTCATAAGAGAATGAAAATGAAAAAGATAACATCTCTGTAGTTTTATGAAAATAGCTTATGAACTCTCTAAAATGGTTGCAGGAATACTTAATTACATTTCTTTTGCTGTCATAACAGCCTTTATTCCTTGGCTCATGGTTCACTTCCATCTTCAAAGCCAGAAATGGCTTTTGAGTCTTTCTCATATTACATCACTGAAAAGGGAGATTCCCTTAATCCCCTTGCAGGGCATGTGATGGAGGTGTGGCTCCTTTGGTGGCCTGCTGCTCAAACCTCTACGGGAGCATACAGATGGGAAGGTTGTGGGGTTCTGACCCCACGACAGTGTCTAGGGTGAATGTTTCCAGCTCCTGAGGACCCATTGGGTGTTTGTTATCATGTGCTCTTTTAGTTTAGCCATCCGTAGGTGGCTTGTGTTAGTCAACTTTATTAGACCTCTGCCTTACGGCAAGGATAAAGGGCTTTCTGTATCCTGAGGTTCTTGCCTTGGTGTACCGTAAGAATTGGATCACATGTGGGCTTGGAGAATGAGTGCAAGGTTTTATTGAGTGAAAGTAGCTTTCAGCAGATGGGGTAGCCAGAAGGGAGATGGAGTGGGAAAGTGGCTTTCCCCTGGAAAACGCTGTGTCATGTTGCTGGCCTGCTGGCATCTGTTGGTGTGCCCTTCTACTGGTGTCCTCTCCATTTCCAGCTGCTGCGTTGTCTTCTGCTGATGTGTTCCTCTTGACATCCAGCTGCTTGTGTGTCTGCCTGCTAGGGTCTCAGGATTTCTGTAGGCATAGGATGGGGGCATGGCGAGCCAGGGTGGTCTTGGGAGATGCAACAGTTGGGCGCAAAGGCAGGAATGCCTGTCCTCACCAAGGCCCATTGACACAGGTCTAGGGGTGGAGCCCTAGCCAATGACCATGACCTTCTCTTCCCAGCACTTTCCTGCCCCCCTCACATATCATCACTTTGATACTACTAACTCTTCTGCCTCTCTGGTCCACATTTAAGGACTTTTATGATGACATTAGACTCACCAGAATAATCCAGGATAATCTATTTTAAAATCATCTGATAACATTAATTTTAGTAACTACCTGAGTCCCCTTTGGCATGTAAACTGATGTCTTCATAGATTCCAGAAATTAGTATGTACTTATCTTTAGGATTCCATTATTCTGCCTATGATACTTAGGATTCCTTGACCACACTTTGAAAACTATAGTTCTGTATAGACATTTTTGCTGTTACTTCATTATCCTCTTTATTTCTAAAATTTGAGGTGCCCCACAAGTAGAGAGATGTGGAGGAACTAGTAAAAAGAGGCTGAGAATGAGTAGCTAGAGGGATAAGAGAACTGAGAGTTTGTCATCCAGGCCAAGAAAAGTCTGTTTAAAGGAAAGAGTAGTCAACTGTGACAAGTGCTGCTGAAGGTTATCTAAAATCAGGACTAAGAAAAGACAGTTGCATAGGTGTACTAGGCAAAATACTGTTCTCTTAATATGTCCACCTCCTAAATTTCAGAATCTGTTGCACCACAAAAGATTCTTTAAAACAGGTGTAATTAAGATTCTAGACCTCGAAGTGGAGAGATTCTTTTGGATTCCCCTAATGGGCCCAGTCACATAATTACTTAAAAATATCTGGCTGTGGTGGGAGAGACAGAAGCATGAGAAGAATTTGATGCTCTGTTGTTTCTGAGATGCAGAAACTATATGCAAAGAACTGAATTTTGTCAATAGTCAAATTAAGAAACAAAAGAGCCCTTCCCTAGAGCCTGCAGATAGAGGCAGCCAGCCCTACAAGCACCTTGATTTTAACCCAGTGAGACATGTTGACTTCTGACTTATACAACTATAAGATAATAAATGTGTGTTATTTTAAGCCACTGAGTTTATAGTAATTTGTTATGACAGTAATAGAAGACTAATGCAGTAGGCCATTTGTTATCTCAGTGAGCAGTTTTGGGATAATGGTAGGGATGAAAGTCTGTTGGAGTGGATTTCAGAGAATGAGAGGACAGGAAATGGAAGCAGGATGAGTACAGAAGATTCTTCAGTGTATGAGGGGCAAGAGAAGATTTATTTCTTTGCTCAAAAATATGATAGCATGCTTCTATCATTATGAGATTGATTCAATTGAGTGGGAAAATTGATGACCAAGTGAAAGAGAAGCCTTGAGGGGTGAAGGTGGGGACAGCAATACCCCTGAATAGATGAGGGAATATAGGATCTAGTGGAGATAAGCACAGGGTGTTGTCTTTAGATGGAACACAGTTACAGTACGGAAGACTACATATGTGGGTTCAGATACATACAGACTAGAGGATTTAACAGGCACATGTGGAAAGGCATTTCTGTTAGCTTCCATTTTATAAGAATGGAGTAAAGAGAGTTGAGATATTGGAGGTTTAAGTGTGAAGAAAGTGTAAAATACGCTCAGGTTTGTAGGCAGACAGTATCATTAATACTGCATATCATGCCTTTTTGTTTGACATAGCCAGATAATCTTAGATATTCCTCTTAGAAACCTGGCATATCAAACCTAAGGCATTAAAGAGTAGACAACGAATGTTTTGTGTAGTCAGGGATGTGTTTGTGGAATGGCGGGTGGAGAGAGAGATTGAGAGATACTGAGAAAAAGAAGTAATGAGAGAAAGAAATAATACTGAGAGAAACAGATTGAGAGAAGGAGATATACACATACATAGACATACATTATATATATACATATATTCAAATATATATATACAACCCCTCTTAATATGCCTATCTTCCCATATATAACAAATAGCGTAATGTATATGTATGTGTTTGTATGTGCATGTACACATATCCATTCTCATAACTATATCATGCTCATATCTGTATGTGGAGGTGGGCACGGGGGAGTAGAAGGAAGAGCTTGAGGGAGAGAGTTTGAGAGGAATGATGCTGAGCCATACAGTCTCAACTTTTCCTCACCAACATAAGGATTCAGGTCACCTTTTATGTTTAGGGAAGGAGAGAGAAAGGGAAAAAATGAGTCAGTGGGGTAAGAGGTTAAGAGAGTTACTGAGTTTCCTATTACATAGAAGAATGAACTTAGGGAAGAGGTTTCTCTAACAGTTCAATTTCCTTACCTGTACTTTCATTATTTATAAAATACAGAGGGGAGAGGAATGTGCCTTTTTCATCTTTATGGTCTTTTCTGGTTCTATAATTATGTGACTAAATTTATGAGACCGATTTGATAAATTTTATACAGCCAATTCTTATGGAATATTTGCTTCTCATTTTATAAAGCAATTTCTCTAGAATTATGAATCATCCGACCTTTTGGTACATTGGTAGTTTTGTAGTCCTGTCTAGGCTGATGCCTCTGTTTTTTGACAGACAGTATGCATTATTCTAACATTAATTTTAGGAAAATTGACATCACTTTTCTAAGAGTGAGGCAATGTTTTTGCTCGCTTGCCAGATACTTTTGCCAGGATAGGAGAGAGAGAAAAATACTTCAGCATCTGAATGATGTGTTTCATATTTTGTAAGTCACAATTTTTTCCTGATATTTTAAATTCATATCTAAAATAATTATTTGATACTTTGGAACTAATAGATATCTTAACAAAAGATGTAGTGTGAAATTTTTGGAGCATACTTGTAATATGAAGTCAAAGTTGTACTAAAACAGGTGACATTTATATAAGAATCAAATGTAGTCACTAGTAAATCTTAAATTATCTTACTTGGAGTTAATACAACCAAATGCTAATCATTACTTGGCTAATTTTATAAGGAAAGTGAAATTAAGTGATTTTTTTTTATTTGCCAACAGATATATTTGCCTGTTTTTCCTTCTGTTTTCATCATTATTGAACTCTAATGAATATGTATTAGAGAAAACATCATCTTTGTGGTAAAATATAGAGTAGAAGAAATTTCCCTGTAGCATGAGCTTTCTTTCCATTTCTGTGAATATTTTCTTCTCTCATTTGAAAAACATTTATTTCATATGTGTAATATGCTTATTCATATTCACCATTAATCTTAATATTGTAAGTAGTCTTTACTCTGAGACAGAAACTAATGATAAAATCTCTTTGAGTTATTATACTCCCAGTTTTCATCAGAAGTAAAAGGAAGACAATGAGGAAAACTAATGTTTCCTGACTGGTTACTACATGCAAGGCACTATGCTATCTACCTTGAATGCATTTTCACAATAACCCTGTGAGGTTATTATTATCTATTTTACAGATGAGGAAATTCAGGTTTCGCTATTAGCCTTTGAATGAAGGTTTTCTTTTAGACTCATGAGCCCTCCAATATTTTCCCCTCAATAAATGTTTATTAAACATTGGTTGTTTATATTCATTGCTTAATGTCAGCCAGATGCCAGTAGACAGAGAAGGCATCTGCCAAGTTGAGGGGAAGCTGGGATTATTATTTCCTCTCAATATGTCAATCCTTATTCCTTAGCTTTGGTGTCAGCAATCTCATTAGACATTTATTTCATTGGATTAGGTTTCTAAGACACTTACTGTATTTTTGAAATGGCCACACATTCATGCAGTTCAGAATTTTAAAAAGTACAAAAGGTTATATGGTATAAGGTCTCCTTCCCAGGAGATCTGCTGCCCACTTTTCCTTCTTGCATCAGCCAGTGTTAGCAATTTCTTATTTATCCTTCCAAATATATTTTAGATATATACATACAAATGTACTATGTATATATGTATGTGTGTGTTTGTATATATAAATTCATTTTTTAATATAAAATGTATCATGCTTTTTCACTTAAGAACATCAGATAGTAAGAGCTGCTTCTTAATCTATTTAATGGGTGTACTATCATATATTTAATAAGTTTTCCATATTAAACATGTAAGTGATTGCTGACCTTTCACTACGGTTACCTTGTGTATTTAGATACTATTATTAAATATGTAAACTGAGGCTTTTATAGCTAATTATTCACTTACTGTTTACATTTACTGCAATGCTCTAAGCACAGGTAATGTCTCAATTAAAAAAAAAAAACAACGACAAAACTCTTACCAAATGGTAAATAAACACAGTTTAAAGAGTCATTTCTGAAGTATTTGTTATGAAAAACTTTATTTACAGATCCTTTCTCATTCCTGCCATTTTTCTGGTGCCCAACAGCAATTACATTCAACTTTTAAAATTAATATTTATGACTGTGTTTTTAAATAACATACTTTACAATATTTCTACTTGATTTTTCAGATCTTTTGTATTTCTACCTCTGATCCAAACTTAAGAGTTCCTTTACTCCTCTGATATAGCTGTATTATAAATTTGACTAGATCAGTATTCAGTCTTTACAATATAATGATTATGTCAATGCCATTGATCCCTGAATTATATCACATATATTATCCCTGAATTGTATCACATATATTAATTTTTTTCTCAAAAACCTTTTTATCTTTAAATGAGTATTGTCTTTTATGCATTTTTATTCATTGTGATTTTTTCCATGCAATTTTTTTGGCTAATTTTTATTGTAAGCTAATGTACATTTGATCTTAATTAACTGAATTCTTGGGACTTAATTGAGACTTCCGTGTTTCACAGGTGAATTTGTGGTTGGTTCTTTTGAGAGCTGTGAATATCAGGTGCCCTGGCACTATGCTGGTTATGTGTTCTAGGGTCTTTAGTGTAGTTGTCTGTAACTAGTTATTTTAATTTGTTGCCACCCCAGTGCTTGTTTCTCTGATTGAAGAGCATATAAAAACCTTTGTTCTTGAGACAGCCTTGAATTTTAAGAAGTGTTTTCCCCATAAAAATCAGATTTCAGTTAGGTTTTTGGTTTTGGACTCTTGGAAATTTCCCTTCTTGTAAGCCAAGTACTACTCTAAGCATTAAGCTATGTTATGATTTAGTTGTATTTTTACTGGAGACACTTTTAAGTATACAATAGTGCTGGAGACGGAGTTTCTGGGTCTATATTTCAGTGTGTAGTATTTAGTTAAGGGAAGTTTATTGAATTTGTTTTTTTACTTTTTAATTTTTTCCTTTACTGGTTTATTAAGAATATTTTAGAAGATAAAATAGCTAGATGAAGAGATAACATAGGGCAAGGTATGGAGAAGGGGTGTGCTCCTTGGGATTGCCACCCTCCAGGAACCTTCATATGTCCAGTTATCTGGAAACTCTCCAAATCCTGTACTCTTGAGTATTTATAGTGGCTTTATGAGGTAGGCATGATTGATTAAACTGTTGGCCTTTGGTGATCAACTTGACATTCAACCCCTATCCTGGTTAGGGCAGGGGACTGAACATCCTAACCCTCTAAACCTGCCTTTGTTTTTCTGGTGACCAGCTCTACCCTGAACCTATCAGAGAAAAGACACATAAAAGGCAGCACTTTGGAGATTCCAAGGACTTTAGGAGTTATGAGCCAGGAACTGGCAGTGAAAAATCAGTGTGTGTGTGTGTGTGTGTGTGTGTGTATATATGTGTGTGTGTATATATATATATATATATATATATATATATATGTATATATAATAATACCAGAGAGCCCCCCACCCCCCTGGTTTTTGATCATGGATTCCTGAAATCAGAAGAATATACATAATCGTTAATAATTTGTTCAGTCTGTCATATTGTATGAGTGTCTTTCAGGGTGAGGCCACTCAGGTTTGCAGATTTCCTATCAGTCTTTTCAGATTGCAAAACAGAAGTGGTCCTGACAAATGCACAACTTCACTTACCTTTTCAGGTATCTGGAACAATTGAGCTAAGAGACAGTATCATCTCTTGCTCTCAACACTCTTTAGAGTTGTTAATGTAATATTGACTTTCTTTCAGTTAATAGCTTGTTTATACATTTCTTTACTCTTAGCTATTATTTCTTCTTCTGTTCCCGTTAGTACCCTATGTTTTTCACCTTTGGAAGGGACGTTAGAATTGCCACTGTGCTGGTCTGGATTGCAGGCAGTGGGATAAGTCTACCGAGTCTCTTCCTCAGTCCATCTAAAGACCATCTAAAGGCAACACCCTGTACTTATTCACGAGTTCCTATATTCCCTCATCTACTTAGGGGTATTGCTGACCCCACCTTCACCCCTCAAGGCCTCTCTTTCACTTTGTCAAAAGTTTTCTGAGGATGTTAATATTATTTTTTGCTCCTACATAATGTTTCTTCTACTTGTGCTTTTTTCTTTTCTGTTACTGTCTTCTGATACTTGTCTTTTGTTTAGAGGCTTTCTCTAAATGATTTTTTTTATCCACAGGTATCTCTTATTTAGTAATAGGGTACAAAAAGTTGTTTGGAAACTCTATGCTGACTAATGGGGCATTCTGCAGAGCAGGCTTGACTGTAGGGTTATATGACAAGGCTGTTTATGGTCAGCCCTCTCCCACTGTCAGTATCTTTAAGCAGGGCTAGTTTTATGAGTGTGAAACCTCCGCATTTGCTCAGGGCCCTGTGTTTATAAGCGCCCCACGCTTGGTTTAATCTACTGTTGACATCTTTAATTTCTTAGTTTTTAGTAAGGGTTTCACATTTTTATTTTATATTGAATCTCAAAAATTATTTAACTTGTCCTGACATTCTTGTGAAGTTTGATAACATTCCCTAGAGAAGGTCCACTTAGTCTCCTGTCTGGTGAGGATAATCGAGGCTAAACAGGAACGATTTCAGGGCCATTATATTGGCTGTGGAAACATTTACTACTTTTCTTGTTTTCTGTGGTACACCTGCCTTCATCTCTGCCTAGTGTTCCCAGTTTAGAGACCGTCTGTATTGCCTGCATCAGAGAATAGACCCTCATTATTCTATTACAATTGGTTTTTTTAAATTGCATTTTAGGTTTTGGGGTACATGTGAAGAACATGCAAGATTGTTGCATAGGTACACACGTGGCAGTGTGATTTGCTGCATTCCTCCCCATCACCTGTATCTGGCATTTCTCCCCATGCTATCTCTCCCCAACTCCCCACCCCCTGCTGTCACTCCCCTATTTTACCCCAATTGACCCCAGTGTGTAGTGCTCCCCTCCCTGTGTCCATGTGTTATCATTGTTCAACACCCGCCTATGAGTGAGAACATGCGGTGTTTGATTTTCTGCTCTTGTGTCAGTTTGCTGAGAATGATGGTTTCCAGGTTCATCCATGTCCCTACAAAGGACACGAACTCATCGTTTTTGATGGCTGCATAATATTCCATGGTGTATATGTGCCACATTTTCCCTGTGCAATCTATCATCAATGGGCATTTGGGTCGGTTCCAGGTCTTTGCTGTTGTAAACACTGCTGCAATGAATATTCGTGTGCATGTGTCCTTATGGTAGAACTATTTATAATCATTTGGATATATACCCAGTAATGGAATTGCTGGGTCAAATGGAATTTCTATTTCTAGATCCTTAAGGAATTGCCACACTGTCTTCCGTAATGATTGAACTAATTTACACTCCCACCAACAGTGTAAAAGTGTTCCTATTTCTCCACATCCTCTCCAGCATGTGTCTGTAGATTTTTAAATGATTGCCATTCAAATTGGCATGAGATGGTATCTCAATGTAGTTTTGATTTGCATTTCTCTAATGACCAGTGATGATGAGCATTTTTTCATGTTCGTTGGCCTCATGTATGTCTTCTTTTGTAAAGTGTCTGTTCAAACCCTTTGCCCACTTTTGAATGGGCTTGTTTTTTTCTTGTAAATCTGTTTTAGTTCTTTGTAAATTCTGGATATCAGCTCCTTGACAGATGGGTAGACTGCAAAAATTTTTTCCCATTCTGTTGGTTGCCAATTCACTCTAATGACTGTTTCTTTTACCATGCAGAAGCTGTGGAGTTTGATTAGGTCCCATTTGTCTATTTTGGCTTTTGTTGCCAATGCTTTTGGCGTTTTGGTCATGAAGTCCTTGCCTACGCTTATGTCCTGAATGGTTTTGCCTAGGTTTTCTTCTAGGATTTTTATGGTGTTAGGTCTTATGTTTAAGTCTTTAATCCATCTGGACTTAATTTTAGTGTAAGGTGTCAGGAAGGGGTCCAGTTTCTGCTTTCTGCACATGGCTAGCCAGTTTTCTCAACACCATTTATTAAAGAGGGAATCCTTTCCCCATTGCTTGTTTTTGTCAGTTTTGTCAAAGATCAGATGGTTGTAGATATGTTGTGTTGCCTTCGAGGCCTCTGTTCTGTTCCATTGGTCTATATCTCTGTCTTGGTATGAGTACCATGCTGTTTTGATTACTGTAGCCTTGTAGTATAGTTCGAAGTCTGGTAATTTGATGGCTCCTGCTTTGTTCTTTTTGCTTAGAATTGACTTGGCTATGCGGACTCTCTTTTGGTTCCATATGAAGTTTAAGGTGGTTTTTTCGAGTTCCGTGAAGAAGGTCATTGCTAGCTTGATGGGGATACCATTGAATCTGCAAATTACTTTGGGCAGTATGGCCATTTTCACAATTTTGATTCTTCCTAATCATGAACATGGAATGTTTCTCCATCTGTTTGTGTCCTCCCTCATTTCATTGAGCAGTGGCTTTTAGTACTCCTTGAAGAGGTCCTTTACGTTCCTTGTTAGTTGTATTCCTACGTATTTTATTCTCTTTGTGGCAATTGTGATTGGCAGTTCGTTCTTGATTTGGCTCTCTTTAAGTCTGTTTTTGGTGTATAGGAATGCTTGTGATTTTTGCACATTGATTTTGTATCCTGAGACTTTGCTGAAGTTGCTTATCCGTTTCAGGAGATTTTGGACTGAGATGATGGGGTCTTCTAGATATACAATCATGTTTTCTGCAAATAGAGACAGTTTGACTTCCTCCTTTCCTATTTGAATACCCTTTATTTCTTTTTCTTGCCTGATTGCTCTGGCTAGAACTTCCAGTACTATATTGAATAGGAGTGGTGAGAGAGGGCATCCTTGTCTAGTGCCAGATTTCAAAGGGAATGCATCCAGTTTTTTTTCCTTCCTGTCTTCCCCTTCTAGTTCCCAGTTTCTGTCGTTCCTGTCTTTGCATCTACATGTACCCAATGTTTAACTCCCATTTATTTTTTTTTATTGTGTTTTAGGTTTTCGGGTACATGTGAAGAACATGCAAGATTGTTGCATAGGTACACACATGGCAGTGTGGTTTGCTGCCTTCCTTCCCCTCACCTGTATCTGTCATTTCTCCCCATGCTATCTCTTCCCACCTCCCCACCTCCGCCCCTCCCCCATTTCCCCCCAACGGACCCCAGTGTGTAGTGCTCCCCTCCCTGTGTCCATGTGTTCTCATTGTTCAACACCCGCCTATGAGTGAGAATATACGGTGTTTGATTTTCTGCTCTTGTGTCAGTTTGCTGAGAATGATGGTTTCCCGGTTCATCCATGTCCCTACAAAGGACGTGAACTCATCGTTTTTGATGGCTGCGTAATATTTCATGGTGTATATGTACCACATTTTCCCTATCCAGTCTATCATCGTTGGGCATTTGGGTTGGTTCCAGGTCTTTGCTATTGTAAACAGTGCTGCAATGAACATTCGTGTGCACGTGTCCTTGTAGTAGAATGATTTATAATCCTTTGGATATATACCCAGTAATGGAATTGCTGGGTCAAATGGGATTTCTATTTTTAGGTCCTTGAGGAATCGCCACACTGTCTTCCACAATGGTTGAATTAATTTACATTCCCACCAACAGTGTAAAAGTGTTCCTATTTCTCCACATCCTCTCCAGCATCTGTTGTTTCCCGATTTTTTAATAATCGCCATTCTAACTGGTGTGAGATGGTATCTCAATGTGGTTTTGATTTGCATTTCTCTGATGACCAGTGATGATGAGCATTTTTTCATATGTTTGTTGGCCTCCTGTATGTCTTCTTTGGTAAAGTATCTGTTCATATCCTTTGCCCATTTTTGAATGGGCTTGTTTGTTTTTTTCTTGTAGATCTGCTTTAGTTCTTTGTAAATTCTGGATATCAGCCCCTTGTCAGATGGGTAGACTGCAAAAATTTTTTCCCATTCTGTTGGTTGCCGATTGACTCTACTGACTGTTTCTTTTGCCGTGCAGAAGCTGTGGAGTTTGATTAGGTCCCATTTGTCTATTTTGGCTTTTGTTGCCATTGCTTTTGGCGTTTTGGTCATGAAGTCCTTGCCTACACCTATGTCCTGAATGGTTTTGCCTAGATTTTCTTCTAAGGTTTTTATGGTATTAGGTCTGATGTTTAAGTCTTTAATCCATCTGGAGTTAATTTTGGTGTACGGTGTCAGGAAGGGGTCCTGTTTCTGCTTTCTGCACATGGCTAGCCAGTTTTCCCAACACCATTTATTAAACAGGGAGTCCTTTCCCCATTGCTTGTTTTTGTCAGGTTTGTCGAAGATCAGATGGTTGTGGGTATGTTGTATTTCCTGTGAGGCCTCTGTTCTGTTCCATTGGTCTGTATCTCTGTTTTGGTACCAGTACCATGCTGTTTTGATTACTGTAGCCTTGTAGTATAGTTTGAAGTCCGGTAGTGTGATGCCTCCTGCTTTGTTCTTTTTGCTTAGAATTGACTTGGCTATGCGGGCTCTCTTTTGGTTCCATATGAAGTTTAAGGTGTTTTTTTCCAGTTCTGTGAAGAAGGTCATTGGCAGCTTGATGGGAATAGCGTTGAATCTGTAAATTACTTTGGGCAGTATGGCCATTTTCAGGATGTTGATTCTTCCTAACCATGAACATGGAATGTTTCTCCATCTGTTTGTATCCTCTCTTATTTCGTTGAGCAATGGCTTGTAGTTCTCCTTGAAGAGGTCCTTTACGTTCCTTGTTAGTTGTATTCCTAGGTACTTTATTCTCTTTGTAGCAATTGTGAATGGCAGTTCGTTCTTGATTTGGCTCTCTTGAAGTCTATTACTGGTGTATAGGAATGCTTGTGATTTTTCCACATTGATTTTGTATCCTGAGACTTTGCTGAAGTTGTTTATCAGTTTCAGGAGACTTTGGGCTGAGATGATGGGGTCTTCCAGATATACAATCATGTCATCTGCAAATAGAGACAATTTGATTTCCTCCTTTCCAATTTGGATACCCTTTATTTCTTTTTCTTGCCTGATTGCTCTGGCTAGAACTTCCAGTACTATATTGAATAGGAGTGGTGAGAGAGGGCATCCTTGTCTAGTGCCAGATTTCAAAGGGAATGCTTCCAGTTTTTGCCCATTCAGTATGATATTGGCTGTTGGTTTGTCGTAAATAGCTTTTATGGTTTTGAGATACGTTCCGTCAATACCTAGTTTATTGAGGGTTTTTAGCATAAAGAGTTGTTGAATTTTGTCAAAAGCCTTCTCTGCATCAATTGAGATAATCAGGTGGTTTTTGTCTTTGGTTCTGTTTATGTGGTGAATTACGTTTATGGACTTGCGTATGTTGAACCAGCCTTGCATCACCGGGATGAATCCTACTTGATCATGGTGGATGAGCTTTTTGGTATGCTGTTGCAATCGATTTGCCAGTATTTTATTGAAGATTTTTGCATCTATGTTCATCATGGATATAGGCCTGAAATTTTCTTTTCTTGTTGAGTCTCTGCCGGGTTTTGGTATCAGGATGATGTTTGTCTCGTAAAATGATTTGGGAAGGATTCCCTCTTTTTGGATTGTCTGGAATAGTTTCAGAAGGAATGGTATCAGACTCCTCTTTGTATGTCTGGTAGAATTCAGCTGTGAACCCATCTGGACCTGGGCTTTTTTTGGGTGGTAGGCTCTTTATTGCTGCCTCGACTTCAGACCATGTTATTGGTCTTTTCAGGGTTTCGGCTTCTTCCAGGTTTAGGCTTGGGAGGATGCAGGTGTCCAGGAATTTATCCTTTTCTTCCAGGTTTACTAGTTTATGTGCATAGAGTTGTTTGTAATAATCTCTGATGATGGTTTGGATTTCTGTGGAATCTGTGGTGATATCCCCTTTATCGTTTTTTATTGCATCAATTTGGTTATTCTCTCTTTTCTTTTTTATTAATCTGGCTAGTGGTCTGTCTATTTTGTTGATCTTTTCAAAAAACCAGCTCCTGGATTTATTGATTTTTTGAAGAGTTTTTTGTGTCTCTATTTCCTTCAGTTCTGCTCTGATGTTAGTTATTTCCTGTCTTCTGCTAGGTTTTGAGTTTTTTTGATCTTGCTCCTCTAGCTCTTTCAATTTTGATGATAGGGTGTCAATTTTCGATCTCTCCTTTCTTCTCATGTGGGCATCATTGCTATATATTTTCCTCTAGAGACTGCTTTAAATGTGTCCCAGAGATTCTGGTATGTTGTGTCTTCGTTCTCATTGGTTTTGAAGAACATCTTTATTTCTGCCTTCATTTCATTGTTTATCCAGTCAACATTCAAGAGCAAGTTGTTCAGTTTCTATGAAGCTGTGCGGTTCTGAGTTAGTTTCTGCATTCTGAGTTCTAACTCGATTGCACTGTGGTCTGAGAGACTGTTTGTTATGATTTCTGTTCTTTTGCATTTGCTGAGGAGTGATTTATTGCCAATTATGTGGTCAATTTTAGAGTAGGTGTGATGTGGTGCTGAGAAGAATGTATATTCTGTGGATTTGGGGTGGAGAGTTCTGTAAATGTCTATTAGGTTTGCTTGTTCCAGGTCTGTATTCCGGTCCTGGATATCCTTGTTGATTTTCTGTCTGGTTGATCTGTCTAATATTGACAATGGGGTGTTAAAGTCTCCCACTGTTATTGTGTGGGAGTCTAAGTCTCTTTGTAAGTCATTAAGAACTTGCCTTATGTATCTGGGTGCTCCTGTATTGGGTGCGTATATATTTAGGATCGTTAGCTCTTCTTGTTGCAGTGATCCTTTTACCATTATGTAATGTCCTTCTTTGTCTCTTTTGATCTTTGTTGCTTTAAAGTCTATTTTATCAGAGATGAGAATTGCAACTCCTGCCTTTTTTTGCTCTCCATTTGCTTTGTAGATCTTCCTCCATCCCTTTATTTTGAGCCTTTGTGTATCCTTGCATGTAAGATGGTTTCCTGGATACAGCACACTGATGGGTTTTGGCTTTTTATCCAATTTGCCAGTCTGTGTCTTTTGATTGGGGCATTTAGTCCATTGACATTTAGGGATAGTATTGTTATGTGTGAATTTGATGCTGTCATTTTGATGCTACCTGGCTGTTTTGTTGGTTAGTTGATGCAGATTATTGATTGTGTTGATGCTCTTTTACCATTTGGTGTGTTTTTGGAGTGGCTGGTACTGGTTGTTCCTTTATATGTGTAGAGCCTCTTTCAGGAGTTCTTGTAGAGCAGGTTTGGTGGTGATGAAATCTCTGAGTGCTTGCTTGTTCACAAAGGATTTTATTTTTCCTTCACTTATGAAGCTTAGTTTGGCTGGATAGGAGATTCTGGGTTGAAAGCTCTTTTCTTTAAGGATGTTGAATATTGGCCCCCAATCTCTTCTGGCTTGTAGGGTTTCTGCTGAGAGATCTGCTGTGAGTCTAATTGGCTTCCCTTTGTGGGTAACCCGACCTTTCTCTCTGGCTGCCCTTAGCATTTTCTCTTTCATTTCAACCCTGGTGAATCTGACGATTATGTGCCTTGGGGTTGCTCTTCTTGAGGAATATCTTTGTGGTGTTCTCTGTATTTCCTGGATTTGAATATTGGTCTGCCTTGCTAGGTTGGGGAAGTTTTCCTGGATAATATCCTGAAGAGTATTTTCCAGCTTGGATTCATTCTCTTCATCACATTCAGGTACACCTATCAGACGTAGATTAGGTCTTTTCACATAGTCCCACATTTCTTGAAGATTTTGTTCATTCCTTTTTGCGCTTTTTTCTCTGTTCTTGCCTTCTCTTTTTATTTCATTGAGTTGATCTTCGACCTCTGATATCCTTTCTTCTGCTTGGTCAATTCGGCTGTTGAAGCTTGTGCATGCTTCACGAAGTTCTCGTGTTGTGTCTTTCAGCTCCCATCAATTCACTTATACTCCTCTCTATGCTATCCATTCTCGTCAGCAGTTCGTCCAATCTTTTTTCAAGGTTCCTATTTTCTTTGTGTTGGGTTAGAACATGTTCTTTTAGCTCACTGTAGTTTCTTACTACCCACCTTCTGAAGTCTGATTCTGTCATTTCATCACCCTCCTTCTCCATCCGGTCTGGTTCCCTTGCTGGTGAGGAGTTGTGATCCCTTTTAGGAGGAGAGGTGTTCTGGTTTCGGGAGTTTTCATCCTTTTTGTGCTGGTTTCTTCCCATTTTTGTTGGTTTATCCACCTGTTGTCTGTCTCTGTCCCAGGGCGTTGAAGCTTTATGAGTTTCCCTTGCACTACTGCCTTTTTTGATTTTTCTTTCAGGTCTGACCCGCCCAGCTAGCAGCAGGCCTAGCCACTGCCTGCCCGCAGGGGCTTTGCTGAGCTGCTGTGGGCTCCGCCCAGCTGCCCTGAGCTCTTCCCTGTAGTCCTTTTTATATGGGTGTAGTTAGAACTGTCTAGGCAATGGTGGCCCCGCCTCTGTTATGGCGGACTCTCTCTGTTGTGGCAGGTTGCCTTGGCAACGGAAGCCTGCCTCCATAGTGGTGGAGAGTCTCAGTAATGGCGGAAGCCCCTCCCCCACGGAGCCAGACCATCCCGGTTCAGCTGTGCTTGGTTTGGAGGGCTCAACCCAGAGGGTTTCCAATTACTGTTTTTGTTTTCCTTGTTGTTGGGGGTGGAGGGGTGGGACCAACTGAGCCTGATCACCTGGCTCCCTGACTCAGAGTCTTTTCTTTTAAGTTGAATGACCACTGGTTCAGTCGCTTGTTGAAAAGGCGCCAGGATCTCCCTTGCTGGGACTCAGGGAGTCGGCTCTGCCTAGGAATCTCCTGGCCTGACTAGCTATTTCAGATGAATGGGCAACTCTGCCGTCTCAGGGCTCTGATCGCCAGCTAAGAGGGCTCCCAGACCAGTGGCTTTTGTAAGGAGAACTGCAGCAACAGGGAGTGGTCACAGCAGCCGCGCAGGCGGAATCAGCCCCGCGGGGGCCAAAACAGCTGCACCGGCTGGGACTGCGATGCTGGCGACCCCTCTGCCTGGGTATCTCCTGGTCTGTGGGCAATAAGAGTTCGTCTGGAAATGCGGCGTCCACTCACCCTCTGCACTTTCACTGGGAGCTGAAGTCCTGAGCTGTTCTTAGGCGGCCATCTTCCCAGCATTCCCCCTCTTTTCTTTTTTATTAATCTGGCTAGTGGTCTGTGTGTTTTGTTGATCTTTTTGAAAAACCAGCTCCTGGCTTATTGATTTTTTTTTGAAGGGTTTTTTGTTTGTCTATCTCCTTCAGTTCTGCTCTGATCTTAGCTATTTCTTGTCTTCTGCTAGGTTTTGAGTTTTTTTGATCTTGCTCCTCTAGCTCTTTCAATTTTGACAATAGCGTGTCAATTTAGATCTCTCTTTGCTTCTCATGTGGGCACTTATTGCTATATATTTTCCTCTAGGGACGGCTTTAAATGTGTCCCAGAGATTCTGGTATGTTGTGTCTTCATTCTCGTTGGTTTCGAAGAACGTCTTTATTTCTGCCTTTGTTTCATTGTTTATCCAGTCAACATTCAAGAGCAAGTTGTTCAGTTTCCATGAAGCTGTGCAGTTCTGAGTTAATTTTTGAATTCTGAATTCTAGCTTGATTGCACTGTGATCTGAGAGACTGTTATGATTTCCGTTCTTTTGCATTTGCTAAGGAGTGATTTACTTCCAATTATGTGGTCAATTTTAGAGTAGGTGTGATGTGGTGCTGAGAAGAATGTATATTCTGTGGAGTTGGGGTGGAGAGTTCTGTAAATGTCTATTAGGTTTGCTTGTTCCAGGTCTGAGTTCATGTCCTGGATATCCTTGTTAATTTTCTGTCTAGTTGATCTGTCTAATATTGACAATGGGGTGTCTCCTACTATTATTGTGTGGGAGTCTAAGTCTCTTTGTAAGTCATTAGGAACTTGGCTTATGTATGTGGGTGCTCCTGTATTGGGTGCATATATATTTAAGATCGTTAGCTCTTCTTGTTGCATTGGTCCTTTGACCATTATGTAGTGTCCTTCTTTGTCTCTTTTGTTCTTTGTTGCTTTAAAGTCTATTTTATCAGAGATGAGAATTGCAACTCTTGCTTTTTTTTGCTCTCCATTTGCTTGGTAAATCTTCCTCCATTCCTTTATTTTGAGCCTTTGTGTATCCTTGCATGTGAGATGGGTTTCCTGGATATAGCACACCAATGGGTTTTGGCTTTTTATCGAATTTGCCAGTCTGTGTCTTTTGATTGGGACATTTAGTCCATTTACATTTAGGGTTAATATTGTTTTGTGTGAATTTGATACTGCCATTTTGGTGCTAGCTGGCTGTTTTGCCCATTAGTTGATGCAGATTCTTCATTGTGTTGATGCTCTTTACCATTTGCCATGTTTTTGGAGTGGCTTGTACCAGTTTTTCCTTTCTATGTGTAGAGCCTCTTTCTGGGGCTGTTGTAAGCAGGCTTGGTGGTGACGAAATCTCTAAGTACTTGCTTGTTTGCAAAGGATTTTATTTTTCCTTCACTTATGAAGCTTAGTTTAGCTGGATATGAAATTCTGGGTTGAAGGTTCTTTTCTTTAAGGATGTTAAATATTGGCCCCCACTCTCTTCTGGCTTGTAGGGTTGCTGCTGAGAGATCTTCTGTGAGTCTGATGGTCTTCCCTTTGTGGGTAATCTGACTTTTCTCTCTGGTTGCCCTTAGCATTTTCTCCTTCATTTCAACCCTGGTGAATCTGACTGTTATGTGCCTTGGAGTTGCTCTTCTTGAGGAATATCTTTGTGGTGGTCTCTGTATTTCCTGGACTTGAATATTGGCCTGCCTTGCTAAGTTGGGGAAGTTTTCCTGGATAATATCCTGAAGAGTATTTTCCAGCTTGGATTCATTCTCTTCGTTGCATTCAGGTACACCTATCAAACATAGATTAGGTCTTTTCACATAGTCCCACATTTCTTGGAGGCTTTGTTCATTCCTTTTTACCCGTTTTTCTCTAATCATGCCTTCTCGTTTTATTTCATTGAGTTGATCTTCGACCTCTGATATCCTTTCTTCTGATTGGTCAGTTCAGCTGTTGAAACTTGTGCATGCTTCGTGAAATTATCTTGTGGTGTTTTTCAGCTCCATCAATTCACTTATATTCCTTTCCAAGTTGTCCATTCTCATTAGCATTTCGTCAAATCTTTTTTCAATGTTCTTAGTTGCTTTGCATTGGGTTAGAACATGTTCTTTTAGCTCACAGAAGTTTCTTACTATCCACCTTCTGAAGCCTGATTCTGTCATTTCATCACACTCATTCTCCATCCAACCTTGTTCCCTTGCTGGTGAGGAGTTGTGATCCCTTGTAGGAGGAGAGGTGTTCCGGTTTGGGGTGTTTTCATCCTTTATGTGCTGGTTTCTTCCCATGTTTATGGATTTATCCACCTGTCGTCTTTGTGGTTGCTGACTTTCAGATTAGGTCTCTGAGTGGACGTTCTGTTTGTTGATGATGAAGTTATTTCTGTTTCTTAGTTTTTCTCCTAATAGTCTGGCCCCTCTACTGTAGGACTGCTGAGGTCCACTCTAGGCCCTGCTTGCCTGGTGATCGCCTGCAGCAGCTGCAGAACAGTGAGGGTTGCTGCCAGTTTCTTCTTCTGCTATCTTTGTCCCAGAAGAATACCCGCTAAATGTCAGTCTCATCTCTCCTGTATGAGGTGACTCTTTGGATATACAGGGGTCAGGGAACTGCTTGAGGAGACAGTCTGTCCTTCATAGGAGCTTAAGGGCTGGGCTGTGAGCTCCGTTGTTCATTCAGAGCTGCTGGGCAGGTACGTTTAGGTCTGCTGCAGCAGAACTCATAAAGCGCTTTTTGTTCCCAGGTGCTCTGTCCCAGGGAGTTAGAGCTTTGTTTATGAGTTTCCATTGTGCTGCTGCCTTTTTTTTTTTCAGGGTTGCCCTACCCAGCAAGGAGTGAGCCTAGTCACTGTCTGCCTGTAGAGGCTTTGCTGAGCTGCTGTGGGCTCCGCCCAGCTGCCGTGTGAACTTCCCTGCAGTCCTGTTTATATGTGTGTAGTTAGAACTGCCTCAGCAATGGTGGCCCTCCTCTGTATTGGCAGACTCTCTCTGTAATGGCAGGTTGCCTTGGCAACTGCTGGCAGCCTCGGCAATGGCGGGTTGCCTTGGTAATAGCAGGCTGCCTCAGCAATGGCGGACTACCTCCGTAGTGGTGGACTGCCTCGGGAATGGCGGACACCCCTCACCCACAGAGCTGGACCATCTGGGTTCAGCTGTGCTTGCTGTTAAACTCTCAATCCAGAGAGTTTCTGATTGCTGTTCTTTTGTGAGGGTGGGACCAGCTGAGCCTGATCACTTGGCTCCCTGCCTCAGAGCCTTTTTTTTTCTTTTTTAGTTGAACAGTCAACTCTATCCCAGGTGTTCCAGTCGACTGTTGAAAATGTGCTGAGATCTGTGTGATTTCCCATGCGACAACTCACTGCGCTGGCTTAAACAGCGGTGCTGAGATTCCTGGTCCATTTTTTGCCCAAGAATCTCCTGGCCTGGCTCCCTGTTCAGTCCCCTCTTTAATCAGATGAATGGGCGACTTCCTGGGGCTCCAATCGCCAGCCAAAAGGGCACCTGGACCAGTGTATTTTGTATGGAGAACCGCCGGCCAGGGTGCGGACAAAGCAGCCACGCGGGGCAAAGCAGCCACGCCGGCCAAAACAACCGTGCCGGCCAAAACAACCATGCTGGTAACCCGTGCGTCTCCTCCGACTGGGAATCTCCTGGTCCGTGGGCAATGAAAATGCGGTATCTACTCACCCTCTGTGCTTTCACCGGGAGCTGCAACTCCGAGCTGTTCCTAAACGGCCATCTTGGATCTCTATTACAATTGTATGGGGTCAAGATCCCAGGTCTGCAGAGTGGTCGAAGTGATCTGGGGAGGACTTCATCTTACATAAACTTTTAGGCAACTATCCTGTTCTTAGCATTCCTTTTACCTACACTTCCAGAGTACTTTGCTGTTGCCAATTCCTGTGTATTTTGGGTTTTCTGCAATATTATTGAATACTTTCTGCAGTATTAATAATTTCTGCAGTATTATTGAATAATGTCTCACTTTCACACTGCCTTTTTTTTTTTTTTTTTTTTTTTTTTTTTTTTTTTTTTTGAGACGGAGTTTCGCTCTTGTTACCCAGGCTGGAGTGCAATGGCACGATCTCGGCTCACCGTAACCTCCGCCTCCCGGGTTCAGGCAATTCTCCTGCCTCAGCCTCCTGAGTAGCTGGGATTACAGGCACGCGCCACCATGCCCAGCTAATTTTTTGTATTTTTAGTAGAGACGGGGTTTCACCATGTTGACCAGGATGGTCTCGATCTCTCGACCTCGTGATCCACCCGCCTCGGCCTCCCAAAGTGCTGGGATTAAAGGCTTGAGCCACCGTGCCCGGCCTCACACTGCTTTTTTAAGATTTATTTTTTTTCATTTTGCTATTACAGTTAGCACACATGCATCTGCTTGTATTCTTCTTTCAACTTTGATTCTTGCCTTTATACCTTTGTACTATTAAAAGCAAACAACAAAACAGAAAACCTACACTCTTTCAGATGTTTTAGTTGCATTTTAGGTGGCAGCAATAGTAGATATCTGTGTATAATCTGCCATTTTTTTTAAAGGTCTGGTATTATTGCTATTAATTATTATTGAGATCTGTGTTAAATACCTGATATTCTGTTTAGGAGAGTTAATTTAGACAGATAATAGTAATTGTTTTTAACACTTAGGTAAGAAGTAATTTGAAAAAGGCTATGTCATAATCAGGAGAAATATCTTATTGTATTAATGTACTAGTGTCCTGGGCATACACTGGGCAAAGTAAAAGTTGAGGTACTTAAGGTTTTTGGTGTGAAGGAAGAAGCTCATTCAAAGGACAGTGGAAAAGTTAAGTATTTGATTTCTAGGGCTGCTGTAACAAATTACCACAAACTTGGTGGATTGAAATAGAAATCTATTCTCCCACAGTTCTGGGGATTGGAAGTTTGAAATTAATGTGTCGGCAGAGCCATACTCTCTCTGAAGTTTCTATGGGAAAATGTTTGCTGGTCTCCTTCAGTTTCTCATGGCAGGTGACATTTCCTGGCTTCTGGCAGTCTGATTTGCTCCAATTTCTGCTTCTATCATGGCCTTCTTCCCTGTGTCTCAAATCTCCTTCTCTTTTCTCTTGTAATCAGTCATTTAATTTAGGGCACATCCGTAAATATTTACCTAATGAATTCTTAATTATAATGCAAAGATCCTATTTCCAAATAAGATTACATTCATAGGTATCAAGGACTAGGTGTTGGACAAAACTTTTTAGGGGCACAATTTAACCTTTTATGGTGTTCCTTCTGGCCCCACAAAGTTTCTTTCCTTCACTCTGCAAAATAAATTGAGTCCTAATGTTCCCGGAAATCTCAACTCAGTATATCAACTTCACATTCAGAATCCCATCTAAATAACATTAACTCAAAAGTCTCAATGTCATTATCTGACTCATCTAAACCAGATGTGGGTGAGACTGAGACTGAATGTGATCAAAGTTATTTTATTGGTAGTTCTGTGAAACTAGAAAACAAGTTATCTGTTTTCAGAATACAATGGCAATATGGGCATCAGATCCAGTCTGAAAGAGAAAATTGGAAGAAATAAAGGGAATCATCAGTTCCAAACAAATTTAAAACACAGGAAGGAAAATTCATTAGGTTTCAAGGCCTAAGACTAATCCTCTATGGCAGGCATCCCCAAACTATGGCCCGCGGGCCTCATGCAGCCCCCTGAGGCCATTTATCTGCCCCCCCACCCCCGCACTTCAGGAAGGGGCACCTCTTTCACTGGTGGTCAGTGAGAGGAGCACAGTATGTGGTGGCCCTCCAACGGTCTGAGGGACAATGAACTGGTCCCCTGTGTAAAAAGTTTGGGGACGCCTGCTCTATGGCTTGATACTTTGCCCTCTGAGCCCACGGCTACAGTTTGGTGAGTTCTGGACTTAATGGCTCTAGTTTGATTATTGTCTGGGCCTGTGCTTTAGGTCAGTTGCCCTCTGTGCCCAGGACCCTGGCTTGGTTACATTTTGTACTTGCAGTTTTGATGCCATCTATGCCTGTGACTCTGCTGGCCTCTGCCTCTGCACCCACAGCTCAAGCTGTGGCTCTGGGCCCATAGCCCTGGCCTTTGCAATGATAGTTCTAACCCCAGGCCCATTCCTCCTGGTTGGTTTTTTTTTTTTTTTTTTAATTTGATCAAAGTTTAAAACGTATTGAGAAGCTGTGGTATTAGGAAGTTCCTTTCTGCATCTGGGGTTAAAATATAATAAAACTTTGGAGACCAGATTTAAAATGGGAGAAGTCATAAAATAAGAATTCTAGGGTGTTTTAGATTCTTATTGATGGGGATGTTTGTAGGTTTATTGCATATGTAGGTAATAGGCCTTTTCTTTGACATTCAGTGACTAGAAATGGTTTCTTGCTGTAACCACAAAGTAGGGAGGATTGGTTGTAATTGTCCCATACAAGTAGACACAGCTGTTCTTAGGATTGCGAACTTTGTCTCCTTTTCCCTCCTCCCTCCTGCCTGTCCTTTTTTTCTCCTCCTTTCTCCCTCTTTCTCCTTTCCTCCCTGTCTTTCCTTTCCTGGATATTTTTCTACATCATTTTCTTCCTTCTTTCTCTATTTTTTTTTTTTTCTCCTGTGCTTGGCCTGAGTTAGTTTTGAGTTTCTTCAAGGCTGTTTCCCTTTGAAGATCTTAACAAAGCTGATGATAAATAATAATCTGTGTCTGATGCAGAGTGGAGTTTCTTTTCCATTGGAGCACTTAATAAGGCAACATTGAAGTAGAAGTGGGAACAGAGCCAATCTAACCAACAAATTAACCAGGATCTCAGCTGGAGTTTTGCAAAAGGCTAAGTCTCTCAGGCTGTGCAGGATTTGGCCTTCATTCTTTAACAGAATATGGTTGGTAGAGGACATGTTGTGCTAATGGATAAATGATAATGGTAACAATCATGACGCTGTTGTAAACATATCATTTTCTCTTATGAATTTCACTTGAGTGGTTGTTTTCATCTTCATGGTGATGAATTTAGTGTGACCTGTTTGTTCATTCCTTTTTTGCTCACCACCAATTTCTTAATGCTTTGCCTTAGACTTGGGTGTGAAATTGTCATGTTTGGGGTTTGTAAATTAACATACAGGAAAATTGATTACTTCTGTGCTTGTATGAGTAGATTGTGAGGTTCTTTGCGTACCTTCCTCATTGTATCTGTTAGGAGAATTCCAGGAGAAGTTTACTTCTTTAATCTTGTTTTTGATTGAGAGGATTCAGCAAAGCTCATGGCTTTGGATTCTGCATGCCATGAATTTCATGCCGTGTGTTAAGTCAGCCACCAATGGGATAGGTACCGAATTAAAATTAATCTTTTGAGATTTTGGTTCTCTTAGTCTTATTAAAGGCATTCGTTTTAGTATTGGGGATAGATTGCTATGGCAAAAATGCTTTATTTCCTTTTGTAATATTTATACTTTTAGAGTGATTCTTATGCTTGTGTTTTTTTTCTTCCATTTTATATTTGTCCAAATTATGGAATTAGTTTGTGAGACTGGGGATGATTTTGAGGGGTCTGTCATGTGCTATTGTTACCATGTGTGTAGAGGGATTGAGAAATCAGACAGAATTGAGAGGTGGAGAAACATACATTCTCTGGGAAAGACTTCTGTTGCATAATGCTGTGTCATGCTAGCGAAACTTACTTTCATGGCAAGATTATGGCTTCTTTAGGAAAAACAACCAGGCTTATTCCAGCTGTCAAGTGGTAGGATTGATGAGAAATGAAGAGGTGTTGTTTTGTTGTTTTTCTTCTCTTTTGATAATATGTACTTATGGAATAATCTTATCTTCTTAGCACTACTTTGGCATTTATAGTTAGGCCATTTAGATGTGTTGGATTATTCAGATTTTGGTAGAGGGCATTTTGTACCATCTGTCAGAATTTTTTCATGTATTGGTTATGTGTTATCCCACCATTTTTATTTTGATTTCTTGCCCCACAGAATTCCTTTTGAAATATCTGGACGTGTTTGTGTCTGCCTTCTCCAATATAGTTGATTAGTTGTTGTGAAAAGGATGTAATCTTGTGGCTTCCAAGAAAGTGGTGGTGAAACCTATATTGGAAAACCTTTCTCAATCAGATGATATTTGCTAATTATGTTCTGGTAGGTTAATTATAGACTGACTGTTGACAAAATAATTTGGAAGGTGAGAAGCAGCTGCTTTCTGATAGATAGAATATAATGTAGCTAGTTGATCTTTGGAATTTCTCTGTCATTTTAAAATCACTGTAATAATTCATTCCAAACACATCAATTAAATGCTGACTTTTAATCATCAGTGTAGCAGAGGATCCTATTGCTGTGCATGGATTAATTTTTAGAAGTGATTAGTAGGGCTTCTACTTGGCTTGACAATGGCCAACACAGATAGAATATGAGCTTTTTAAAAGAATGCCTTGATTCAGATACTTGACTTGCATGTTGTCATCAATATACCAATGATAGTTACCAAAATTTTTGTGAATATTTCATTTCTTTGGAAAGGGCCTTTATTTTTTGATTGTATGGTTCCTTTTTTACATGTGTATCTGTTAAATTTCTTGAATACTTATCATGTCCAGGCATATTAAGAGTATGAGACTTAGGTGTATTTAATCATTTTAGCTAAGAAGCAGTTGGGATTGGAGCAGTTATGGGTAGTGAAGGATCAGTTGGAATGCGCTTCCGTTAACCTTTGAAAGGCACCATTGCATCAGTTTTGTCAGACCAGAATTTCTGGTTAGCAGTAGTGAATTGATGAATGACTGTTTCACATTTTACAGACCATGATTAGTTATGTGTCTTTGCTTCACAAGAGTGTATAAAATATAATATGTGATTCTGTGTTTTATTGAGTTATATACAGAAAACATACCTGTTGAGGGATTGAGAATACATTCAGATAGCTTGATTTTTGACAGGATATTTTCAAATAAACATTAGGGTGGCTATGTGGAGATCTGATTTAGGCTTTGCTGTGCCTTTATGTAACAATACTTGGCACACAGTCACAGTCATATTTTAATGACCTGTGGGAACAAATTTTTTGACTTATTTGGGTCTCAGTATTCTCATTTATAAAATGAACATGTCGGAATAGTTTACCTTTGAAGTATCTTTTTGTTTAAAAATTCTGCAGTTTTATTTAAGATGAGGGCATTTGCCTTTGTCATCTCTTTCTAGTGATGTTTCGGGGTTTGACATTTTTAAAGAAAGTTATCACTATGGTCAAATTTGGCTTGACTCCTTTAAAGATAGGCTGTAAATATTTGGTTGTATAGTCTTGAAATGAATTTTGGTATGACTACTTGTTAATTCCCATGTTTTCAACTAGACAGACTGTTGTGTTACAATGTGGTTGTATGATTGCTGTTAGTAACTTTGAAGTAAGCAAAGGAGGGTTGATTGATCTTTTCCTAACATACCGTGTTGGAAACAAGATGCTTGATGCGGCAAAGAAAAATTAGCACTGAGACCAAGGATCTTTTAGAAGCTCAATTTTTACTTCCTGGACTTCAGGAAGGGTAATCTTGCTAGTCATTTTGCCATGAGAGTAGAGTGAACAAAGGAAAGCAGACATGTTTATTCTTTATGCCTCTGGGGTCATCCTTACTGCTGTGTTTGATCTCCATTGGCTGGAGCTAGACCTCACAATCTACACTAAAGCCCAGTTGGCTAACAACTTAAAACTTTTCTAAACAGGTAAAAGCAATGGAGAGCTGGGGCATACCTGTGAGCATGTCCAGCACAGATATCTTGGTTAAAGTACAAGAACATAGAATGTACCATGTCCCTGTAAGCATGGCATGTCTAACAGCTACGTAGGATAGGGCTTAACAAAGAGTTATTAGCACACTTATGAGTTATTCTTTAACAAGAAAGGAAATTTTAAAGAGGAACTTTTTACTTCTCACACATTGTATTATAGGACAGCATTAAGAAAGTTGGAACTGTATCTTAGAAATAATTTATTCCAACTTCCTCATTTAACAATTAGAGAAATATACCACAAGACTTTTTAAATTTATATGCTTAACTTGTATCGGAAAAAGAACATTGATTTTATTCTCACTTAGTCATTCAACAAACATCTACTTGAACCTGTTAAGGAGCCTTTTTTTGAAGATCAGATTGTGAATAATGTTATTAACATTTTTATTTTGATGTAAAATAGTTCTGTCTCTAATTCTGTCTCTCTCTGATGAAGAAGGAAACACCTTTCACACTTCCCAAATATGTTTGGCCTTCAAATTTTGACCATTTTATTTCTTCTTTATTTAGTGCTTATTGACCAAGCTGATATTCTATATAAGGCACTATTTAAGGTACATATATTCAGTGTCAAGTAAAATTTCACCCTCTCAAATTGAACTTGTCTGTGAAATTTTTCTGATGTCCTTTTTTCCTCACCTTAATAAGGTCCATAGTGTTACAGTTTACTGTCACTACCTTTTCCAATATAGTAGGGCACACAGGCAAGGAACAATCAATGGAAAACATTTGGTAGTGATAAGTGCTATGAGAAAAATAAAGCATGATTAGTGGATAGTGATCAGTGGTGTACTATTTTATGTAAGAGTGGTCAGGAAAAGTCTCTTCTGGTAAGATAATTTTTGAGCATGATCTAGAGGAAGTGAACATGCAGTATCTGGGGGAAATAGCATTTGAAGCACAGCAGCAGATAGTAAATATAGCAAGTGTAATAGTCTTACACTTTTAATAGCACACCAAAACTTTTTAATAACTAATGTCATTATTCAGAGCAAGAGATGAGTGATTACACTGTAATTGAAATGGTGTACATTTATTTTGAATTTGTAACTAATTAGGCCAAATAATATATTCTTCTTTAATTTCAGTTAAGGCATCTAGGTTAATTTGCTTTGCTTTAGGTTAATTAACTCTAATTTCTAATATTTCTGGACTTTTTTAGTAGTTTATTCAATTTTTAAATTAGTAATAGGTATTATCAAGAGAGAAATAAAAGGTAATATTGGAACAGATGAGTTTAAAAAATGCTGGTTTTAATATAGGTAAACAGATTACATATAAGTTTGCCAGAGGTTTTAATATTTAAATATATGTTGTTAATTTCCACAGTTTGACCATGGTAGCCTAGTTTATATTAGCTTTTCTGTTTTGTAAAGCACTCTCTGGGTAACACTAGTGTATCTGATTGCATATATCCCCAGGGTAGGATATATGCATCCCAAGAACTGCCTATGATGATCCACTAGGTTATAAATATAAAATGGCAGAATTTGTTTACTTTTAAAAATCTTGAGCAATGAGAATATAACTATGCTAATATTTCATATGGATTGGTGCTTTTACCTTACCCTAGGTCCTTACATGAAACAGTAACATGTGATTTGTGAAATAACTTGACATGAATGGGAGTTCCAAAGTGATGAGTTTTAGTGATACTCTCTTTTGTTTGCTTTTTATAGTGTAGTACAATAAATGAATTTTCTTAAAGGTAATTGGATTTACTTATTATTACCTAGTTTTAATTAAAGTAGCTCCCACAAAATAGGAAACTATATTAAAATATATTGTTGCTATGAAACATGGATTGATAATCATACTAACAAAAATCTGTATTTATGACAATTGCTGTTGATTCTTTATGATTAGGTAGTTGAGTAAATTGTGATTTAGGTGTAATATGAGAAGATAAAGGACTTAGCAGAAAAAAATAACTAGATGTTAATAATGAAGTGACACCTGTTTCATCAATAAAGTATAATAAAAGAGGGGAATTCATGAAAAAGCAAGTGTTAGTAGTAAATGGACTAGAACTATGAGCATTCTCTTTTATCTTAAATATAGTTGAAACTTAATTTTCTCTTAAAGCTCCTTCAGGTGACAGTATAGTTATTCTTTGCAGTCATTCATGATGGGTCACAAACTGGCAGAGGCGGTGCCGGTTACAGCACGTGCCTTCTGCTGTCACCTTAGGCAGTGACAGCCAGTAAGCTGATGTCAGAAGGGGAGTATGTGGAAGATTGTATAGGGGATTTATGAGATTCATCACTCCAACTAACCTGGCATTACTATAATAAATCCCACTTGTTTGAGATGTATTCTTTATGTCACTAGATTTAATTTGCTGATATTTAGGATTTCAGTTTTTTTATTTATAAAAGATTTAACTCATAATTTTCTTCTAAATAACTTTGCAGATTTTAGTGTAAGGGATATATTGTCCAAATAAAATATGGTGGGGAGTATTCCTTCTTTTCACATTCTCTTCCAGAGATACCTGTTAATTTTTTCTTAAATGTTTGTTAAAATTCTCCTATTAAGCTGTCTGTGTGTAGAGATTCCTTGTTGCCCGGAGAATTTTTTGTATATGTGTGTTTTTTTTTTAAGTTAATACATGTTCAGTTTCTTTAATATATATAGAACGATTCAAATTTTGTAATTCTTGTTTTAGTTTTTGTAAATTGTGTTTTTTATTTTAGTGGTTTTAAAATTTCATGTAAAATTTTATAATATTTTGTAATATCTTCTCATTTAAAAAAATTGTAGATTATATAATGTCCTGCATTTGTGCCTCATGTTGGAAGTTTTGTGGGTTTTTCACTTCATTATCATCTTACCACTTGTTTCACTTTTTTTCTCATCTTTTTTTTTCTTTTTCCTTTCTTTGACTTACTCTGTCCTATGTGTTTTTTCAAGGATTTTTTGAAAACATTTTCAATCATATTAAATAATCTTTTTGCTGTAGTCTGCATTTTTTTCACTGTCTTTTGGTTTCCTAATCCTGTTTCTGGCTCTCTTTCATCTGTTTATGTCATCTGTTGAGTTATTAATAGTACATATTTCTCAGGTCTAGAATTTCTGTTTTATGGATTCCAGTTCTCTGGTGAGAATCTCTATCCTATTCATTTTTCTCTTTTTCTCTTCCATTTTTTGGATGTATTAAGAACTCTTACATGTTAAAAACTCTTTAATAACTAGTATCTAAACCATCTACAGACCTATTTTATCTGTTTTCTATGTGTGTGTATATGTGTCAGAGTGTGAGAGAGTGTGTGTGTGTGTTCCTTTTTGGTTTTGTCTTGTTATCTCTGAAAATTTTGTTTTGGAAGCTGGACATCCATATTCGAAAAACTGGGGAAAGACTGTAGGATATTAAGAATTTCCAAAGAGAGTTCATCCTTTCCTGTCCTAGTAGGTAGAACTGGGGGCTAATCACCTTGTCCTGGTGGGTCTCAAACTTTGAGATGTATTAGAAATATAGATGCCAAGGCTTGTTGCAGTAACACAGGGTCTCCCATCTCTTGATCCAGGTCAAGAATGGTCAAATGCTCCAAGGGAAAAGCACCTTTGCCTTGTGTTATCCTACCTCTCAACATGTTTTTCCTTCTTCTGTTGTTTCCCTTTAATTCCTCATTGCCTCAGTGTTCCCCATTCCTTTAAGCAAAGCTCATATACATATATGCATATATATGTATATATGTATATATATTATGTGTATATATATACATATATACATGTATACATAAACATATATACATGTATATATATATATACATATATATGCATATATATACACACACACACACACATATGTATATACATACATATATCTCTTTTCTCTTTGTTTCCAGCGGTAGCATTGATGTGCCACAAACCACTCAATCTTTCATGGAAGCAACAGTAGGCTATGATTTTATTCTGAAAACAAAATAGAAGAAAAACTCATGGTTTTATTTATTTTTTCTTTCAGGAAAAACATAAACAAGAATTGGAAGACATGAGGAAAGCTGGTCACGAAGCCCTCAGCATTATTGTGGATGAATATAAGGTAGAGGTTTGAGAGTGTTGTTTCTTTTATTAAACCTTGGATAACTTTAGTAAAAATTGTACACATGTAGGTATATGCAAACATATACAAATTATATGTGTAGTCTTATTTGGCATAGAATTTCTTTCCATTGAGCAATAAATGTTCATTGAAAGCATACTTGGTGTATTACAAAGGAAATGTTAGATATTGGTCTACATTTGAGAAGGTATGAGAATATTTGAGATATGATATCAGCAGAAGAAGAAATTCAAGTACAAAATACTATAGAATTAGTTGCTGGATTATCTTTTTTTGTCTCTGCTGTGTGACAGGAAAAAAATTAAGGTATGATATATATTGAAAAAATATTACAGCCTTTTGCTTTTCTTAAATAGATTTGGGTACACTTAAGCAATAACAAAAATTATAAATGTCAATATCACTGATATACAGTAAAACTTTAAAATTATTTTAAAAATTATTTGATTCTATGCCTGCATAAACTGAATTATGTAAAGCACATTGAGCACTTAATATCAAATTTTTATTTCCCTTTAAACTTCATGTTAGATCATTTTGCTTTTAGAAGTTATGAAGGAATACAGTTTTGTCGAAATAAAATTCAAACAATTCTCCCCCAAAGAAACCAGTACATTCTTCTAAGAGATTTCTCCATCTACTTTTATATATTTATATGCTCATAACATGCTATATAGTTTTGGTTTGATTTAAAAAATGTTATCTAACTAAATTTACTCTCTCCATATTTACTCACTGACTTGGAGATATTTTCATGTCAGTACATATAAGCTTATCCTGTCTTTGTTACTCTTCTGTAGTTTTCATAGTATAAACATACATAATTTGTTTAACTGTGCATGTGTAGACATTTAGTTTGTTTTTCATTGTTCATTATAATAATAAATGTAAAAACTTCACCCTATTACAGTTAGAATATGGTAGTTTTTGTGTTGGTTAAACTTATTCACTAGACTTGATAGAAGTTGATGTCATTTTAGTTGATAATTAGTGTCAAAAGCGTCCTTAAGAAATTACTTGGATAAATCCAAGATTAAGTGAAAAGTGTTTATTTTTTTTTTTTTACCTAGAGTATTAAAATAGTCTACTAGATATGTTTTGGGACATGAAAGGTTATTTTTATGACCATGCCCAATATAGTAGCTGACGTTCATTATTAAAAAGGTCATCAAAAAATGTATGATTTTGGCCAGGCACAGTGACTCATGCCTGTAATTCCAGCACACTGGGAGGCCTAGGTGGGCAGATCACCTGAGGTTGGGGGTTCCAGACTAGCCTGGCCAACATGGTGAAACTCTGTCTCTATTAAAAATATAAAAATTAGTGAGGTTTGGTGGTGCACATCTGTAATCTCAGCTACTTGGGAGGCTGAGGCAGAAGAATCACTTGAACCTGGGAGGAGGAGGTGGGAGTTACCCGAGATTGTGCTATTGCACTCCAGCCTAGGCAACAAGAGTGAACCTCCATCTCAAAAAGGAAAACAAAGTCTGATTTTGGAGAGAGAGATCTAAGGTGGCCATTTAGCAGCATCTCAGGATTGCAGCTCCCAGTGAAGGCACAGGGAGTGAGTGGACGCCAGACTTCCAGATGAATTTTTGTTGCCCACGGACCAGGAGATTCCCAGCGGAGGAGCCCCATGGGTTGCCAGCATGACTCTTGGCCGGCGCTGCTGTTTTGCCAGCATCCTGGGGTGGTGGTTCTCAGTGCGGAGTATGTGGGACTGGGTGCCCTTTTAGTTGGTGTTTGGAGCTCCAGGAAGGCAGAGTTGCCCATTCAGCTGATTGAAAGGGGGACTAAAGCAGGGAGCCAGACTGGGAGATTCCTGGGCAGAAAAGCACCACGAATCTCAGTGCCGCTTTTTCAGCCAGCATGGTTGCCGCACGGGAGATTGCATAGATCCCGATGCCTTTTTGGTGGGCGACTGGGGCGCCTGGGAGAGAATGGACTGTTCAGTTAGGAAAAGAAAAAAGGAGGCTCCGAGGCTGGAGCCAGGTGATGGGGCTCGGCTGGTCCCACCCGCACAAAAATACAGCAATTGGAAATGCTGACGGTTGAGAATTTTACAGCAAGCACAGCTGAACCCAGGAAGGTCCAGCTCTGTGGGGGAAGGGCATCTGCTGAAGGAAAACAAAGAAACAGAAATGACGTCATAACCAACAAGCTGGACGTCCACTCAGAGACCCAATCTGAAAGTCAGCAATTAGAAAGACGACAGGTGGATAAATCCACAAAGATGGGAAGAAACCAGCACAAAAAGGCTGAAAATATCCAAAATCAGAATGCCTCTCCTCCTTCAGGGTATCGCAGCTCCTCATCAGCAAGGGAACAAGGCCTGATGGAGAATGAGTGTGATGAATTGTCAGAATCGGGTTTCAGAAGGTGGATAAAAAGAAACTTCTGTGAGCTAAAGGAACATGTTCTAACCCAGTGCAAATAAACTAAGAACCTTGAAAAAAGTTTGACGAAATGCTAAGGAGAATAGACAATTTAGAGAGGAATATAAGTGCATTAATGGAGCTGAAAAACAATATGAGAACTTCACGAAGTATGCACAAGTTTTAACAGTCAAATTGACCAAGCAGTAGAAAGGATATCAGAGGTCAAGGACCAACTCAATGAACTAAAATGAGAGGACAAGATTAGAGAAAAAAGGGTAAAAAGGAATGAGCAAAGTCTCCAAGAAATATGGGACTATGTGAAAAGACCTACTCTACGTTTGATAGGTGTACCCGAATATGACGAAGAGAATGAATCCAAGCTGGAAAATATTCTTCAGGATATTACTCAGGAAAACTTTCCCGACCTAACAAGGCAGGCCAATATTCAACTCCAGCTAATACAGAGAACACTACAAAGATATTCCTCAAGAAGAGCAACCCCAAGGCACATAATTATCAGATTCACGAGGGTTGAAATGAAGGAGAAAATGTTAAGGACAGCCAGAGAGAAAGGTCAGGTTACCCACAAAGGGAAGCCTATCAGACTCACAGCAGATCTCTCAGCAGCAACCCTACATACAAGCCAGAAGAGAGTGGGGGCCAATATTCAACATCCTTAAAGAAAAGAACTTTCAACCCAGAATTTCATATCCAGCCAAACTAAGCTTCATAAGTGAAGGAAAAATAAAATCTTTTGTGAACAGGCAAGTACTTAGAGATTTCATCACCACCAGGCCTGCTTTACAAGAGCTTCTGAAAGAAGCACTACACATAAAAAGGAACAACCACTATCAGCCATTTCAAAAATATACCAAAAGGTAAAGAGCATCAACTAATGGGCAAAACAGCCAGCTAGCATTAAATGGCAGTATTAAACTCACATATATTAATATTAATCCTAAATTTAAATAAACTAAATGCCCTAATCAAAAGACACAGGCAAATTGGATAAAAAGCCAAAAACCATCGGTATGCTGCATCCAGACCCATCTCACATGCAAGGATACACAAAGACAAGACAAAGGGATGGAAGAAGATTTACCAACCAAATGGAGAGCAAAATAAAATAAAATAAGCAGGAGTTGCAATTCTTACATCTGATAAAATAGACTTTAAAGCAACAAAGATCAAAAGAGGCAAAGAAGGACATTACATAATGGTAAAAGGATCAATGCAACAAGAAGAACTAATGATCCTAAATATATATGTACCCAATACAGGAGCACCCAGATACATAAGGCAAGTTCTTAATGACTTACAAAGAGACTTAGACTCCCACACAATAGTAGTGGGAGACTTTAACATCACATTGTCAATATTAGACAGATCAATGAGACAGAAAATTAACAAGGATATCCAGGACTTGAACTGAGACCTGGAACAAGTAAACTTAATAAACATTTACAGAACTCTCCACCCCAAATCCACAAAACATACATTCTTCTCAGTACCATATCACACCTACTCTAAAAGTGACTGCATAATTGGAAGTAAATCACTCCTCAGTAACTGCATAGTATTTCACAGGTTTGAATGAAATATTGATTGGCTGCTTGTTTGTTATTTTCCTCCTTTATTCCCTCCTGTCTCCATTGTTAAGCACAATTATTGGCATAAAAGAGGTTTTTAATACCTATTTTTAGACTGCATTCTAGCCTGGGCAATAAAGCAAGACTCCTGTTCTCTCTCCCTCTTTCTCTTCCTTTTTCCTTCTCTCTTTCATTCTTTTTTTTTTTTTTCTTTCTTTCTAAAAAAAGTCTGATTTTTATAGCATTGATTTTTGGCCCTTTTATAATTAAATTTTTTTTCTATTAATATAAACCAGTTTTACAGTTCCTGAGTTGAGGAAAATTGCTATATTATTGTAGTATTGAGTTTCACATCTTCTTTTATCCCTAACGCTGAGGGTAGGAAGAATTTAAAATACAATTGGCCTAATATATTTGCAGGTTCCATAACCATGGATGAGAAATTTTGGGGGAAGGAAAGCAATAAAAATAACAGTACAACAGTGAAAAGTAACACAAATTACTTCCTATCTAAAAAAATAGGGAAGCATATGATAAAATAATTATTACATGAACTTCACATGCCTGAATCTAGAATGAGGAAAAATATCATTTCTCTTCTTGTTCTGTAATATATCACAAATCATCAACATTTACAGTATGATTTTTTTCTATCTGAATTATCTTTTTTCAATATTATTATGAAAGCTGATTCTCAGCATATTTTAGAACACCTTGCTAGCAAAATTTCACGACAACCAAGATGTCTGATATTTCTCCTCTGAGTACTATAATATTAATGTACAAGATGTGGAATTCAACAAATCATATGATTAATCAATGTGGAATAAATGTTCACTGATGTAAAAGTATTTATATCCTTTGACTATAAACCAACTCTGAGCTATGAAATAAAAAATTAAATAAAACTTTGTAGGCAATTTGTTTCAATTCCTAATCCATTATTACAAGGCAACCATAAAATCAGAAAATTTTACATTTCTCTTTAACTGAGTGCTAAATAATGAGACTTGACAAATAGATAAAATGAATAGCTCTTAACCAAATTTCTTCAAAATTACATTTATAAATTCTAGAATAGTTTTCACTTATGATTTTAACCTCCTTAGTTGCCTATATTGAAATTTATACCAATAAATATGTTTGCAGCAAAGAAAATACTGTGGAGCTAGAACTAAAAATGTATTTAAAACATCATGTACTAATCTTTTTAGAAAAACATCTATGCACATTCACAATAATAAGTAACTTTTTAATAATATTTTAAAAACTATATTTTACTGTAATATATGAAAATATGGTAGATGGTTTATTAATTATTATTTAGAAAGGAAACCAAAATATCTCTAGTTGCTATTGCTAACAAAAGTGTGAACATTCTCTTTGCATTTATTCATTTATTTCAACAAATATTGATTACCTTACTTATGCCAAGGATTGTCAATACAGCAGTGAGCAAAATATTCAAATCCTTGTTCCATTGGGATATCTATTCCACATCTACACTCTGTAACTACATATGATATTCAGGAAGGCAGGAACTTAAAATCATAGCATTCCTTGACATTTCAATTTTCAGAGCTTCACACTTTTACCTCTTTCTCACCTGTAGGTGTTTTACTCAAATATGCAACTGAAATAGAAAGATCTGCTACTATCTCACCACCAGTCCTGGCTCCTGGGGATTTTACGTCCTTCTAGTTATCCTGGAATAAATGTAATCAATCACTTTTTTCCTGTCCAAATTGAGTTGAAATATTCTTGAGAAGTTTGAAAAAATATTGTCTTAGAAAAGAATGTGGAAACTACCAAGTAAAGTAAAACAGAAATGAAAAAAGCCAAAACTGTAATAATGCATAGAAAGATAACTTATCTTTGTATAAACTTCTGCTTCCAGAAATATGAAGACATACCTTTTGATATTTTTCCTACTTAGTATAGATTAAAAAATAACCCTTGGTATTTTATATAAAACATAGTCCCTGAAAATAAGACAGAAACAGGCAGACATGGTAGAAACCATGAGACCCTAGTAACTACAATGGGTTTCCTGCATTGTCTTTTTACCTCTTTGTCCCACCAAAGTACTAGAGAAAGTGAGTAACCCAGAAATAGCAATGCTCACTAAAAACCTCAAGAAAAGCCTACTCTCTGTAACCAAAAGCCTCCACCTAATAAGATAGAAAACTATTAGGTAATAGTCATTCTCCTTCCACCAAACACCATAGGAAAAAAAAATGCAGCCTCACCCCAACTCTGCCAATGAAGGCTGGTTAGAGAGAGAACTTAGAGTTTTCACTTTTACCAGGTTATAAATGAGGAACTCTTCTGTCTTCTCACTGGGTGGTGTTAAAGAAGGTGGAGCAGGAAACTAGGACTTTTATTCACCCTGGGCAATAAGTCCCCTTCCCACAAGTGTCAGGATAGGCCGCTTAGGAAGCTAGACTTCTATGCTAACTTGGTGTTGATGAGGTGTTCCTCCCTTTCTGTGTTAGGAAGTATCAAGGACTATCTAATGGGAGTCAAGACTGCATTACTGCTTGGTAGTAATGAGGCCACTCTTCTGTGGTTTCAGTGGATGCTATGTGGGGAACAGTAGTGTGGCACCCTTACTCTTCCCAGCCAGATTGGTATCAGCAGAGGCCTAGTGGGAAGCTGAACTCCCAGCCATGTCCAGAAATGACAAGGAGGTCCTTGTTCCCTGTACCCTTAGTGCTAGTAGAGACTACCTGGAGATTTTCCTTTTTCTCTGCTGGAGTGGTGTCCTGCCAGAAAAAGTCTCCTGAAACATGATTTTAAATGTCCAGACTTCAATTAAAAATACTTATATCAAGATCCAAGAAAATTTTGTCTTGAATGAAAACTAAAAAGGACAACAGATGTTGAACTGAGCTGATTCCAATTTTAGAATCGTCTGACAAGAATTTTAAGTATCTGACAAGGATTTTAAATCATTAATTACAAAACTATTTTAGTAAGTGATTATGAACTTTCTTGAAACAAATGTAAAAATAGAAAATATCAGTAGTGTCAGCAAAGTGGTGGATTGTATAAAGAAGAACAAACTGGGAATTTTAGAAGTAGAAATGTAATAACCAAAATGGAAAACTCAGGTGGGCCCAATAGTAGAATGCCGGAAGTAAGGAAAGAATCAGTACATTTGAAAAAAAGTAGAATTCACCCAATTTGAACAGTGTAGAGAAAACAGGCTTAAAACAAATGAATAGGGGTTCAGGAATTTGTGGGATTCTGATGAAAGACCTAAAATTCATGTCATCCAAGTCCTGGAAGGAGCAGAGAAAGAGGGCAGTATTTAAAAACATTCAAAGAAAGAGAAGTCAAAATTTTCCAAATTTGGCAAAAGATACAATATTACATATTTTAGAAGCCAAATGAACTGCAAATATGATAAAGACACACAAAAAAATCCATGTCAGTACCCATTATAATGGTTAATTTATGTTCTCTTGACTAGGCAATGGTTTCTAGATATTTGGGCAAATTTTATTAATGTTTTTGTGAGGATTTTAAAAAATTTAAGAATAACATTTACATTTCTGAATTTTGGATATAGCAGATTTCCCTCCCTAATATAGGTGGGCAACATCCAATCATTGGAAGGCGTTAACGGAACAAAAACTGACCTCCTCTGAACAGGAAAGGATCTGCCAATAGACTGCCTTTGGACCCAAGCTGCAACATTAGTTCCTTTCTGAGTCTCTAGCCTGTCAGCTTTTTTGCGGAGTTTTAACTTCCTAGCCTCCATAATCACATGAGTCAGTTTCTTAGAGTAAGTTTATATAGTTGTACATACATGAATTTGTTTATCTGGAGACCTTAATATACATATAAACTTCCCTCAACCAAAAATTGAAATATCTTAAAAGCAACCAGAGAAAAATGGCATTTTACGTGTAGGAGAATAACAGAAATATGATAGATGTTTCATCAGAAACTGTGGAGGTCAAAGGAAATGGAACAAGTACTGAAAAAAATTTTTTAACCCCAAATTTTGTATCCAACCCATATTTCCTCTTTAATTCCTTTGTCATTGAATAACTTATTTTTGGTGACTATAATTACTGAGGTTTATTTTATGGCTTAGCCTCTGATCTATCCTGTGAATTTGAGATGAATGTATATTCTGCTATGGTTAGGTGGAGTCTACTCGAGATATCTGTAGGCATAGATGGTTTGTAGTGTTGCTTAGGTTTTCTCTATGGTGCAGATAATTTGCCTAATTTTTCTAGCATTTATTTAGTGTGAGGTGGTGAAATCTCTAAATATTATTATTGAATTGTTTATGTTACTTTTAATTCTGTCAGCTTTTGCTTCATATATTTTTTGGATATTTTTGTTAGTTGCATATATGTTTTTATTTGTTACATCTTAATGTTAGTTTGTTTTTATACTGCTATAGAGAATTACTAGAGATTGGGTAATTTATAAAGAAAAGAGGTTTAATTGCCTCACGGTTCTACCTGGCTTACAATCATTGCAGAAGGTGAAGGAGACACAAGCACCTTCTTCATAAGACAGCAGGGGAGGGAGGGAGAGAGAGAGTGTGTGCCTGAATGCGAGTGTATGAGAGAGTGCAAAGTTGGAAATGCCACACTTTGAAACTATCAGATCTTAAGAGAACTCAGTATCATGAGAACAGCATACTAGAAATCTGTCCCCATGATCCAGTCACCTCCCACCAGGTCCCTCCCCTGACACATGGGAATAACAATTCAAGATGAGATTTGGGTGGGGACACAAAGCCAAACCATATTCTGTCCCTGGCCCTTCCCAAATCTCACATCCTTCTCACATTTCAAAATATAGTCATAACTTCCAAAGTCTCCCAAGGTCTTAACTCATTCCAGTATTAACCCAAAGTCCAAGTCTAAAGTGTCATCTGAGACAAGATATGTCACTTCTGCCTATGAGCCTGTAAAATCAAAAGCCAGTTAGTTACTTCCAATATATATTGGGAGTACAGGCATTGGTAAATACTCCCATTCAAAGTAGTAGAAATGGCTAAAACAAAGTGGCTGCAGGCGCCATGCAAGTCTGAAATCCAGCAGAGCAGTAATTAAATCTTAAAGCTCCAAAATAATCTATTTTGACTATCCCACCTTCAGGGCATACTGATGCACTTGGTGAGCTGCCAAGGCCTTGGGCAGCTCTCCCCCTGTGGCTCTGCAGGATACAGTCCTGTGGCAGTTCCGTAGGCTGGCATTGAGTGCCTGTAGCTTTTCCAGGCATACAGTGCAAGCTGTCAGAAAATCTACCATTCTGGGATCTGGAATATGGTAGTTCTCTTTTCACAGCTCCACTAGGCAGTGTCCCAATGAAGACTCTTTGTAGGGAATCCAACCCCACATTTTCCTTCTGCACTTCCCTAATAGATGGTCTCCATGAGGTCTCCGCCTCTGCAGCAAACTTCTGCCTGGTCATCCAGGCATTTTCAAACATCCTCTGAAATCTAGGCAAAGGATCCCAAACCTCAGTTCTTGCTTTCTGTGCACTTGCAGGCCCAACACGATGTTGAAGCTGCCAATGCTTGTGGCTTACACCCTCTGAGGAAATGGACCACGCTGTACCTTGGCACCTTTTAGCTACAGCTAGAGTAGAGTGGCTGGGAAACAGTGTGCCATGTCCAGATTCTGCATACAGCAGAATGGGCCATGAGACCAGCCCACAAAACCATTTTTCCCTATGAGACCTCTATGTCTATGATAGGAAGGGCTGCCATGAAGATCATTAAAATGCCCTGAAGACATTTTCCCCATGGTTTTGGCTGTAAATGTTCAGTTCCTTGTTACTTATGCAAATTGCTGCTGCCAACTTGAATTTTTCCCCAGAAAATGTTTTTTGTTTGTTTGTTTGTTTTTGTTTTCTATTGCATGGTCCTTCTGCAAATTTTCCAAACTGTTAAATTCTGCTTCCCTTTTAAATATAAGTTCCAATTTGAGGCCAACTCTTTTTGAATGCCTGAATCTACACTTTCAGAAAAAGCCAGGCCACTTCTTGAATGCTTTGCTGTTTAGAAATTTCTTTTGCCTGATAGCCTAAGTCGTCTCTTCAAGTTCTGCATTCCACAAATCTCTAGGGCAGGGGCAAAATGCCACGAGTCTCTTTGTTAAAGGAAATTGAGTGACCTTTGCTCCATATCCCAAAGTCCCTCATCTCCCTCTGAGACCACCTCAGCCTGGACTTAATTGTTCATACCAGTGTCAGCATTTTGGTCAAAACCATTCTACAAGTCTCTAGAAAGTTCCAAACTTTCCCACATCTTCCTTTCTTCTCCTGAGCTCTCCAAAGTGTCCCAAATTTCATTTTTTATTCATTTCCCAAGTTGCTTCCACATTTTCAGGTATCCTTATAGCAGCGCCACACTCCTGGTACCAGTGTTTTGCATTAGTCAATTTTCACACTGTTATAAGAGCTACCCAAAACTGAGTAATTTATAAAGAAAAGAGATGCAGTTGACTCACAGGTTCACATTGCTGGGACACCTCAGAAAACATAATCATGGCAGAAGGCAAAGAGAATCAAGCACCTTCCTCACAAGACAGCAGGAGAGAGAGAGAGAGCAAGGTGGGAAGAGCTACACTTTTAAGCCATCAGATCTCGGGAGAACTCACTCTCATGAGAACAGCATGGAGGAAATCACCTCCATGATCTCACCACTTCTGGCCAGGTCATTCCCCGACATGTGGGGATTACAATTCAAGATGAGATTTGGGTGATGACGCAGAACCAAATCATATCGCGATGGTTCACTTTTTATTTTTTAAATCTCTAGTAAGGTTTTTAATTGTTATAAAATCTATGTTTTTCTGATATTTAATATAGCCACTCCCATTCTATTTTAGTGGTAGTTTGTATAGCATGAGTCCCCAACCCCCAAGCTGTGCACAGTTACCATTTTCTGGTCTGTTAGGAACTGGGTTGCATAGCAGGAGGTGTTGGTGGGCAAGCAAGCATTACTGCTCGAGCTCTATGCCCTGTCAGATCAGCGGCTTTATATCCTTATAGGCATGCCAAACCCTATGGTGTACTGCACATTTGAGAGATCTAGGTTGTATGCTTCTTAGGAGAATCTAACTAATGCCTGATGATTTGAGGTGTAACAATTTCATCCTAAAATCATCTCCTTTACCCCAGTCTGCAGAAAAATTGTCTTTCATGATACGGGTTCCTGGTGCTAAAAAGGCTGGGGACTGCTATATGTGGTTTCCCATCCTTTTATTTTGAACCTATTTGTGTCTTTGAATGTAAGGTTTGTCTCTCATACAAATAGAATTATATGCATATTAAGCAATTGCTTTTTAAATCAGTTAAGAGAATCAACATCCAATTATGCTGTCATTTAAAATTACCCTTATAATTACTGATCTCTCTATGTCAGTGAGTTCTACATCCATGAATTGAACATTGTATTCATGAGATGAGAAATCCTTGGATATGGAGGGCCAAATTTTTGTATCTGCAGGTTTCTCAGGGCCAACTGTGGGGTTTGAACATTCTCAGATTTTTGTATCCTCAATGGTCCTGTAATCAATCCCTTTGGATATCAAGTGGCTCCACTGCCTTTACTGTCATGCTTTGTTTTTTCACACAGATCTAATTATTGTCTGGAGCTACTTGCATTAGTTTGAAGAACTTCCTTTAGTATTTATTTTATTCTTCAAATGTTATGTTTTTAGGTCTTAGATTTAAGTCTTTAATCCATCTTGAGTTGATTTTTATGTATGGTGAGAAATAGAAATTCAGTTTTATTCTTCTACATATGGATATCCAGTTTTCCCAGCACTATTTACTGAATAGAGTGTCCTTTCCTAAACTTAAGGTTTTGTATGCTTTGTCAAAGATCAGATGGCTGTAAGCATTTGGCTTTATTTCTGGGTTCTCTATTTTATTATGTTGGTCTAAGTATCTAGTTTTACACCAATAACATACTGTTTTGGTTACTATATCTTTGTAGTATAATTTGAAGTTGGGTAAATATGCCTCCAGATTTTTTTTTTTCCTAGAATTGCTTATATGGGCTCTTTTTTGGTTCCATATGAACTTTAGGGTTATTTTTTCTATTCTCTGAACAATTATATTGGTATTTTGATGTTAATTCCATTGTATCCATAGATTGCTTTGGGCAGTGTGGTCATTTTAATGATCCTGATTCTTTCAGTCCATAATTACGGGATGTATTTTCATTTATTTTTGTTATTAAAGCTTTCTTTTAGCAGTGTGTTGTAGTTCTCCTTGTGGAGATCTTTCATGTCCTTGGTTACATATATTTCTGGGTATTTAAAACTTTTTTGCAGCTATTGTAAATGGAATTGAGTTTATTTCATTATCACCTTGGTTGTCATTGGTGCTACAGATGTGTGTACATTGATTTTGTAACTGGGAGTTTACTGAATTCATTTATCAGATCTATTAGTTTTTTGGAGGAGTCTTTAGGGTTTTCTAGGTATGCAATTATGTCATTTGCAAACAGAGATAGTTTGAATTTCTACTTTCCAATTTAGATTCCCTTTATCTCTTTCTTTCTCATGTCTTATTGCTTTGGCTAGGACTTCTAGTACTGTGTTGAGTAGAGGTGTTGAAGATGGGCATCCTTGTCTTGTTTCAGTCTTAGAGGAAATACTTTAAAATTTTTCCTCTTCAGTATGATGCTGGCTATGGTTCAGCACATATGGCTTTTATTACTTGGAGGAATGCCTCTTCTTTGCCTAGTTTGTTGAGGTCCTTTAGTTTTTACTGTAGGTGGTATCTCTTAACAATGAATTTGTGTATTTTTCTGCTTGCGTTTCTTAAAGTTATTTTTTTTAAAAAATACAAGATTGTAAACAATTTTTTTGTTGCTTGATTTTATCACTTTGAACGTCATCTCATTGCCTTCTATCCCATATATGAGAAGTAAGCTATTAATCGTTTTCAGATTCTCTTGTGTACAATGAGTTATTTTTATCCTGTTTTCAAATTGTCTGTTTTTCACTTTTAGTATTTTGGCTATGATGTGTCTGGGTGTGTGTTACTCTACTTGGAAGTTACTGAGCTTCTTATATGAGTAGATTGTTTTTTTATCAATTTAGGGAAGTTTTCAGGCATTCGTGTTTTTTCTCCTACTTCTCTTTTCCAATGTGTTACTTTCATTATGTATGTATTAGTTTGCTTAATGGGGGGTCTCACATGATCATTAGGCTCTAGTCATTTTTATTCATTATTTATCCTTTGTTTTTCAGATTTTATGATCTTAATCAATAGTTCTTAAGGTTTACTGAGTCTTCTCACAACTGAAATCTATTAATACAAGCTTCCAAACATTTTTTGAATAATTGACTCTCAGTTTGTTGTAAGCCTTTGATCAATTTCCAGAGACTTTGAAATACTGCTTTGCCAATTTGCCCTGTGATATGGTTTGACCTCCCAAATCTCATCTTGAATTTTAGTTTCCATAATTCCCACATGTTGTGGGAGGGACTCAGTGGGAAGTGATTGGATCATGTGGCAGTTTCCCCATGTTGTCCTCATGTTAGTGAGTGAATTCTCACAAGATCTGATGCTTTTATAAGTGTTTGGCATGTCCTCTGTTTGCAATTCTCCAGCCCACCACCTTATGAAGAAGGTGCATTGTTTCTCTTTTACCTTCTGCAATGATTGTATGTTTCCTGAGGCCTTCCCAGCTATGTGGAACTATGAGTGAGTTAAACTTATTTTCTTGATAAATTATCCAGTCTTAGATATTTTCCTTCTAGCAATGTGATAATGAGCTAATATACTCTGCTTCCCAGATGACATTCTGCAGTAGAGGCTTCCCCCACAGCTCCTCTGTTGCCATTGCAGAATTTCCACCCCTCTTTCTTATTTTTTAATAATCCAAATTAAAATAGTGGTTACTCTGTTACAAATACTCTTTATTTCAAAAATGATTATCCTGAGGTTGGTATCATCAATGGCTCATGACATTCTCCTTATTCGCAATACATTGACAAAAGTTGAGGGTTTGTTTATATCATCTTGTCATATAGGACCATCTCAACCCATGAATCTTTGCTGATTTTTTTTTCCAGTTCTTTTTTTAAAATGTAGCATTTTTCTTTTGTATGAATAATTGGAGATTACACATTTCATGAATTTTAGAATACAGTTGGGGTTTATCATTTAAAAAGTTACTGTTGCTACAAATACTAAATCTTAATCATCAAATGCCATGTTTATTTTCTTCATGGATAATCAGATAAAACAATATCTTAAAGCACATTTTTGTTAGCATATCTTATGGACTTAACATGATTTAAATGAAATAGTACTTTTTAAAGCTCCCAAGTCATGTGATCAGCAATTTCTGATTAAAAAATAACAATATGTTATGATAGGACTTAAACTTTTCAAAATAATTGAAAATTCTGATTTACCTAGAAATAGTCCTGTATTTAAGACATTAGCTGACCTCATCCAGTTGGAATTTACTTATTTTGAGTGTGTAACTTTGTTCATACAACTTTAAATCATCTATTCCAGGAGCTGGCTATAGAAAATCTGTAACCCAGTCCCATGTTTAAACAAATTTAAAACCTAAAGTTATTATGTACTCTATTAGGCCTAATATTCTTATTCTTTCTTTAGTGATTTTGTATAATAATTTATAGAGCTTTATTCTGTGATTTTCTGAAGGAATGTTACATGCCTGCCAGAATTTATATTTTGAGAGTGCTAAGTATTTCTGTTAGTAGAGCCGATTAAGAACATAGGTTTTTGAAGTCAGACAGACCTGGTTTAGAGCCCCACTTCTGCTGTTTACCAACACTGTGATCTTGGGCAGTTTTTTAAAAAACTATTTTAGTTTCTTTTTCAGTAAGTGATGGAATAAACCATAGAACCTATTTATGAGTGTTGTGGGATGTAGTGACAAAAATGAATATTGCATTGTGAATAATTAATCCCTTAATATTAGCTGTTATTAACATTACTGTATATAACATGTCAGATTTTTTTGGCATAGCAATTGCAATACTTTTTCATTATCTCATAGCTGATTATTAGTTGGTTGTCTTCGTACAGATTCTTATTTCAGTCTTAGAAATAGCCACTTCAGAGTAAAAGATGGTGGGGCACCTTTTCGCCATCTTCAGCACATTTAAAATCAAGCATTCCTTTGTTCACTTAGAAAATAAATAGTTGACTACAGATTGATGAAAGGACATGTGAAATTTTGTTAAAGTACAAAGGAAAACAAACATAAAACTAACCTAATGTGTCTCATATGCTGAATTTTCCCATAATGTTTACTTAGTTTTATTTTTTTCTCTTATGTCACGATTTCAAAAATCTTTTATTCTGATAATTAACAACAGTGAAGTTAATGTACATCTTAGAAGACTTTACACAGGCACATGCCACATCTAAGATTGTTTACCCCAAGAAACATAAGAATTTTTCTTTACTTGATTAATTGAGCTTTTGTCTTGAACTTGTCATTCTCCAGTATATGCACTGGCTTAGACATCGTGAGTTCTAATGTCTGTAGTTTTTTCCATCAAAGATTACTATCTTATCTGTGATGAAGAGTATCATATTTTTGAGATAATGAGGAATTGTATCAGCATGATCCTTTTTTGTTTAAACGTCCATTCAACAGTTATCATTGATCAGATTTCTTTAATCCTTTGGCTCTCAACATTTGCAGTGCATAATAAATTATTTTTGTTGCTTTTTAAAAATGCATATGACAAGGAGTTTTCTTTTCTGGAAATTTTGAATCTGTAGATGTAGGTAGGGGGTAGTTACTTGGCAAGATTTTCTTTTTTTAAAAAATTATATTATTCTGCTACCCTGTGGGAATTATTAACTATTCTTTTATTTTTTTATATTTGTTAGTCAATCTGTTCTGTTTCCTTTCAGCTGTTATCATTTTTCTAATTTTTATCATCTAATTAATACTGACTCTCTTAAGGTTGTGTGGGTGAGTGTGCATAATTGTACGCGCTTATACTATGTCCCGTTGAAATTCCTGAGTAATTTTTCCATATAAGAAAGATGAGAGAAACAAACCCTAACAGAAACAAAATCAGTGTAGGATGGACTGCTGTTTTTAAAAGTTAAGAAATAAGTTAGCTGTAACTAAGAAACAAAAACTTTTGTCCTACATCAAGATTTAAAACAAAAACAAACAAACAAAAAACTTACTCCTTGTTTTCCTTGATGTGGGTAAGTGATCACAGTAAGAAAAAAATTCTTTATAGTGGAGGATTGGTATAATAGCACAGAGGGACTATCAAAGAAAGTCATACATGGAAAAATACAGGCATATTTGCTAAAATAGATGTAACTTTATAGCTTAAGGAATATGATGCCTTGACTTTTTAAAGAGAAAGTATCTTTTTGCATAGAGGTGTTTGCTGCTGATTTTTCTTTTCAGAAGTTTCTCTATATACATCTGTATTCAGTTAATAAAGTAGATGTTAGTGCTTAGGTAAAATCGTTTTAAATGCTAACTCATTCTCAAAATGACTATTATTTTCATCCTAAATAACAGTTGGGAAGAATTTTCCAAAGGAAGTGTTTAGTTGACTCCATCAGTGTGTTAAAATTCAAAGTTGGAATTCCTGCTAACATGGTATAATAGTGAGTGGAAAGCACTCAAGAAATTAAGTTCAACATGTTGTTTTTATTTTACCTCACTTTGAGCTCAGTTCATTAAAAATTCCAACCTGATGCAAATAAGATATCAATATTTAGGTTCAAATTTTTGTTTTGCTACTGTGTAAAGAATCTCTTTCAAGGCAATGACAGCTGCCTCCTCCCTTTCCCCCTCTTTTTTTTTTTTTTTTTTTTTTTTAACATGGTGTTTTCTTAAAGATAGATCAGGTTAAAAAAAAACTCATTTACAAAAGTTTTAAAAATTTCATTCTGTTGTGATGTTTACAGGTTATTTTTTGATTCTGACTTACCTTGCTTATTTTTTGATTAATGTTATATTCCCTGTTGTTTTTTTTTTTTTTTTAACTTAAGGGATTTAGACATTTCACAAATTACACCAGATAGGAAAAGTGTTGAAACATTATTGAATTTTGATGTAGTTGACAGATTAACAAGACTGCTAAGTAGAAAAATAGCCTGAAAAAGGTAAAAAAAGAAAATGTGTTTGGTTTAATATTTTTATGCACATACCAGATAAAGTATAGCTATACTGATTTAAAGGTGTATTTGTGTTTCTTGGCCCATCTGTGGGTGCTTAAACTAAACATTCTCTGTATTATTTTTTGGTCATGTGAAAATTATTATTACATTCATTTTGAAACCAGAAAGGTTTATTTTTAATTTTTTTTATATCATCTTCTCAAACTCTAGGGTTTTCTCCTCTGGTGTTTATTTTGCATGCATTTGGACAAGGAGAATACATTTTAAAACTTACCTTTATAAGTACCTACACGTTTCAAGATATCACCACTACAGCTAGACATACAGACACACAAACTCATTTTGCTTTTGCAGTCTTTGTTTATGAAGCTTGACTAAATTGGTGATCTTTAATTCTGTGTAATATGTTCCAGATGCCAAAAATCAGTCAATGCTGGTCGCTTGAATAGTACTTATAAATACTTTACTATCTTAATGAGAAAGTAAGGAATGAGTAGATTGTTTTCTAAAGCCTTAGATCATTTTATGAAGAGAATTTTCTGATATTTTTCTCTTCCTCTTATATTTGAATATTAGGGAACTGAATCAAGTCTACTGAAGTTTTAACTTCTTAGGCACTTGAGATTTCTGCTACTTAGAGGGAAAAACGATGCAAAATTGCTACATACACTTAAGTTGCTCTAAAATAATTGTGTAATGAAAATTCTTAATATACTAATTTCCTACATGAATCAGTGTTTATTTTGTTGAGAGTTTTAGTCGTCTGTGCATATTCTCAAAAGGTCAGATATACCCTCAATTCTTTTGGGTAAGGATTGCTTTGAATTTTAGCAATGTAAAATATGTCACATGCCAGCTTTAGTATCACATGACTGCTGTATTCTTATATTTCAAAAGCATACACTTGCTAGTATTTTATTTGAACTCTTGAATTATTTGTGCTGTTTTACAAGGGAGAGCATACTACATTTAGGAGACCAATTTTTTTTTCCCAGGGTGTAGAGTTACTTGCATTGTATAATGTTCCTTTCCAAGGAGAGAGAAACAATTTTGTTTTCTCTTCCTTTGATATTTTTTCTTGAATAGATATTGCTAAATTTTTGCTCAAAGAGAGAAAAAGTAAAAAGCTATGTGAGAGGGCCTGACAGCATATCTTTATTTGAATTCTACCATTTTGTTAATCCAAAGGTATAAAATAATTTTATACTTTTAGTTATTTAATTGAATACGGATTCTCATAAATTCCAGCTTTTATCATATGATCGGATTTTTCCTGGACAAATAGATGTTTGCTGTTGCCAGCAGAGTTTGGCCTAATAGCATGCTAGCGAGATACTAGTGATTGGTTTGGAACTAATGATTTGGCTTGTCCTTTTTTATGCCTCCCACCAAACTTAACCTCAGTGGAGAATTGAGAAAGATTTGGTAGTTTAGAATACTTCTTGTGTGCCTCTGAGTTTCCTGGGCTTAGGCAGAATTTTGCATGCAAGGCTATTCTTGTGGTTTTTTTAGCCAGGCCAAAATCAAAAGGCATTGGACACCTTGCCAGAAAACTTGTTCTAATAAAGATTTAAAGCTTGCTTTTGTATTGTGACTGGACCATTAGATGATGGTCAAGGGAATGTAGAGGAAGACTTCATTCTGTTTTAAGGATAAAAATTTCAGATTTCTGTTGCGTAGCAGACCCTTAAAAATAATTCCAAAGATAAAAAACCCTTAAGATGGGTAGTTCAGTTAGTTCTTTTATAAGACATATAAGAACTGCCTTTTTCTTCTTAATAATTTTTGACCTACTGAAATGAACTTTTCCATTTTATACTGCATCAGGTTTATACTTGTGACTAATGTTGCGCAGACTTGAATGTTGTATCTAATGTCAGACCCATTCTACCAAAGTATTATTAATTAATTACAGATTTGTTTATTTATCTCATAAAAAATTTAAGCTACTATATCATCAGTATCTTCCAATGTCCATAATGAAGTTATTCATTTTGACCTGTTCTGATGGAGTTGAAAGTTTTTTTCAAATCTACTTCTAAGCTTATTCAGCAGGTTTCTATCTTCAATAATAATTCTGGAGGAATGGTTATACGGTAGCATTTGTAAAGGGTATATTTCTTTAACAATTTTAATCAATATATCAATTAATTGGTTTTTAATCTTTCATTATTCTAATGAACTGAATCATCAGTAAGGTGTATGTAGATTCAAGCATTTTCAATATTAGGTAGTGCCTAAAAATACTACCTAATTATACTATAGGAAAAATACTTATATATGCATGTGTTACAGATTTATTTTTATTTATTAGATACCAATATTTCAGTTAGTGAAACGTCACTTAATATAGTTGTATACATGCAAAGGAGATAAAGTGATGACATTTAGATATTATGCTTATTAAATTTTCTAAGTCAAATGAGGCTATGTCCACAAAAACTATTTGTAAAGATGATGGTCTATAAAAGTCTACTTTTGATTTTTAAATTTCTTTCCGGTTTGAAAAGATACTGAGAATGCTTAAATTTATTATTTATTCTGAATTTTAAAACACACTGAAAAGAAAAGCAGAGATGTAATAACGATTCTTTAGGAGAAGAGCATTTTAACGTGTCTGTTTTGTTTCTGATTGTAACCCAATATTAAAATGAAGGTTTTGATTTTAATCCCTACATTCTAGGTAATCAACTTTGGGAAACTTGATTTATCAGAATATTGATATTTATACTAAGGATACATTATTAGGGAATATAATAATTTGCCTTATCACATACCCTGTTTTTTTCATAGTAACATGTATACTTAAGGCAAAGTTCAAAAGATATAGAACTATGTATTATAAAAATTAATTTTGCTGCTGTTGGTATCTGGACATCAGTCTACCCTTTTCCCTCAGGCTTTGCCTTTTCCAGAAATGGGATAATATGGATAAAATTGTCTCGTTTCTGATTTTCAGTAAGTTGACTGTCAAGTTGCTTTATAGCAAGCAGAGAGGAATTCCATTTGAGAAATAATCCATATTCTGATTTAGTCCATTTTACTCAGATCACCGAGTTCAATGGTTACTATATTTTGTTTTTTTAGGAAGATAGTCATGTAGCCAAATTTTTTTTTTCATAATTTTGTAACAACTCAATCTGAGCTATTGTTAAATCAGCAAGCACTACTAGATGCCATTTTATTAATGTGAGGTATTTACATACCAGTTACTGTAGTAATAATTCCCCTGAGCCACTTGAATGGCTTTATCTCTTCCTCTGAGGCTTCTTCTCAACTCACAGTCAAGCTAGAACTTGGCGCTACAGGGGACCTCTGGCCCTGCATCTGTTCTGGTGATGGTATCTCTTCTAATTTTTTGGTGCCCAAACTAATGGATTTTAAATATTTTTATTCACCCTTAATGTAATTGTATCTTTAATGCACTAATGTTAACTTTTAACTGAGAAAGAACTAATAGAAGTATCTATACTTGTCATCTAAGTTCACAAACTCATTCACTAAGTCTCAGAATTTAGGCTGACTCAAAATTTAGTCTTAACATGTTTTCTCTAATAAAATTGATTTAAGTCATACCTCTAATCTCTTTCTTAATGTTGATGGCTTTTCACTATGAGGACTCTAATCTTTGAGATGTATATTTTATGAATGGAACCGAATTAATTTGGAGGAAAATATAATTTTAAGATATTTATAATTTTAAAAATAATCATAAACCTCATAATTAAATCAATAATGTTGATCCTAAGTTGAATCTACATAACATGAATTTCATATATCATCAAAAGTAGGTAATTTAATTCTCAATCAACAGACTATTAGAATAATCTACAGGATTTCATCATTAATGTAAAAAAATAAGTTAACTGCCATAATTTCACAGAATGCCTTCAGCAATGGTACATAAGAAACTCTTATTCCTCATATATGAAATGAGATGAGGAATCTGATATATTGAGAAACATGGTGCCTTGATGGAACGTATATAAACAAACAGAAGAGGAGCTGTAAATAAAAACTACATCATTAAAGGCTTGATTCTGGGCTCTTTTCAACAAAGTATACCACCGCCTTGCAAAGTTAACTAATGCCTATTTAAAACAAATATTTTAGACTTCTAGATGAGTTCATTTCTTCCCATGATCAGTGATTTTGTATTTTAGAAAATGAGATGCATAGGCCTTTATTGTATTATTAACTAGGTGCCGTACTTAATTGTGTGAATGATTATTTCAGTCAGAATTCTTCCCCACGTCCCTGCTTTTTTTTTTTTTTTTTTTTTTTTACTGAAACTGTAACTCTTATTCAAGTCACAAGGAATAATGTGGCATCTGAGGGAGAGGGATATCCATATGGCAGCCTTTCAGAAGGTTAAAGTATTTGGAAGGCAGACATGCAGAGTCTCTGTGCTATACTTAATTTTAGAAACTTCTTAATTTTAATGTGTTGTCCATGGCACAAAAGAAATTTTCACTGGGAGACTTTTGTGGTGTTTGAGGTAACAACTCTTATGTTACTAGATTCCCTTAACAACAAGGCCAACAGGAATGTTTCCCTATGTCCTGAAGATTTTCTTTGGCTTTCACAGCCTCTAAGGCACTTTATAGCATGGCTAGACTGTATTGAATTTTCACGTTTAGATCTACACCCATAACTTAACATTTTCCTTCTTGAATTGTGTACTACCACTGCACTGTAATTCTAATACACAGAAAAATCTGAGATTCATTGCAATTCCAAATGCTTGAGATCTGTAACAGGATAACTTTTCAGCAGCCTCAACTTGACCATGCTACTTCTCTTCCCTTTTTAAATTAAGGAAGAAAGAATGGAGAACTCTTTTGTTTCTTAATTCAGTTTTTCCAAAATTTTAGGTAATAGTTTCCATCACTGTCACTTTTCAGACAACTATAATTTACTCTTGAGAAACATGTACCTTCATTTTTCCCAAAGGTTGACTTCACAGAATATGAATGTTGCCTAACTTCTGCCAGGCTGGGTCGCAGGAGAACATGACCCCAGACTTGAATTTGGATCCAGATTTCAGTAAATCAGATCCTTAAATCTAAATTGAAGTGTTTGTACCAGAGAATTACACTTCCAGAGAATTACAGAGAATTTTACATTGAACTTTTAGATCACCTCTTGATCATAGATTTTACCCACATTATTTTTTATATTCCAGCAGAATTTTTTGAAATGTCCTAATACTGTTTCAGAGTTGCCTAATATTTCTTCTTTAATACAACCACATATGTACCTCAGAGATTATTGGCTCAGTGATCTGAAGCTCTTTTGAAATACATGGATATGTGTCTATGTGTGTGTATGCAAGAATTAAATCAAAGTATCAGTTTATTCTCCTGAATTATAAGCAAACAAAGCTATAGATTGAAGTTTTAGACCTTCAAATTGGCTAAAGATATATTTAATTAAGTCAAGAGTCATTGGGGATTAAGACAAGTTGATAACCAAGAGCAGCATTCAGAGCCAAATCTAGACAGTTGCCATCATTTGGACACTATTTCTTCATTTTCATAGTGTTTTTTACCAGCCTATTCATGATAAAATGTAGAATATAAGTATTGTAGAAGAAATGTATATTAATAAAGTGTCCAGATGAAGTTCAAGTAATTATTACTTCATAGTTGTACTTGCAGTTAGTATATAATTACTACTGATAGTAAGTATATTTACAATACTGCTTGTAAGAACATGTAAAAAAAGAAACTCATGTAGTACTTTCTAGGATTAACTCTTATACTACCATGGAGAAGAAATGCATTGTCTTTAATTCTAGAGCATATACAAAATAGTTCGTGCATGGTGTATCATCAGTTTCTAGCTTCCTTGCATATGTGTAGCCCACAAAAATCAATGCTATGTGTTTTTATTATTTTACATTGTTCATTAATTGAGAAAATTTTAATAGCGTTTGAGTGCCTTTGGTATTTTTCCAATACCTATGACAATATCTAGGAAAATATTGACTAAATTAAGAATGAATGAATAATTGAGTGAGTGACTGAAATGAAATAGCTTCTTAGTTTAAGAAAAGAGAAATCTGCTTACTGAGCTAGAATAGCTAAGACAAATGCATCCAAATGAGTAGGACTCAATTTTTTTGCTCCACTGTGTCTTTTCATGTGATTTTGGCACATTTATTAATCACAGTTTCTGTCGTCATTTGTAAGACAGGTATGTAAAGTTTATGAAGGAAAAATAGATGATGATTCTGTAAAATGACTGAGATTTACCATTTTTACAAATGTACCTCAGTCAGTAGGCTCTCTTTTTGAATAACAAACATACTTTATTTGCAATTTTGAAGGTATTATAAGACAGGCTAACAATTTAATATCTTTACAAAACTTGAAGTAATATTTTGCTGAAAAAGAGGACTTACAGCAGAAAAAAACCAAAAATATCTCTTCACAATTTTAGCTTATTCATTTGGCAGCTACGTTTCAGTTTTGCTCATTTGATTTTTAGTTAAAAATGAGAAAAGACAAGAAATAATAGAAATATTTTTTAAAAGAGAAAAAAATAGATGTTTAAATAACAATTTCATATTTTTCCAAGAAAGGTGATATTGTTCTTGATTTCATATGATACTTTATGATTTTTTTGTATATACTGCTGTAGTCAATAAGCTAAACTAAGTGTATGAGTATAATCAACATAAAAGTTTTAATAATTTTTCTGTGAAGGGACAAATAATCAGGCTTGCCTAAATCATGATTAATTAATTTAGTGACTCAACTTATTTGTCATATATCTTCTATGTGTCAGGCACTGTTGTAGGTGCATTGGGTATATCAGTGAGGTAAACACAGATTCATATTCTCCTAGGTCTTAAATTTTAGTTGAGCGATTATGATTGTTATACATTTTGCTTACTGCTTGCACCACATCTTTATATTGTCCTCCATTTGTAAAGTATGACTTAGTAGGTTGTTAAATAAAATATTCTGTGACTTTCAAAATAATCTAATTGTTTTTGCTTAAAATTAGCTGTGTAGGATTTCTTTGTGGTCACATAATCAGTGCAAACATGATATTAATATGTTGAAGACCTTCTTGTTCCTTAGACACAGCTGCTCTGCAAATCTGCATGGTCGTTTAATTGGATGAGGCTGGAATCAGATACGTAACAATGAGGCTCTTTCAAGGGAGGGTAAATCTGTGGATTTGTTGGGAATGTGGGCTCTAGTCTGGATTACAATAGTCTACACTGGCTATACTTATGCCATTCAAATTCTAACATGCAGTCAGTTCTACTAAATAAATATGCATCTTGTTTTCACATTTATTCACAGTTGGAGTGGTGTTGCACGATTTTTGACTTAATAGCTTTGTTTACTATGAGTTGACAACATACTTTTCCTTCCCAGAATTTACAGACCTTCACACTATTTACTCACAATTCAGCCCCATGGAGTAAAAAGAATGAATATTTCTTGTTTTAGATGAGAACTTAAAGAATTGAGATCTCTAATAGGTGCCAAATGGATATGGTAACAATTTTGGTGACTGGACTTGGTAGTTGTAATTTGAAGCTTAGCGAACTTTTTAATAAATATTGGTACTATTGATAGTATATATTTACTTAATATCAATTTTCACACAAGGATCATCACTACCAAGTAGCTATTACATGGGCTGGCTATGTACAAGGCAGTCTGTAAGAAGCTGTTCATGAAGTTATAGTTCCTGTACTAAAGAGATCTACAATTATTTTTAACACGTTAAAAATTCGTTGTTTTTTTTTTTTTTTTTTGAGATGGAGTTGCTGTCATCGCCCCCTGGAGTGCAATGGCACGATCTTGGCTCACTGCAACCTCACCTCCTGGGTTCATGCGATTCTCCTGCCTCAGACTCCCGAGAAGCCGGGATTACAGGCACCTGCCACCATGCCCGGATAATTTCTATATTTTTATTAGAGACAGGGTTTCGCCATGTTGGCCAGGCTGGTCTACCTGACCTCAGGTGATCCGCCCATCTCAGCCTCCCAAAGTGCTAGGATTACAGGTGTGAGCCATCACACCCAGACAAAAAATTATTCTTAAAGTGTAATAGTTTCCCTCAAGGTTAGTGAAATACTCTTGGATAATACTGCCAATCTCTGATACAACTTTGGCCAAGACATAAATATGTTCAAAATCCACAGAACATTTCCTGCTCTTGATAGCATGCTTTTTTATATAGAATATGTTGGTATGTATCTGGTATTTCTATCTGTATATACTGTCAGAGTCATAGTGCTTTATGGATGTTTAGATTAGTTCAAAATAGGTTGGAAATGAAATTATTCTTTCATTTTTTTAAAAATTAATGTTGTATTAGCTCAAGGAAGGCCTCTTTGTCTTGGGTATCTGTAGAGGCAGTTACAGAAGAAAAGAACAAATCAGGGAATGTTAAGATTGTATTATGAGATGCTGTGAGAAACGTAAAGGAGTCTTTGTGTATTATGATATATTACACTGGAAGATGAATACTCAGTTTTATAATAATAGAGCAAGTTATAACGGCAAGTGGCTAGTACCAATGTGTAATTGTATATCCACAGTGGACAGTTTTGGAAATTACCTGATTTGCGTAGACTGTGGCACTAGTAATCACACTGTTGAGCAGTAGGACCAATGCTTAACTCCTTGTTGTCATACAAGTTCTTTTAATACCTGACACCTGCTTTCTTGCCTAATCATTTAGCTCCACTCTTAATTTCAACTTTCTATGCTCCAGCTATTTTTAGTTTTGCTTTTAATTTTTTGTTTTTATAGGTTTCTGGGAAAACTAGTTGTATTTGGTCACATGAGTAAGTTCTTTAGTGGTGATATGTGAGATTTCGGTGCACGCATCACCTGAGCGGTATACACTGAACCCAATTTGTAGCCTTTTATCTCTCACCCCCTTCTCATCCTTTCCCCCTGATTTTCCAGAGTCTATTGTGTCATTCGTATGCCTTTGCATCTTTATAGCTTAGCTTCCACTTGTGAGTGACAACATATGATGTTTGATTTTCCATTCCTGAGTTACTTCACTTAGAATAATGGTCTCCAATCCCATCTTGTTGCTGTGAATGCCATTAATTCATTCCTTCTTTATGGCTGAGTACTATTCCATCATGTATTTATACCACAGTTTTTCTTATCCATTTGTTGATTGATGGGCATTTGGGCTGGTTCCTGATTTTTGCAATTGTGAATTGTGCTGCTATAAATGTATGAGTTCAAGTATCTTTTTCCTATAATGATTTCTTTTCCTCTGGGTAGATACCCAGTAGTGGGATTGCTGGATCAAATGGTATTTTTATTTTTAGTTCTTTAAGGAGTCTCCACACTGTTTTTCCACAGTGATTGTACTAGTTTACTTTCCCATCAGCAGTATAAAAGTGTTTTGTTTTCTCCACATACCTTCTAACATCTGTTTTTTAAAATTTTTTGATTATGGCCATTCTTTTAGGAGTAAGATGATATTGCATTGTGGTTTTTATTTGCATTTCCCTGATCATTAGTGATGTTGAGCATTTTTTTTTAATGTTTGTTAGCCATTTGTATCTTCTTTTGAGAATTGTCTATTCATGTCCTTAGCCCACTTTTTGAAGGGATTGTTTCTTTTTTTCTTGCTAATTTAAGTCCTAGTCAGAGGAATCAGACAATAGAAAGAAATAAAGAGCATCCAAATCAGTAAAGAGGAAGTCAAACTGTCACTGTTTGCTGCCGATGTGCTGATGTGATTGTATAGCTAGTAAACACTAAAGCTTCCTCCAGAAAGCTCCTGGAACTGATAAATTAATTCATCAAAGTTTCAGGATACAAAGTTAATGTACGCAAATCAGTAGCTCTGCTATATACCAACAGCAACCAAGCTGAGAATTAAATCAAGAACTCAACCCCTTTTGCAATAGCTGCAAAAAAATAAAATACATGGGAATATACCTAACCAAGGAGTCAAAAGACCTCTACCAGGAAAACTACAAAACACTGGTGAAAGAAATCATAGACGACACAAATGGATATACATCACATGCTCATGGAAGGGTAGAATCAGTATTGTGAAAATGACCGTACTACAAAAAGCAGTCTACAAATTCAACACAATTTCCATCAGAATACCACCATTCAAGAAAGCAATCAAAAACATAAAGTGGGGAAAGGACACCCTATTCAACGAATGGTGCTGGGATAGTTGGCAAGCCACATGTAGGAGAATGAAACTGAATCCTCATCTCTCGCCTTACACACATACCAACTCAAGATGGTTTAAGGACTTAAATCTAAGACCCAAAACTCTAAAAATTCTAGAAGATAACATTGGAAAACCCCTTTTAGGCATTGGCTTAGGCAAGGATTTCATGACCAAGAACCCAAAAGCAAATACAATAAAAACAAAGATAAATAGGTGGGACTTAATTAAACTAAGGAGCTTTTGCATGGCAAAAGGAACAGTCAGCAGGGTTAACAACCTACAGAGTGGGAGAAAATCTTCACAATCTATATATCTGACAAAGGACTAATATCCAGAATCTACAAATAACAGTTATTCTTATCCATTCAATGTTCTTTGTGTATAGTGGGGAGTCTAACAGGTCACCCTTGATAATCACACACTGATATACCTATAGTGTGTGATTATCAAGGGAATGATTAACTTCAACTTGAGACTGAGCTCAATGTGGAAGACTTTAAAAAAAAATCCTTATTTACCTACCTTTGTGTCTCTTTTGTTGATTTATGGATTTAAATGACTGAAAGGGGCTAAGATGAGATATTTGAAATATATAAGAGGCCATTTACTTTTGCATAGCTTCTCTTTATGCTCCCTAATCACATCTTTGGCTCTTACTTTACTCATTAGCCTCCTTGACGTTTCAAAGAGAATGAGTAGATGGCGTACAAGTCCATCACTAGAGGAAGAATACCCTATTCATATTGTGTTTCTTAATTATATAGAGAGAATATTATTAACTTACCTGTCCTCCAAAGGATATAATATATTAAAAATTGCAGTTGAATATTGAGTATTTAAATATTAAATATTTAAATTGTGGGATTATTTGGAACCCTGGCAAATAAGGGAGTGAAAATAGTTCTTTCCGTTAAGCAAAGTGATTGTATAATATCCCAAGTCTCCAAAAAGAAGGCCATTTTTTTCTCTTTACAAAAGATGCTGTGATTATTCCAAGGGAATTTTTTATAACTGTATTATTTTTTAACTTTTCTGAAATTCCTATGAATAGTATGTTTCCCACAGGTAAATTAGATTTATCTATTCACACTTTAAAAAGATTAAGCTTTTGTGCCTTACATATATTAATCATTGTGGAATCTTTGGAAGACCCTGTAAATCAAGGGCTAAAGCAGTTCTAGTAAGCATTTTCCTTATATTTTGGTAAAACTCAGAGCTTTATTTTTCTTGACTAATTTGCTAATAATTTTATACCTTCATAGTGATGACTACTGAATTGTAGGAGTAGTAGCACCATCAGACAGTCTTACATTTGCACAGGAAAGTTTTTTACTTGAAAATTTGAGGCTTATTTAGAAGTTTTAAAAATATTTTTGTGTCAGCTTTTAAAAATACATTCCTATTTATCTAGCATCTTAATGCATGGTGTTTCCAACCAAGTAAATCTATTTTCATAACAGAGATTAAGAGATTTGGCTGTTTTTTTTTTTTTTCTTGCTGAATGTGCCAGTGGTCTGTTTTCTATAAGACGTATCTGTTTCAACTTAATATTTTGATTATGAGTAGTTTATTATTTAAATAGACATTTATAAATAGGATATTTGCTAGAGTTCTTATAGAATGATTTAGGGTTTATAAATAGCATGAAAGATAGTACTGAGAACTTGTTAATATAACATAGAAAGCTCAACAGTGGGAAAGAAAAATATAATAATATTCTAACCATCTCTAATAAGGAAGTGACTAGGTGGAACATCGTCAAATGCTGATTTGGTTTTCCTTGAAACAGTGGTAATATCTTTATATTTGTGTGACTTGACTTCCAGCACTTATAGTATTCAATTAAGTATGCCCTGTGTCCCAAGTTTTATTACTTTTTATGTGTACTGCCTTGAGACTCTGACTTACATACTTCAACTTGTACCTTTTCACATTAGGGGCGTGAACTTCCTGGGGGGCAGTTCTTTTATGTTTGAAGTTGCTCAGAATTTCCATCTGCTTTTACTTGACTTGTGGTCTTGAAGATCATGCTTGGCCCATGGGATATTACAGTGTGCCGAGAGGATGTGGAGTTTTGTCAGCCAGTGAAATATGTCTGGCTTTTTTTTTTCCTTTTTTCTTTTCTTTTTTTTTTTTTTCAGCAGCTTTCATACACTCTTCATCCTGTGTGGTCTTCACTGAACCAAATTTATATTTAACAGAACTACTCACCCTCTCTATCATCTTCTATAACTTGGCCTTTTTAAGGAGAATATGTGTGGAAGGAAGGTCTGAGCCAAAAAACTTATCTTGGCAATAGGCAAACGTAAAAGCAAAAGCCGAAAGTAGTGTTATATATAAATGTGCTTCGGTATGAACAAATACATATTTTGTAATTTAGAAGAATATCATATTACAGTATATTCAACTGTCAAAAAAATTCTCATGCCAACAGTAGATTCCAAGTTTTGTCTGTGATCCAAATGGCTTTTTTGCTTGTTTTCAGGCACTACTGCAGTCTTCAGTTAAGCAACAAGTAGAAGCTATTGAAAAACAGTACATTTCTGCAATCGAGAAACAAGCACACAAGTGTGAGGAGTTGCTAAATGCTCAGGTAATAAAAGTCCACATCCATTATATATTTATACTTTTCTCCTGACTCTCTCCCCTGAGAGCTCTATAACTGTTTATTCAGTTCTGTTCCATTTACTTTCCTTGGTGTATTTTGGAGAAAAAATATGCTTATGTACACTCAAAGATTGAGAATTTTATGGCAGACTCAAAATAGGACTAAAGGCCTGAAATATGTGGGTCTCCCCCACATTAATAATTATTCTTATGTTAATTTCTCAGTTGTAATATATTCTCCAAATAACAGAAGCATAGAGGTAACTGTGAATGCATTGTGGTGAGTAAATGATTTTTAGTGGGATAAGATTTATAAATAACATTTGAATTTTTAAAGCACTTCTGCATGTTTACGTTAGCTTTCATTCTATACAGTCATTGGCTTCTGTTTGAATGTTTCTGTTCAAATTTTTTTCTTTTCTTGATTTAATATCTTAGAAGGCCTAATTGATTAGTTGCTTTACATTAAACAAAGCAAATGAAGAGTATTTATGGATGTGTCATAGCATAAATAACCGATGTAAGAATTGCCTAGTAATACTTCTCAATGATATAAAAGTTGGTAGGTAAAAATTAAATTGACTTCATGTAGAGCATCTATGTTATATCATTGGAAGAAAATTTACTAAGAATTAAGAAATAGCCGATATTACTGCACTTCAGCCTGGTGACTGGTGACAGTGAAGCTCTGTTTCAAAAAAAAAAAAAAAGAGTAGACTTTAAATGGAGATTATAAATATACCACCCTATTCTCAAGATTGGAGTCAGTTATGTTAAGTATTTTTCAATGTCATTTTAATAAATGGCATGAAAGAAGAAATACACAGATAATTTAATAACAATTATACTGTTTTAGGTGGTGAAATACCAGGCTGTCAAAGATATGAAGTATAAAACTTTATGAATGGATATAAGCAGCATAACCATATATTAGCCAGGATAGGCTTGGTTATGCCCTAACCTCTCTGGCTTCAAATAGCAAAAATTTATATTTTGCTCATGCTGTATACTCATTGAGGTCTATCTTGGGGCCCTGTTTCATGTTGTCCTCACCCTGGGAACTCTACTGATAGTATAATTCCAAAGTGGAGCATTACCTGATACCATTTCAAAGTAAAAGAGAGCCCTGTTAGATATGTATCTGTAATTAAATACTCTGGCCTGGAAGTGACACATTCAGTTTCAATTTATATCCACATGACCCACCCAGTCATGATGGGGCCAGAGAGTGAGAGCCTATGTATGAACTTAGAAGGGAAGAGAAAAGGAAATGCTTAGTGAATAGCACAAATATACCACATTCTTCTCTTTTGTGCACCAAATATTCAAAGTCTGGGTCTCACAGGCAAATTAACATATCTTGTCCTCTTGGGAGAAAATCTGAAAGTTCTATCTAGACATGGCCTCAAGTTCAAAAGTCCAAGATCACTGGGTAATAGAAGGGGAATAATGTGCTGCAGTCTCTACATTACCAGGTCCAGCTATGGTCCCTTTTGACTTGAAGAAGCAGAACTAAAATCTAAATTGTTTATTCCCAACATGCCTAGTATACAGTGGTGAGACAAAGGTAGGGTATTTACTGTAAACATTCTCAAAAGGAAAAAAGGAAGAATCAGAGACATGCAGCTATCATTAGTATGTATCAATTTTAAAATCTCACTAGATAGATTAAATAAGAGCCTCTGCCTGGAAGTAGGGGCTCCTTTCATTTACCATGATTATCTTTACAGAGTTTTTTGACAGGGTTCCTAGTCCATTGCTCCTTGTGGTCTTGTAGGTTTTTTATTTTTCAGTATCTTTGTTGGCTATATTTAAAATTGATTTTGAAGATCATACCATTTCTGAACCTGCTTCCTGTCTACAAAAAATGGGGAGCCCAGGAGTCATTTTGGGTAGCAAATACAGTTAAGGGTAATGATTCCTTTGGTGTCTTGTCTTTTTTATTAATTGCATTTTAGGTTTTGGGGTACATATGAAGAACATACAAGATTGTTGCATAGGTACACACATGGCAGTGTGATTTGCTGCCTTCCACCACATCACCTATATCTGGCATTTCTCCCCATGCTATCTCTCCCCAACTCCCCACCCACCGCTGTCCCTTCCTGTTTCCTTCCGACAGACCCCAGTGTGTGATGCTCCCCTTCCTATGTCCATTTGTTTTCATTGTTCAACACCCGCCTATGAGTGAGAACATGCGGTGTTTGATTTTCTGCTCTTGTGTCAGTTTGCTGAGAATGCTGGTTTCCAGGTTCATCCATGTTCCTACAACAGACACGAACCCATCATTTTTTATGGCTACATAGTATTCCATGGTGTATATGTGCCACATTTTCCCTGTCCAGTCTGTCATCAATGGGCATTTGGGTTGGTTCCAAGTCTTTACAATTGTAAACAGTGCTGCTTTGAACATTCATGTGCATGTGTCCTTATAGTAGAACAATTTATAATCCTTTGGATATATACCTAGTAATGGGATTGCTGAGTCAAATGGAATTTCTATTTCTAGATCCTTGAGGAATCACCACACTGTCTTCCACAATGGTTGAATTAATTTACACTCCCACCAACAGTGTAAAAGTGTTCCCGTTTCTCCACATCCTCTCCAGCATCTGTTGTCTCCAGATTTTTTAATGATCACCATTCTAACTGGCGTGAGATGGTATCTCGATGTAGTTTTGATTTGCATTTCTCTAATGACCAGTGATGATGAGCATTTTTTCATATGTTTGTTGGCCTCATATATGTCGTCTTTTGTGAAGTGTCTGTTCATACCCTTTGCCAACTTTTGAATGGGCTTGTTTATTTTTTTCTTGTAAATCTGTTTTAGTTCTTTGTAGATTCTGAGTATTAGGCCTTTGTCAAATGGTCAAATAGATTGCAAAAATTTTTTCCCATTCTGTTGATTGCCGATTCACTCTATTGACTGTTTCTTTTGCTGTCCAGAAGCTATGGAGTTTGATTAGGTCCCATTTTGGCTTTTGTTGCCAATGCTTTTGGTGTTTTGGTCATGAAGTCCTTGCCTATGCCTATGTCCTGAATGGTTTTGCCTAGATTTTCTTCTAGGGTAGTACGTCTTATGTTTAACTCTTTAATCCATCTGGAGTTAATTTTAGTGTAAGGTGTCAGGAAGGGGTCCAGTTTCTGCTTTCTGCACATGGCTAGCCAGTTTTCCCAACATCATTTATTAAACAGGGAATCCTTTCCCCATGGTGTCTTGTCTTTGATAGTAGTCAGCTCTGTTAAGGCCATGTCCACAGTTGTTTTAGAGAACTACTTTCTTTTTTTTTTTTTTTTGAAAAATTTTTTTTTAACTAATCTGCCTTTGTAAAACCAGAAAAGTACTTTCTAGGTTTAACATGTTTAAATGCTTTGAACCTCATATTTGTCCCTCTATTTTTCTATTTTATTGCAGAGATATATTCATTTTATCAAACCAATTTGGAAGAAATCTTGTGGTCTCTTTTCCATAAACCACATAACCTGAAACAGTCATAGCTTTATTTTATCTCTGCTTGGAGGCACTTTATAGAGTTTTTAATAGTGAGTATGGCTAAAACACTTAGTTTACCACTTGCTGCAAGGCTGAATGTAGTTGGTATTTGTTGCTGAAAGGCCTTCTCAGTTGTTTGTTTCTTAAGTTGCAGTTAGGAAGTGGTTGTGCATGCAAGTCTTCAGATTTCTGTACTTTTCTATTTCCTGTGATTTGATGCTTGAGAATTGTCTTTTCTCTATGAATTCAGTGTTGAGCTTGTCTTTTTCTTATAATGCCTTGTCAAAAGTAGCCTATTACAGATTTATTGAAAGGATTCAGCCAAGTTACAGATTAAAAGTTTAACACATGAAAATCAGTTGTTTCTACACACCAGAAGTGACGAAGGGGAAAGGAAGTTAAGAAAGCAATTCCATTTACAATAGTATCTAAAAGAATAGAATACCTAGGAATAAGTTTAAGGTGATGAAAAACTTGTATTCTATAAATCACAAAACGTTGCTGAAAGAAATTTAAAATGACCTAAGGAAATGGAAAGATATGCCTTGTTTGTTGATTGGAAATACTTCGTGAAGAACACTCAGGATTACTGCAGGACATTTATAGGGTTATAAGTAGTTCAGTATGATGAAGTGCTATTTAAAAAGCAAATATTAAAGGGAGATTTGATTAGTATATATTAATAAAATCATGTAAAATATAGAAATGGTGACTCCATGTTTGTTTTTCAAATTATATATCTTAAGATGCCATTTGAAATGAAATTAGTATGTTCAGTTTAACAAAAATAGTTTTGAGAGAAGTGCCAATCTAATAGCTGGATGTTTCCTTAGAAATCATTTAGTTCAGCCTTTTCTGTTTCTTGTTCTCTGTCTTTTTCAGATTAGTAATTTAAGTTAACACTAAAGCAGAGTAATTAGAAGCACATACTTTGGAATCAGACTGTATGAATTGATCCCTGGCTTTGTCACTTAAGAATGTTAATTAGGGCAAGTCCCTTCATCTCTCTGTGCCTCATTGTTTTTCATCTATGGATGAGATACACAAGTAATTCCTGTCTCATAGTACTGTTATATGTATTATATGACATCAGATTTGCATAGTGCTTGGATTAGAGCTTGGCATATCTTGGGTGTTTATTGGCTGCATTATTTTTATAATTATACAGGGCTAGGATTCAGGTTTTCTAATTTCTAGTCTTTAGAAGAAGTGCTTGTTACTGGTATTTCAAATTTTGTCTTGTCAAAGAACCTTTACCTTTTACAAAATTTACTTAGGGTTACTGTTATATATGAATACTAGACCAACCTTTTCTTCCTCTTTATTATTGTTTCAACTTACAACATTTTTGACACCAGATGTGTGAGGGTTTTCTACATCAACAACCAGTTCTCCAGCTGCCTGGACACCAAGCCAGTGTTCTACAATTCAATTACATTCTGAAATAACTTATCAGAGTTATTATTTGACTTCGCAAATTTAACAGCTCAGTCTCAGAAGATTGTCCTCACTTCAGGTGCCAGTTGCAAGTGTTGGGTCCCTAGGGTACCCACGTTTTGCTCTGACTTGATTACAGAGTTATGAGTTTCCACAACTGGTCTCCACTGCCAGTTTGATAATTTGCTAGAATGGTTCACGGAACTCAGGGAAACATTTTACTTACGTTTCTTTGTTTATCATAAAGGATACAACTCAGGAATGGACAGATGGAAGAAAAACATAGGACAAGTTATGAGGAGGGAAGGACTGATGCTCTCTCTGAGCGTGACACTGGCCACTCTTCGAGTGCTTCTATGTATTCAACAACCCCGAAGCTTTCCGAACCCCTTCATTTAGGAGTTTCATTACATAGGTGTAACTTATTAAGCCAATGGATGCTGGATAGATGAGGCTGAAAGTTTCAACCCTTTATTCATGCCTTGGATTTTCTGATGATCAGTTCCCACACTGATCTTGAAGCTACTACAGATACTCTTATCACCCTGAAAATTCCAAGGTTTTAGGATTTCCATGCCAGGAACCAGCTACAAAGACAAATGTATTTCTTAGTGTATCACAGTCCCCTCTTTTGTATGTCATGGCACTCGGCTTGGTTATAGTAATGTTAACAGTGAGAGAGAGAGTAAGACATAGTTCTAGTAAGCAGTTGAACAGATGATTTAATTGCAAAATAGTATGATAAGTTAGAATGGAATAAATGATAATAGGAAAGTACATTCAAGGGTGTATATAGTTCCATAGTATTAAGTGAAGGAAGACTTATTGGACTAATGAGTTCTCTCAAAGGTCAGGGATCTCAGGTCAGAATGGAGAGGTTAGCATGAAAGAAGCAGATGGAATCACATATTAAAAGTCTTTCATTTGAGAAAATATAAGTGTTAGGGGGAGGCTGTATGAGAGTATGAAATAAAAAATGATTATATTTCATAGGGAGAATCATAAAGGACCTTATCTGCCACATTGTCCTAAAGGAAATTGGGTGCTATTTAAAGGTATTATCTACAGAAGTGACATTTGTTCAGGTTTTCATTTTAGAAATATTACTCAGGCTAACATATAAAAATTGAGTTGATGGGAGAGAATGTTAGAAGCATGTAAACTGGTTAAATAGCTATTTTTGTTACCCAAATGAGAATGTTGTAGCCCAAACTAAAGTGCATGGGTCAGAATAGAGAGATTTTGATGGTTTTTGAGTAATATTAAGGGAAGAGAAACCAGAGACTTTTGGGGAATACAAGAGCAGCAGTAGATGCTTATTAATAAAGGAGTGTGTGTCACAAACATGCGTATATATTTTATATATGTAAGTATGTTTTGATATACTAGGATATATTTTTCTGCATGGAGTCAAAATTATTGGTTTTGGCAATTTGCTGAAATAGTAAACTTAAGACATGAAGCATGGTTAGGTTGAAAATTTTTAATTTTGGACATGTTAAGTTTATACTGCCTGTGTAAGATCAGACCCTGTCAGATACTTGAATACATGGTGGGGAACTTATGAGAAAGCTGGTAATAGATGAATTTGAAAGTCATATAAGTATATAGTCCTAAGTATATAGATGATCATTGAAAATGTTGCTATGTAGGATATCAGAGAATATATAGAATGAGAAAATAATTCAGCTTTGAGAGACCTTAACACATAAGGGATAAAGAAAACTCATGAAGGGAACTGACTGGAAAGAAAGGCATTAGGAAACTCAGAAATGCAGAGCAGTTTGCAAAAGAGGGAGTTGCTAACATTTGCAAACTTTGCAGAATAAACAAAATAAGGACTCATAAATGACCACTTCATATGGCAACAAGAAAGTATCACTAACAAGAGTCGTTTCAACAGAGTGATGGAAGAACAAGGGAGATCATAGGATGAGAAGTAAATGAGAGGTGAAAGAAAAGAAACAGATGACAAGTCTTTGAGGAGTTTAGATGATAAAAATAAGAGACAACACTGTAAGTAGAGGGACCTGTGAAGTGGAAACATTTTTATTTGTTGGTTTTCTTTGTATTTTGGCTTAGAAGTAGAGCTCATTTAAATTTATGGGCAAGAGCCCCCATCTAGAAAGGTTAAAGATTTAAAAAGAAAAAAAAAATTGATGGAGTGGAGTCCTAAGAAGAAGAAAGCATTGGGTGGAGATTAACCTGTCTTAGGTAAGCAAGTATTTTGAGGGGCCTATGTGTATGTAGTGGGATATACATGTGTATAGATGTAAATATAATTCTAAATATTTATATCTTTAAATTATAGCATTTATGAATTTTATTTGAGTTACTTTCCATCACTACTTATAAAATCCAAATTTCTATAAAGGATAAGTATAATATGCTATTTATAATTCCTTAAGTGCTATTAACAGATATACATGAAATACTACCAATACAAATAAGATACACTATTTTTATTATTATGTTGCCCTTAACTTTTTATTAAATAAGAAAACCATCCCTGTCTTTTGCCTATAATACTATGTCAAAAATAACCAATAGCAACCAACATATATTTTAAACATATTCCTGTTTCTTCTCTTAGATTTACAAGTACATTTTTGAATTGAGTTCCAGGATATAAATGCCATGAGTGCTAGGTTGAGAATTTATTCTGTATTCCCAAAATGTGTTAATGTTTTGGAGTATGCTGTATGTAAAATTAAATATACTCATTCCAGAGAAATGTATACACTCAGGTATCAGTCATCACAATCAATATACAGAACATTTCTGTCAACACAAGAAGTTCTCTCATCCTTTACAGTTACCCTCCTGCTACAAATTCTGGTTCCAGACAACCCACTAATCTATAGCCTCTCTACTGATTTGTTCCAGTTGTTTTTTGTTATTTCATATAGAATGAATTATATGATATGTATTCTTGTGTGTCTAGGTGCTTCTTGTGTGTCTAGATTTTTTTTAAGATTCATCCGTATAGTCACATGTATTAATAATTTATATACTTTGATTGCTAAGTAGCACTCTATTGTATGGAAATATAGCATTTTGTTCATTTACTTAATAAATGTTTAAATTGCTTACATTTGGGGGTGCTTTAAATGTTTGCATAAAAACTGTGTGGGGATATATATATTTTTTTGTTTGTTTGTAAATAGTAGGTGTGGAATTGCTAGATCATAATGGTAATTATGTTTAACTTTAAAACCAACTGCCAAACTTTTTAACAAAGTATTATTTGACATTCTCATGACCATTGTATGAGAGGTCTCTTTGATCTGCTCTCCCAGTGATTAGTATTGTCCATCTTTTTCACTTTAGCCAGTTTTGGGGAATGGGGTGTGGTATCTCATCTCATTGCACTTATTTGAATGATTGTTGATGGTTAAAATCCTTTCATGTGCTTCTTATTTGTACATTTTCTTTGTAAAGTATATAGTCACATCTTCTTGCCCATTTTATTATGTTGTCTGCCTTTGTAAATATTTGTTGGTAAGAGTTTTTCATAAATTTCAGATACAAGTTCTTTGTCAGATGTGTACATTACAAATATTTTCTTAGTTTCTATCTTTTTACTTTTTGGATGATATCATTAGACATATAAAACATTTTAATTTTAAATTCAAATTTATCATTATATTAGTCTGCTCTCACAATGCTATGAAGAAATACCCAAGACTGGATAATTCATAAAGAAAAGAGATTTAATTGACTTACAGTTCTTCATGGCTGGGGAGGTTTATTAGTTTGTTTTTCTGCTGCTAATAGTGACATACCTGAGTCTGGATAATTTATAAATGAAAGAGCTTTAATTGACACTCAGTTCAACATGGCTGGGGATGCCTCAGGAAACTTAAAATCGTGGCACAGGGGAAGCAAACATGTCCTTCTTTACATGACAGCAGCAAGGAGAAGTGCCAAGCAAAAGGGGGAAAAGCCTCTTTAAAACCATCGGATCTTGTGAGAATTCACTATCTTGAGAATAGCATGAGGGTAACTGCCCCATAATTAAATTTCCTCCCACTGCGTCTCTTCTGCCACATGTGGGGATTATGGGAACCAAAATTCAAGATGAGATTTTGGTGAAGACACAGCAAAGCCATATCATTTCACTCTGACAGCTCCCAAATCTCATGTCTTTACATTTCAAAACACAGTCATGCCCTTCTAACAGTCCTGCAAAGTCATAACTCATTCCAGGATTAACTCAAAAATCTGAGTCCAAAGTCTCATCTGAGACAAGGCAAGTCCCTTCTGCCTATGAGCCTGTAAAATCAAAAGCAAGTTAGTTACTTCCTAGATACAGTGGAGGTACAGGCATTGGATAGACATTCCAAATTGGAGAAATTGGCAAAAACAAATGGGCTACAGGCCCCATGCAAGCCCCAAAATCCAATACGGAAGTCATTAAATCTTAACATTCCAGAATAATCTTTGATTCCATGTCCACATCCAGCTCACACTGATGCAAGAGGTGGGCTCCAGTGGCCTTGGGAAGCTCCACTTCTGTGGCTCTGCAAGGTACAGGCCCTGGCTGCTTTCATGGGCAGGCATTAAGTGTCTGCGACTTTTCCAGGCACACAGTATAAACTGTTGGTGGATCTACCATTTTGGGGTCTGGATGATGGCAGCCCTCTTCTCACAGTTCTAGGCACCCCAGTAGAGATTCTTGTATAGGGGTCTCTGAACCCAGAGTTTTCTTCCTTATTGCCCTAACAGAGGTTCTCTATAAGGGCTCCTCCCCTGAAGCAAACTTCTGCCTGGACATTCAGGAATTTCCGTACATCCTCTGAAATCTAGATAGAAGTTCCCAAACCTCAATTATTGATTTCTTTGCACCTGCATGCTCAATACCTTGTGTAAGCTGCCACAGCTTGGGGCTTGCATCCTCTGAAGCAATAGCATGAGCTGTACATTGGCCTCTTTTAGTTATGGCTGGAACTGAAGCAGCTGGGATACAGGCACCATGTCCTGAGGCTGCATAGAGCAGGGGGCGCCCTCGGCCTGGCCCAGGAAACCATTTTTCCTGCTAGGCCTCCAGGTCTCTGAAGGAAAGGTCTGGTGTGAAGATCTCTGACATGCTCTGGAGATATTTTCCTCATTGTCTTGGCAATGAACATTTGGCTCCTTGTTATGCAAATTTCTGCTGCAGGCTTGCATTTCTCCTCAGAAAATGGCTTTTTTTTTTTTCTATCAAATTGTCAGGCTACACATTTTCCTAGCTTTTATGCTCTGCTTCCTTTTTAAACATAAGTTTTAATTCCAAACCATAACTTTGTGAATATATAAAACCAAATGCATTTAACAGCACTCAAGTCATTTGAATGCTTTGCTACTTAGAAATTTCTTTCACCAGATACCCTAAATCATCTTTCTCAACTTCAAAGTTCCACAAACATCTAGGGCAGGGGCAAAATGCCTCCAGTCTCTTTGCATAGCAAGAGTGGCCTTTGCTCCAGTTTCCAACAAGTTCCTCATCTCTATCTGAGACTACCTCAGCCTGAAGTTTATTGTCCATATCACTATCAGCATTTTGGTCAAAGCCATTAAGTAAGTTTCTTAGAAGTTCCAAACTTTCATACATCTTCCTGTCTCCTGAACCCTTCAAGACTTTAGGAAATTCCAAACATTTCCACATTTTCCTATCTTCTTTTGAGACCTTCAAATGGTTCCAACCTCTGCCTGTTATCTACTGTAGTTCCAAAGTCACTTCCACATATTTGGGTATCTTTTCGGCAGCAGTGGTATCAGTTTACAGTTTTAGTTTGTTTCATGCTGCTAATAAACGCATACCCAAGACAGAGTAATTTATAAAGGAAAGAAGGTTAATTGTCTCACAGTTTAGCATGATTGTGGGGACTTCAGGAAACTAACAATCATGGTAGAAAGGGAAACAAACATGTCCTTCACATAACACCAGCAAGAAGTGCCAAGCAAAAGTGGGGAAAGCCCCTTAAAAATCATCAGAGCTCACGAGAACTCACTTTTACTATCACAATAACAGCACAAGGAAAACTGCCTCCATGACTAAATTTACCTCCCATCAGGTCCCTCCCTTGAAATGTGGGGATTATAGGAACTACAATTCAAGATGAGATACGGGTGGGGACACAACCAAGTCATGTCGGGAAGCCTCAGGAAACTTAAAATCGTGACAGAGGAGCCACTTCACAGGGCAGCAGGAAAGAATGAGTGCTGAGTGAAGGGGGAGGCCTCTTCTAAAACCATCAGATCTGGTGAGAACTCACTCACTATCAGGAGAACAGCATGGGCAAAACTGTCCCGTGATTCAATTGTCTACACCTGGTCTCTCCCTTGACACATAGGGATTATTATAATTCAAGGTGAGGTTTGGTGATGACACAGAGCCAAACTGTATCAATCATATTTTCTATTATAGATTGTGTTTTTAATGTTGTATTTAAGAAATCTTTGCCTAACCATTTGTCACAAAGGTTTTCTTTTATACTAAAAGATAAGAAGTTTTGTGTGTTTTCTTATATTAAGTATGTGATTCTTAATCATGATGAATTTTTGAATTAATTTGGAGCTATGGTGTGATAAGAATGTCAAAGTTCTTCTCTCTGTCATATGAATATTAGTCTATTCCAATACCATTTATAGAAAAGACTATTCTTTTTTTTTTTTGTTGGATTACCCTCATACCTTTGGAAAAAGTCTTGTAACTGTATGAAATGCAGATTTCTCGACTCTGAATTTTGTTCCATTGATAGAGTATTTCTCAGCATTGGCATTATTGACATTAGGGGATGAATTTTTTTTGTTGTTGTGGGGGCTTCCCTTGTGTGTTATATGATACTAAACAGCATCCCTCACATCTGCCTCCTAGATGCCGTGGCACACTCTCAGTTGTGATAACCAGAAATATACCTAGATATTGCTGAAACTTTAAGAACATTGAGCTTTCTTATATTTGAACTTTGAGTGTCTTCATTTTTAATAGTTTTTAAAAATTTCTTTCATCAGAGTTTTGTAGTTTTCTTCATATAGATCTTGTACATATTTTGTTAGATTTATAGCTAAATGTTTCATTTGGGGGGCTACTAAAGTACATGTTAATGTGTTTTTAATTTTAACTTCCATTTGTTCATTGCTGATATGTAAGAAAGTAATTTACTTTTTTTGTATATTTTCCTGTATTCTACACCCTTGGTGTAATCACTTGTTCCAGGAATTTTTTTGTCTACTCTTCTGGATTTTCTACACAGGCAATCATGTTATCTTCAAGAAAAAATACAATTTTATTTCTTTCTTCTCAATCTATATACTTTGTATTTTTTTTTTTTTTTTTGTATTATGGCATTACCTAGGACTTCCAGTGCAATGTTGAAAAGCTGTTGTGAGAAGGGGAATACTTGCCTTATTCCTGATTTTGTTCGTACAACTTCTAGTTTTTCACCATTAAATAAGGTCTTAACTATAGAATTTTTATTGTTATTCTTTATCGAGTTGAGGAAGTTCTCTTCTATTACTAGTTTGCTGAGAATGTTTAATTATGAATGTGTGTTGGATTTTATCAAATGCTTTGACCGTTTTATTGATACGATTATGTTACTTTTTTTACTTGTTGATATGATGGGTTACATTAATTGAGTTTTAAAAGTTGATCCAGATATGCATACCTTGGCATAAATGCCACATTGTTGTTATGTATAATTCTTTTGCTATGTTGCTGGATTCAATTTAGTAAAGGATTTTTGGTATCTCACAAAATGTTTATGATCATTGACCTGTTGCTTTTTTTTTTCCTGTGATGTGTTTGTATGGTTTTGATATTAGGGTAATGCTGGTTTTATGGAATGAGTCAGGAAGTTTCCCTTATTACACTTTTAAAATATTTGTAAACTTTGGTGATATCTCTTGTCTTAATCTAGATAATTATCATCTGTATTTTCTTTTTCCTGATTAAAGATTTATGAATTCTTTTTTTTAACCTTCTGAAAGATCAGCTTTTGATTTCATTGATTTTTATTTTTTAAGGTTCTGTGTCACTGATTTCTTCTGTAAGCTTTATTATTTAATTTAGCTTAACTGGGTTTCAATTTGCATTTATTCTGTTGTCTTAGAGTAGGGACTTAGGTCTTAGATTGAGACTTTTTTCTAAAATGTAGACCTTTAATGATCTACATGTCCTAAGTACTACTTTAGGTGCATGTTGTATATTTTCAAAGGTCATATTTTCATTTTCAATTAAAAATAATTTAAAATTTATCTTTAGATTTTTTTTAACCACTCGGTTATTTAGAACAGTTTTATTTAGTTTCTAAATATTTTGATGTTTTTCAGATATATTTCTTTTTTTTTTTCTTGAACTCCTGACCTCAGGTGATCCACCCACCTCGGCCTCCCAAAGTGCTAGGATTACAGGCATGAGCCACAGCACCCGGCCCTTCTTTTTTTCCCCTCTAATCTCATTCTAGTTTTGATGGACAACATACTTCATGTGGTTTGAATACATTTTGAGGTTTGTTTTATGGCCTAAAATATAGTCTGTCTTGGTAAGCATTCCTTGTCTACTTGAAAAGGTTATACATTCTGCTGTTGGTGGAATTTTTTACAAATATCATTTAGGTCAAATTTTTTGGTGTCTTGTCAACTCTTGTGTATATTGTTAACTGATTTCCTCTCTAATTGTTCTGCCAGTCATTAAGAGGCAGGTGTTGAAATCTCTGACCATACTTTTGGATATGACTAGTTCTCCTTGTTGTTGTAATTTTTTTTTGAAGTAGTTTTGACATATCACGTTTAGGATTATTACATCTTTTTATATATTTGTCCCTTTATTACTATGAAGTGCTCATCTCTTTCTCTGGTAATATTGTTTCCTTTGTAATCTACTCTGTATGGTATTAATGTAAGTTCTCCACCTTTATTTTGTTTATTGTTAGTATAATATATTATCACCTATTCTTGTACTTTTAATATATTGGTTTCTTTATGTTTAAAATGGGTTTTCTTGTAGGAAGCATATTATTGCATCTTGTTTTTTATGCTGTCCAACCATCAGTATCTTTTAATTGTGTTGTTAAAAGCCTTTACATTTAATGTGATTATTGATATTTTTTCATTTTAAATGTATCTCCTCATTCTTTGTTTTCTGTCTGTTCCTTGTGTTCATTACTCTTTCCTCCCACCTCAGTCATGCTTTTCCGCTTACATTTGAATTGGGCATTTTAAAGGTATAATTTTATGTCTCCTTTGTTGACTTATCATCTGTAAATCTTTGTTATTTTAGTGATTGCTTTAAAGGGAGGTTAAATAATTAAATGAAGGACAGTGCCTACTGTGTAGTAATGCATAACAACTAATAGGTATAGTTGTGACAACAAATTTCTTAGTTCCTCTGTGGTTACTTTTACACAAAGGATGTCTATTGTTCTGAAATACCAGAAAGAGTTCATTCATACATTGTTATAGATTATGTCTTAAAATTTTGCTGCTCTTACTATTCGCATTTAGCAGTTTTGTGTTTTTAAAACATATTATTTCCTATGAAATATAGAAAATTTCTTCCCCATTTGATTTTGGAAGTTTCTATAGCCCATATTTTAATATACTATTTGTAATTAAACAAGCAAAAATGATACTATACACAGTATTAAGATTTAAAAATGATTTTATTATGAGATGTATACTCCAGATCTTCTATATTTAGAGGAAAAAGTTACAAATAGACATAACTCTTGACTTATTTTTCATATTTCACTCTTTTCCTTCTCTAAAGCCCCAGATTTATACAGAAATTACTATGTTTTTACTCTTTCCTTCCTGTACCCATAATTGTTTAGTATAGTCATGCACTGAATGATGATGTTTGGTCAACAATGGGCTGTATATAAGATGGCAGTCTCATAAGACTATAATGGACATGAAAATTTCCTATCACCTAGTGACATTGCAGCTATCATCAATATCACAATCCAGTGCCTTACTTACGAAAATCTAAAATGAATAAAGAAACCAAGCAAATCACTATGGAGTATTTCTGAAAAGAGTGACACCTTAAGAAAAAGCTTCAGGCAGGTCCTTCAGTAGGTTTTCAGAAGAAGGCATTGAGTCATAGGAGATGATAGCTTCATGTATGTTGTTATTCCTGAATACCTTCCAGTGGGACAAGATATGGAGGTGGAAGATCTTGAGTCGTAGGAAATGACAGCTTCATGTATGTTATTATCTCTGAACACCTTCCAGTGGGACAAGATGTGGAGGTAGAAGACATTAATATTGATGATCTCAGCCCTGTGTAGACCTAAGCTAGTATGTGTTCTAATGTCTTAGTTTTTCATATAAAAGTTTAAAAAGTAACATGAAAATAAAGTTTAAAAATAGATAAAAGCTTGTCGAATAAGCATATAAAGGAATAAAATATTTTATATAGCTGTATAATGTGTTTTGTTTTAAGCTAAATGTCATTACAAAATAGTCAAAAAGTTAAAAAAATTGTAAAGGTTTATAAAGCAAAAAGTTATAGTAAGCTAAGGTTAACTTATTAAAGAAGGAAAAAAATTTTAAGTAAATTTATTGTACCTTAATACAGTTTTTATGAAGTCTATGGTAGTATACAGTAATGTCCTAGGCCTTCATATTTGCTCACCACTCACTGACTCAGTCAGAGCAACTTCTACTCACTCACAGCAACTCCTGCAGACTCCATTCATGGTAAGTGCCTATACAGATACACTATTTTTTTATTTTTTATATCATATCTTTATTGTACCTTTCTATGTTTAGGTATTTTCTTAAGTATTTTGTGTTTCTATAAAAGAATACTGGAGACTCGGCAATTTATAAAGAAGGTTATTTAACTCATGATTCTGCAGACTCAGAAGTTCAAAGGTATGGTCTTGGCTTCTGGCAAGGACTTTTGTTTTGCATCCCAATAAGAAAAATTCAAAGAGGAAGCAGACACATGCAAAGGGAAGAAACCCAGGAGCATCCTGGCTTTATAGCAACCAGTCCACTTCCACAAAAACTAATCCATTCCCTTGAGAACTAATTAAGTCTCATGAGAGAAAGAAATTACTACCTCAAGAGCAGCACAATGCCATTCATGAGGGATCTGCTCCCATAACCCAGACACCTCCCACTAGGCCCTACCCGCCACCACCACCACATTGGAGATCACATTTCAACGTGAGTTTTGGTAGGGACAAACAAACATGTCAAATATATTTAGATGCGCAGATAGTTACTATTGTATTACAGTTGCCCAGTATAATTAGTATGGTAACATGCTGTACATGTTTGTAGCCTAGGAGCAATAGATTGTACCATACAGCTTAGGTGTATAGTAGGCTATATCATCTAGGTTTGTATAAGTACACTCTAAGATATTCACACAATGATGACATTGCCTAATGTCACATTTCTCAGAATATGTCCTTGTCATTAAGTGATGCATGACTGTATTTAGTTCTTTGTTATTCTTAAATTCCCCAAATAGTGTTATTGTTGTTTATATTTAATCTTGTAGGAAACCAGAGTATGTTACCCCAAAATATGAAGAATTGTTGAGTTGAAGGCAGTTAAGGAAATACAGTTAAGGAAATAAGCAGATACAGGAAAGCTCTCTGCCTAAAAATAGGACATAAATTTAGATAGACAGGATGTCTTGCCATCATCTCTTCCCTATCTTTCACTTACCATTCCACCAGAAAGAATAAAGGTTAGCCAGTGAAGATAGCTTTGCATGATTATTGGCCTGGAGATGGTACCAGTGGAATCTATAGTAATAGGCCTTACTAACTGGCTTTTATCTGCCAGTTGTTTGTCTCACAAATTGCTGCCTCTAGAGACTCAAAGAAGTCCCTTTCCATTCTCTTGTCATTTCTCCAAAAATTGACTCTTCTTTGTTAAAAATACTATATACGCTAGAATTCAAAACTGCCTCTTTGAGAATTGCTCATTCCCTGGGCATCTCCCATGTATATATGAAATATACATGTTAATAAACTTCTGTTTTTCTCTTGAACTCCCAACCTCAGGTGATCTGCCCGCCTGGGTCTCCAAAGTGCTTGGATTACAGGCGTGAGCCACCACGCCCGGCCTTTGTTTTTCTCTTATTAAACTTTTTGTTTTGGTACAGGGGTTCTATCCAATTAAGACTAGTTGAAGTAGAAGAAAACTATTCTTTTCCCACAGTTCTTACTGGATTTTTGCCCTCCCTATTTTCAACATTCCCAGTTGCTTCTTGCCTTTTCTCCCTCCTTATGTGTTTAATTTCTTTCCTAAATTATAGTCTTTATTAATTGTAATGTGGAAACTTTACTAATATTTATTTTTTCTGAATATTTTTGATGTTTTGTTGGTAATTTATTTTTTCTCTTTGATTGTTTTTAATACTTTTACTTATTCTTGATGTACTATAATTTTACTCAGGTGATATTTATTTTTGAATTTATTTTGTATACATCATGTTGAGGCATGACAGTGCTAACAAACTGGCCATTTAAATTTGTTCTTCCTCTTTCTTAGTATAGCATTCTTACTGGCAAGTTGCTGCTCCTGCAGGGAACCTTTCCCATTGCTTCTGTTGGGTGATTGCAGTTCATAAAAGCATGCTTTTACCTTTATGCTTCCACGAAATATCTAGCAAATAAAACAATTGATATGAAATAATACTTTTCAAATTCAATAGTTTAACTTGTGATTTTTCTGTCAGTGGACGAGGTTCAAATCGCTTAGTTTTTACGAGTGATTTGTGAGTGCAGGTAATATGTTTCACTTTCTGATGAAGATGGTACATGTCCTTCTTCTACAGTCTTTTTCCTTTTTGCCTGTTAGATGATACAACAAGATCTTTGTCAATGGCAGAACTGCAAGTGAAAGAAAATTGTGTCTGTGATTTAGCACTTGGAGAGAATCCCCTCATTCAGGAAGATTTCCAAGAAAGAAACTTATGTGTGTTAAGTTACTAAAATTTGGAGGTTTGTATGTTGATGGCAGCTACCTTTAATACATCAAGACTCATTTGTCTTCCTAACATTTTTGTACTGTTAGATATATATTTTTTACAGCCCAAAATTTATGACAGAAGTGTATGCCTCTAGAAATGTGTCACAAAGTTTAAAAAGTTGAGAAATATTGTAATAGTAAATGAGCATAGGCAGTAAGTCAGTTTGGATGCCAACCAAGTAAAAAAAATTCTTATTTTGTCTGTGCATAGGGGAAGGAAGAAGGTGAAAGTTGCTTTTTGTTTGAAAGTAGATATAGATTTAGATTTAAATATTAATGTATGAAAATATTCAAACATATAATTGAAATGCTCAAAAAGTACCCTAGCATTTAAGGAACTGTTTTAATTTTAAAATCTTATTTTTGAACCTGAATACATTGTAGCTGGGTTTAATTAAGATTAAGGAATGGGTGCTTTATGCCTGGTCTCCTGTGTATCACATGATTCTTTCCTGTATGGCACAGGCATTTGATCACACTTGGCTTTTCATTTGGGTATCAGTCATTACATCTCCAGATCACAGGAATATTTTAAAATATTCCCTGTGTTCATTTAGAGGAAAATTGGTAACGATAGATTGTTACAAGACACCTACTCTCATTCTGCTTGGGAAGAACAGAAAAATATTGTGGTCTTGGCGCCATAAACATAGCGAAAAGAAACATAGAGCAAAGAACTTGGGGCAATAAAGTAGAAATAAAGCAAATGGCATATTGTCACATCACACATAAATGAGATATTGCATATGTGAATGCCTTAGAAACAATTGAAAAACCTGTTCCTCTTGTTTAATGCTTTAACACTTTCATACTGAAAATTAAAATCTTTCTTTCTTTGGGAAGATATTTTTTCTTACTGGTCAGATAACATAGAAAACACTTGCGGAGATACCTCTAGAGTTTTAAATATAATTAGCTAACATTTTGGTTATATTATGGGCTAAAGTATTCAAGTTATTTTGATCTATTTTTTATTTTTTCTACTTTCCTTTAAGGCTCATCTCTACAGATAAGTTTTAAGATCCAAGTTAAAATGTTATTCCTTTGTAAAGTAGATTTTAAAATGAGTACTTAAAAGAAAATCTTATTGTCACTGAAGATATATCCATGAAAAAGATAGTTATAAAACATGGAAAAATTTTTTGTAATATTGATTTGCATGTAGCCTTTAAAAAATTTAACTAATATAAGTTTACTCTTCAGTACAGAAAAAAAATACTTCGAGTCAAAATTTGCCTCCCCACCTGAAAATATTCTTGCTAACATATATAGGGGTTATAGTTAATAGAGGAGACATGATTTTATAAACAAGAATAAAGTGGAAAAAAGGCAATGTTGACATGATTTTCTGGAGTTTCAGCGTATTTTGCAAATTAAGTCTGGCTTTGTTCTTGATATCATTCAGTACCAAAGCTATTCAAATATAATTGTCAGGATTTTTCCTGAATAATCAATACTGAACAATGTTCTTTTTTTTTTTTTTTCTTCTTGGAAATCTAGTCTTGAGGTAATTTATGATGCAGAAATGGCTCTTAGCACTTTCTCTTATATTTAGATGAGGAGTTAGCACCTAGACAGCATTCCTCACCCAGTTTCTGCTTGAAGTTTCCAAAAATCTCACACAGGAAAAAATGGGCCCTAAATGTCTTTATATCTAATAAGCTTCTGATTAACTTTTGTGTTTTTACAGCATTATTTTTGACAGTAAGTGTTATATCCCCACAACTGTTATCATTGTTGTTGCACTAGCTTAGTATTTATATTAAATAGGCAGAGACAGTTTCTGGAATGGTACTTTTCTTAAACCAATTCTGTCTTACCCCAAAGTTTCCTGTGTGTATCAAAGGGTATAGATAGTGTATGGTATGTACTGTTAAAGAAAAAAAAAACTATTTTGACACTTTTAAAAATGATATGGAAGACTTTATTCAAGACTACTGTAATAGAATAAATAAATTAGGCTCAACCCTGAATACAGTAAGAACAAGAGGGTATGTATAGGCAAGAAGAGGTGGGAGTGGGTGGATGGGTGGATAGAAAATTACTAAAATGATACATCAAGGATAGTGGGAATTGTTGCTAAACTGACCTAACGGGAGAGCAATCTAGGATGTCAAATGGCGAGGATGGGGATGAAGAATTTGATCAGATATCAAGAAGGGGGAATTTTTTCCAGACCAACTAAGTTAGATTCTTGCTGAAAGTGAGTTACGGATTTTAGGGAAAATAGGAGTCAGGATCAAGGCCTAGTTGAAAACAGAGCTTAGAAGAGTCTGACTGAAGATTTTGGTCAAGCAGAGTATCTTGTCAGTACTTAGACACAGACAACTATAGCAATATTTATACACACACATATTTATATATATAGTATTATGTAGATGAGTATGTATTATGTCTATATGATTATAGACATAAATATATGAATTGACCCTCTTTCTGTTGGCCTTGACCTTTGCATTTAGTTATATTGCTTGGATGGCCTTTGGTTTCATCCTTTTCTGTTTATATATCTGGATCTCTTGAACTTCTCTACCACTCTTCCTCTTTCCTAGCATTTGCTGTGTTTGTGATGTTTAGTCCCTTGAATAATGGCGGTATGAACCTATATTAACTTCTAGATGTTGGGACTGAAATTTAGGATATTTGCTTTTATACTGTTCTTTACATTCAAAATGTGTAGTTATTGGGTTTTCTTTATTTTTAATTTTTAATTTTTTACTTTTTGTGAGGTTTTTATTAATTTTTTTATTTAAAAAGCTATAATTTGCATGCAGTAACATCCTTTTGAAAATGCAGTTCTGTAAGTTTTGACAAACACGATCATGCAGCTACTGCCATAATCAGAATATAAAACAATTCTATTACCCTAAAATATTTCCTCATGCTCTTTGTGGCCAGTCTTACTCCCCATCCCTGATATTTGGCAATGATCTGTTTTAGGTCTCAATAGTTTTTCTTTTTCAGTAGTAGAATATAAATGGAATCAAATAATATTTTACCCTTTTTGTTTTAGCATTTTTCTTTCATCTTTTTATTTTTCCCCAGCTTTATTGAGGTATAACTGACCAATTAAAATTGTATATATTTAAGGTGTACATATGATCCTTTGGTATATATATATACGCACACACGCACACATACACACACACACACACACACATTGTGAAATGATTACCACAATCAAACTAATTACTAATAACATATCCATCACTTCACAATGATACTTTTATATATGTGTGGTGAAACATTTAAGATCTACTCTCTTAGCAAGTTACAAGCATGCAGTACTGGATTATTAACTATAGTTCCAATGCTGTACATTAACCATGTTGCCTTTTGAGGCTGGCTTCTGTTATTTAGCATAATGCATTTTCAGTGCACCTGTGTTGTACATTTATTGCTGAGTGGTCCTCCTTTGTGTGGTAAATGTGTTACATTTTATCCATTTAACAATTGAAGGAAATTCAGGTTGTTTTCAATTCTTGGCAATTATGAATAAATCTGCAATAAAACATACACATGCAGCTTTTGGAATACTGATAAGTTTTCCTTTTTCTGGGTTAAATACTTAGGAGTAGGGTTGGTGGATTATTAGGTTAGTGCATGTTTAACTTGACAAAGCATCAGACTATTTTCCAATGTGGCTGTACCATTTTGCATTCTCCCAAGCAATGTACGTGTGTTCAAATTTCTTTGCATTCTCAGCAGCTCTTGGCATTGTCTGTCTTAAGACATTCTAATAGCTTGCCAAAACTTATGAAAAATTTACCAAACATGTAATTTGTAGTAAAAACTGACAGCAGTTGCTAAAGCTAGATACAAATAAAAAATAAAACATCATTAAACTGACACAAAAAACTTTTAGTTATTCTAAGGTAATATAGTTGTCTGAAGGAGAGTAAGGTAAAATTCAAGTTGCACAACTTATTAGCTATTGACCTTTGCCTCAATTTCCTCATCTCTTAAAAGAACATCTGTTCAAAATGCTTTTCCTTTAATGAGATATAATGTGCCTTAATTGGGATATAATCCCAAAGCATAGTGCTGTTCTTTAGAAAAAGCTGAATAGTAGCTATTGAAATTATTACTGTGTTAATGGCAGATTAATACCATAAAATAGGTTTCAAAGTTTTTAAAATGTGATTTTTCAACTAGATTAAACTGTTGAATTCTTAGAATGAAAGAAAGGTTAGGGCCAAAAGGTCTTATTTTCTTCTTCCACAAATTAAAATAAGAATTTTGGTTGTTTTTATATGCAGCCACATTCAGAAAAGCATGACATTCAAAATGTTTGTTGAGAGCTTTATTCTGGCTATTATGGAATTTAAAGTAGATATCTACCTTTAAAATAATTACAGAAGATTGGCCAGAAGGTAGCTCACACCTGTAATCCCAGCACTTTGAGAGGCTGAAGCAGGTGGATCGTGAGGTCAAGATCAAGACCATTCTGTCCAACATGGTGAAGTCCCATCTCTACTAAAAATGCAAAAATTAGCTGAGCGTGGTGGTGCATACCTGTAGTCCCAGATACTCAGGAGGCTGAGGCAGGAGAATCGCTTGAACTCTGGAGGTGGAGGTTGCAGTGAGCTCAAGTCATGCCACTGCACTTCAGGCTGGTGACAGAGCAAGACTGTGTCTCAAGATAAATAATTACAGAAGATAAAGACAAGTCAAACCAACTCCAGCAGTTAAAAGTAAAAATAAGGCCATTTGGTGGCTCACGCCTGTAATCCCAGCACTTTGGGAGGCCCAAGGAAGCAGATCACGAGGTTAAGAGATTGAGACCATCCTGGCCAACATGATGAAACCTCGTCTCTACTAAAATACAAAAATTATCTGGGCCTGGTGGCACATGCCTGTAGTCCCAGCTACTCAGGCAGGCTGAGGCAGGAGAATTGCTTGGACCCAAGAGGTGGAGGTTGTCAGGAGCTGAGATTGCGCCACTGCACTCCAGCCTGGTGACAGAGCAAGACTCTGTCTCAAAGAAAAAGGCCATTAATTTTGTTTAATGAGGACTAATCATGTTCTAGGTATTTGTCAAAATGTTTATATACATTATTTTATACATCCATCCATCCACTCTTTATTCGTTAGATATTTTACAAGATTGACAAACAATTTTACATATGGTTTATACCAAATCCTGGAATGGGTCCTAGGGATGTAACAGTGAAAAAGTCTGTGTCACTAAAAGCCTTCAGCCTGGTGTGGAAAGCCAAACTCTAGTACTAAGCAATTAAAATAAGAGTAATTAGTAAGAAAACCGTAAGCATAGAGTGCTGTAGAAATCTTCACGAGACCATTTAATTTCACTTTTTTCTACCACATCTGTGTAACAACAACATTGGAGTCAGGCCAAGAAGTAAAACTATCATGACAGTAAATGTAAGTGGTCTTATTTTCTTTATAGTCCAAAAAAATAGATCAGATTGGATTTCAAAACAAAAATCAATCATTAACTACTTATGAGAGTCATAAAAAATGATACAAGAAAAATATAAACCAGTAAATAATTTTTTTGTCAATCCAATTGCATAAAAAAGTAAGCAGATGTAGCAGTATTAGCGAAGTGCCTACTTTGTCTAAGTAGAATATTGGACAAAATTTATTGAAAGACGTTTTGTAAGTTTACTTTTACTGATACTGGTCAATCAGTAATAGAGGATAACCACCTGGAGACATTTACTTATAAATCAAAATAATTAGTATCATTAATTCAGCATTTACTGTGTGCCAAGTAATATAGTTGGTCTCTTTCATGTGCTGTTTTTAAAATATTACCTATTTTTTTGTTTTTTTGAGATGGGATCTCACTCTGTTTCCCAGGCTGGAGTGCATCTGTGTTCATTGCTCACCGTAGCCTTAATCTGCTTGGCTCTAGCTATTCTAACACTTAAGCTTTTTGAGTAGCTGGGACTACAGGTGCATGCCACCACCCCTGGCTAATTTTTGTGTTTTTTATAGCTATGGGATCCTACTGTGCTTTCCAGGCTGATCTCAAACTCCTGGGCTCAAGTGATACTCTCGCTTTGGCCTCCCAAAGTCCTGGGATGAAAGGTGTGAGTCACCACGTCTGGCCTAAAAATTTCTTTAAAAAAACCGTTGTAAGATAGTAGAAGTAACAATCAAGGATTCAGTAAAATTTAGGAAGTTAACTCATATCACATAACCAATAACCCATAGGTAACAAAAATTGGATTTGATTCCAGATCTAACTTCAAAACTTAATGCAAAAAAAAAAAAATCACAAATACAAGAATTTAATAAAAACTCAATTGGTGATAATAAAACATACCAGTGTGTCTGTGACAGATGATGTTAGAAAAAATAGAAAGTAATTTTATAATTCACTATTAATAAGGGGTTTGAAGGAAGAGGGAGAAAAACATTTGGAGGTTACATGTACAGAGTATAGGATGTCAGTCCTGTTGTAAAGAAAATAATTTTCTCAACATTATTCATAATTATTATTTATGGAACAGTGTTCCACTGAATATAATTTTTGAAATTTTGAAATATAATTATAGAATATTTGAACATAGTAATATACAAATGAAAAGAATGCATAATAATGAAGCTTCTTTTTACCAGATGCCTAGAAAACATTCATCCAATTTAAATGGCATGTAATCTAAATAAATAATTTGAATTAGAAACAGGTTATCAATTAAATGAGATAATACTTTCCCATCGTAATATAAAATATGTACATAAGAAACAACCCTCTATCTAGTTTGAATTTTTAAAATTCTCCTTAAAAACTATTAGAAACCTTAATTGCCTACTACTGATTATATTGTATGAACTGCTTTACTGTTAGGTCACTCTATTTCTACAGTTATCTCCTGAGACAGGCTTATTTCTTCCATGTTATAGGTGACAAAACTATAGCTTAGAGAGATTATATCTCTTGCACACAATCACACAGCTGGTGAACAGAAGACCTCTTATTTATGATTTCAAATATTATGTTCCTGTTAACTATATAGTATTCCTTGCATTGCAGGAACTTAAACGGAACAAAATGCTGCAAAATGCTGTTTCTTTGATCATTCTTTTTGGCATTCTACTTCAGCTTTGCCATCCAACTAAATTACAGGTTTAGTTTACAGTTACCTAAATGCCGGCAGCATTATTTTTGCTTCAGAATTAGACCTTGTAAACTCCAGTGGAATATAAATATATATTTACATATATATATTTTTTTGAAATGGAGTCTCGCTTTGTCACCTAGGATGGAATGCAGTGGTGCAATCTCAGCTCCCTGCAACCTCTGCCGCCCAGGTTCAAGTGATTCTCCTGCCTCAGCCTCCTAAGTAGCTGAGACTATAGGTGCATGTCACCATGTCGAATTTTGTGTGTTTTTAGGAGAGATGGGGTTTCACCATGTTAGCTAGGATGATCTCGATCTCCTGACCTCGTGCTCTGCCCGCCTTGGCCTCACAAAGTGCTGGGATGAGCCACCATGCCTGGCTTAGTGGGCCATTTTTTTTTTTTTTTTAAATGTCAGAGACAAATAGCCTGGACATTTGTTAGACTTTTTACTGCATATCACTCTTTACCAAGCAGGTCTTTAGGCTTCATTCTAGAACATGATCTTACATTCTGTAACATTAGATTACTCTTGGTGATTTTTCCCCCCTCTAGTATAATAAACTACAAAGGTGCAAATTGTTAATAAGTTATTGAAAAATTTTAATGTGATGTGTAAATTGACAGGTGATTACAATGACTGTTGGACTCATTTCAAATAATGAAACTAATTTTCCCCATAAATTAGCATCCATGTTTTAAAATCTGCTTGAAATTGTTTGTACCTTCTTATGCAATCTGTTATGTAAAAAATTTGATATGTTCAGTTCTAGATGAAATTTTTCTGTTGCTTGAAACTCTTCTAGACAGGTTTAGATTAAATGGATACTTTTTAGCACTGCTATTAGCTGGACTTTGATGCTCACCTAACTCTAAATGAAATAGAAATGTAGACATTAAAAATGTGAATAATTCTTTAATTTAAAATATTTTTGTTATCTTTCCTATTTTAAAAGTCTAATAATCATTAGGTAAATACTTATATGCTATCTGTGTGTATCCGACACTACTGAGTGCTAGCTGATTAACAGCACATAAGACTCAATGTTTACCCTCAAAAAGGTTTGTTTACCTCAACGTTTACATGACCTATGGAAAATGAAAGGTAAAGGAAGGAGAATAGCAAACCCATAGTCTCACTGCTTAAGAGTTGTTTCTGTTATTGTATTTCCCATCTATTTGTTCCTTGTCCCATACTTGTAGTTATAGATTATATGACATCTTTCTGTTTTTGCTTAACAGTGTTACAGGTGTGCATTTTATGCTTTTGTTTTTGTTTTGTTTCAGTAGCCTGAAAACTCACTGAGGGCAGTGATATTTTTATTACATTTTTTAAAATTTCAATATCTGACATTTAAAGTTATTAAAACAAATTGAATGCACAAATGTGTTTTGAGTTCTTTATTTTTATTTTTTTGAAATGGAGTCTTGCTCTGTCGCCGAGGCTGGAGTGTAGTGGCGAAGTGCAACCTGCATCTCCCTGGTTCAAGCAATTCCCTGCCTCAGCCTCCTCAGTAGCCTAAATTACAGGTTTGTGCCATCATGCCCAGCCAACTTTTTTGCATTTTTAGTAGAGACGGGGTTTCACCACATTGGCCAACCTGGTCTCGAACTCTTGACCTCAGGCAGTCCACCCACCCTGGGCTCCCAAATTGCTGGAATTACAGGCATGAGCCACCACACCTGGCAATAAGTTCTTAAATAACTTTTTACTGGTGGCTTCTTCTTGTCAGAAGCTTAGGTTATTCTTACATTTTTTCAGTATACAGACTGTTGCTGTGAGTAATTGTATCCATGTGTTATTTTCCTTTTTTGCAATTTTTTCTCAGCATAGATTTCTAGAAGTGAAATTATTATATTTAAGAACCTTTTTTCTTTATCTTATTGTTCATGTTATTCTTAACATTTTAGACATTTTAGCATATGCTGTGAAAATTCCATGTATACCAATTTATAAATCACAAACAATATAATAATGGGATCATTCACTAAGCTTTTACCAACATTTAAAAAACTATTTTCTTAAACTTTTATTTTAGGTTCAGGGATACATGTGCAGGTTTGTTATATAGGTAAGTTGTCTGTCATGGGGGCTTGATATATAGATTACTTTGTCACCCAAGTAATGAGCATAGTACCCAGTAGATAGTTTTTTAGATCCCGTCTCTCCTCCCACCCACCTCTCTCAAGTAGGCCCTGGTATCTGTCGTTCCCTTCTTTTTGTCCATGTGTTCCCCATGTTTAGCTCCCACTTGTAAGTGAGGGCATATGGTATTTGATTTTCAGTCCCTGGTTAGATTGCTTAGGAAAATGACGTCTGGCTTCATCCATGTTGCAAGAAAAGATGTGATCTCTTACTTTTTTATGGCCGCATAGTATTCCATGGTGTGTATATACCACATTTGATTTATCTAGTCTGTCATTGATGGTCATTTAGGTCGATTCCATGTCTTTTATATTTGTGTATAGTGTTGTGATGAACATACATGTGGATGCACCTTTATGATAGAACAATTTATGCTCCTTTGGGTATATACCCAATGGTATATTGATAGATTGAATAATGTTCCTTTAAGTTCTTTGAGAAATTGCCACACTACTTTCCATAGTGGCTGAACTAATTTACATTCCCAGTAGCAGTGTATGAGTGTTCCATTTTGTCTGCAACCTCATCAGCATCTGTTATTTTTTGACTTTTTAATTATAGCCATTCTGACTGGCATGAGGTGATATCTCATTGTGGGTTTTATTTGCATTTCTCTAATGATGAGTGATGTTGAACATTTTTTTCCATATGCTTGTTGTTTTAATAGCATTTTGTAGTTGTGATTAACATTTGTAATCAGTTGACTTTACATAAAAGAGATTACCCTCAATATTGTAAGTTGGGGTTGTTTGATTAGTTGAAGGTTTTAAGGGGAGACACTTTAGTTTCCTGAAGAGGAAGAAATTCTTCCTCAACACTGTGACTTAGAAATTCTGCCTATTTCCAGTTCGCCTGTTTGCCCTAAGGATTTTGTACTTTCTAGCACCCACAAGCTTGTAAACCTGTTCCTTAAAGTCAGTCAATCTCGCCCCTTTCCTTCATCCTTCCTCCTACCCCTTCCCTGTTTCCTGTTGGTTCTGTTCCTTTGGGGAACCCTAGCTGATACACTTGGTAAATTTGTTTTTATTTGCTGATCCTTGAGGTTGCCATGACTTTGTAAGGAGGCTTAAGTACTTATGCTTTTCTAATTTGTCCATACATACCCCATGCTGCTTGTCTGTTAGAGTCTTGTTTCACTATTAATGTATTATACTCTCTGAAATGATGGAAACCTATACTTGTATCAATCACTCTATCACTTTAGGACCTACCAAATGCTTTAATGTAAGTCATAGGATTTATTTATACATTTAGACATCTATTGAGGAATTCTGCTTGATGTCTTTAACATGATATCCAAAAGTACCAAAACCAATCACATCAAAATAAAGTTTGGTTTACTTACAGAATTCAACTAGAATTTATTCAATTATATTTAATTTAATACTTCTTTGTTAATTACCTTTTCATATTAATATTTCTTTGAGTAATAGAAGGTAAAAGGGTACTTATCAAAATATAAATTTTATAGAAATTAATGGCAGTTAATACTGTATATGTCTTCTACCTAATTTTGTATACAATGGTTATAAATAATACTAATTTTATTACTTTTGGTGTTGTTATTCTAATCCATTCTAAGCATACCATCAGGATCACTTGAGTCTCATTCTCATAAAATAGGCAGAAAAAGTGTGCCTCGAGACCCTTTATTTGCCAGGAAAAACACATTTTATTAACTGCTAATTATTGTCCCAAATATATATAGTTATATGTTAGCAGATTGTGGCTAGCCATAAAATTGATTTTCTCTTACCACATACTTCACTTTTCTTTATTCTTCATATACAATAAATTTAAGAGTTATAATGAAGTGAAATTTTAAACTGAAGTCTGTTAAAAAATAGGAAGCTTATTTTCTCTTTCTCTTGAATGTATTCTTTGAGAGAATAGGAAGCTCGTCATCCTCACTTTAAAAGTATATGTTCACATTAAGATGAAAACCAGGGAAAGAATAGTCCTACTCACTGTTTGGGGAAAACTTGTAATAGTGAGAAAGAAATTAGAATTTCTTAACTTCTGTTTTAGTTTTTTTCTAATTCTGAGGTTTTTTTTTGTTGTTGTTGTTGTTGTTTTGGCTCATTAAGCTCCCTTAATATAAAGATAATTTGTTTCTGACAGAGGAAATTATTAAAAGGAAACAGAAACCCTAGAGTAGTGAAAATACAGCAGTTGTGCAGCAAGTTGATGTTAACATCTGCATAATTCCCTGTCCAGATTTGTGATCAAGGGACATACAATGAAAAAGTGAAACATTGCCTGTGATCTTTTGTGGCATTTGAAAATAATGCCCTGAGTACTTAAAATCTTAACTTTCAGAAAGAATGTTAATATTTTGCAAACTGTTGATTGTCAAGCTAAAGAGGAGATTTGCTAGGCTAGTCAGTCAGGAAAATGGGGAGGGACTTTAAGTGCCTAAATATTAATAGGTTTCTCATGAAGTCTTAGTGAACAAAATTATGAAATACATGGGGGGCAAAGGCAATAGAGAAATAATTTTCCAAATCACATGTATCAATGTATGGATTGATACCCACTAGGATGTAGGTCTATACTAGAAAGCTGAGGGGTACTACTTGTATTTTTATTCTGCTCAATATTTATTGCTATGAAAATATTGAAAGCATTTTTTCACATTTGTATATGACATGAGGTCATATTTAAAATATTTTAGAAGGCTGGAATAGTCAGGCTGAATCCAAAGTGAAATTCAAAAGGACTAAGTACTAGGATCTTACACTAAAAACTTTACACTAGGAGAAGATTTGGAGGAGCCAAACTCAGCCCTCCAACATGTATTTAATATTTTTTAACAGCAAGTTTTCAAAGAAAAATTTAAAAACTCATGTTATTTAATCTCGTATAATTGAAATCTGGTTTCTAAAAAAAAAATGAGAAGAGATAGCCCCAGTTTAATTTGAATTTACATCATATAATTCTTTTTAGTTCTGCATATCATACTTTTAAAAGGTTGTATTCAAATTGGGACATATTAAAAGGACAGTGGATGCAGAGTTGTAGAACGGTTGAAGGCATTTGAAATAAATTGCCTATTTGGGATGTTGTTTTATGGAACTTCAAGTTCCTGGTCTTGAGGTCAGCCCTCCCACTTCAGACTTCCAAGTAGCTGGAACTACTGGCATGCACCACCAAGGCTAAGTAAATTTTTATTTGTATTTGTAGCGATGGGGTCTTGCTATGTTGCCCAAGCTGGTCTCCAGCTCCTGGCCTCAAGTGATCCTCCTGCCTCACCCTTCCGAAGTGCTGAAATTATAGGAGTGAGTCACAGTGCCCAGCCTTAAATCCTATATTTTTAATATCCATCTGTTATTATGTGAAACATAATTAACTTTTCCAAACTGAAGAATCCATTGTATGAATCCACCATGTTTTCCCTATCTACTCTCCCAGTAATTGCTAGATAATAGTTTATGCATATATTTAAGTGTGACAATTTGTTCTCCAGAATGGTAGTGGCAGGCTACAGTCCTACCAGCAATGCACAGAGATCCCTACATGCCCATTTTCTCCCAAATACTTAACATTATCTAGTTTCTAATATTTTGCTCTTTCTATAAATGGTACCTCATTTCTAATTTGCATTTGTCAGAAATTTGTTAACTTTTAGAATTTCCTTTTCATTAAATTACCTATTCATCTTCTTTTCCATTGAAGTTCATCTATTTATCTTATTAATTTTGAGGGACGCTTCATATTAATAGTTTGAAATATTAATCCTGAAAAGCTTTTGGTTAGAACACGTTTCTTTCACCTGTAAGGTGAATACTGATGCTGTCTTTAGCTAAACAAAATCCCTAATCTTGATGTAAATGAATTCATCAATTTTTGCCATGTGGTTTATACTGCTTTCTTTAAGAATTCCTTTACTGCCTCTTTAGTCAAAGATTTACTGTATTTTTCCCCCATTAATTTTATAATTATACCTTTCACATTTTGGTATTTTATCTTTGTAGATAAAGTTACAGAGTTTAACATTATATATGATGTGAGGCAAAGATCCAATATCTATTTTTTTTTCTTAAAGTGAGCCACTTTTTCTAGTAGCAAAAACTTGAGGAGTCCAGATCCTGGTTAAAAACCTATGTGTGATTTGTATATTCCAGCCTGGCCATAAGTACTTCAAAAGGCTTTATTTAGCAAGCTTCACAGGGAAAAGCTGCTCTCCCCTCATCAGACTTGGTGCACAGACAGTAAATTGTAGTATTTGAAGGGATTTGCCGTCCAAGTACTCAGGACCTCCTGGCTGGCTATGGAGGTCGTCATGTATTTCCATTCCTAGCCCAGGCACCTTTTTCCCAAATTCTGTGTATCTGGGGTATTTGGCAGTGACAACTGAGGCAACTCTGTCAAGCCTCCTTATTGGAGGAAGGAGGGGGAAACCTTAGAGACATTTTTCCCCCCTCTCAATCACTGTTCAGTACTTTCTACTCCTAGTCCTCTCCCCTATCTTTCTCCTCTACTCTTGTCTCTATAAAACTTCCAGAGCCTTTAGTTTGGGGCTCCTATAGAGTGAGTTGACTCCATTTTTCTGCTGACCCTCGACTTGTGAGCTGTTCCATAGGGAAATTAGAACAGGAAGACATTAGCACTTTCTCAAGTTTTAGCCTCTGTTGTTCTATAGCAGTTAATTATAGACTTCCTTGTTACTTTCATTTTGGTTTATTATTGAATAATTTTTTTACTCCAATACCTGACACGTGAGTACTCTTGGAACTCTCTCCGACTCAGTTGAGCTCCTGATAATACTTAAGCAGTACTTCTCAAAGTATGGTTCTTGGACCAGCAGGCTTCAGTATCAGCATCACCTGGGAGCATATTAGACATGCAAATTCTGTAGTACTTCCCCAGACCTACTGTATCAAAAACTTTGTATGTGGGCTCAGCGGTCTGTTTCAACAATCCCACCATGTGATTGTGATGCATACTTAAGTTTGAAAACTACTCAACTAACAGTGTACCTTTCACACAATGTTCATCCTGTTTTTGTATCATATACTGGGTTGTTGTATGTATGTAGGCCTGTGTTTGAGCTTTCTATTCTGCTCCTGTAGTCTGTTTATTCTTGCATAAATGTCATAATTTTTTATTACTATGTTATAATGCATATCTTAATATGTGATATTGCTAGTCTCTTTGAACACTTTAAATATTTTACTTCACTCTTTTTTTGCTTACAGGGTTTCTGAAGAGAAATCTATAATTTTGGACCTCCTCTATGAGTAAGGTGCTTTGAATCTGGCTGTTTTCAAAACGTTCTCCTTTTCTTTGGTTTTCCGTAGTTTGAATATAATACATACACTTAGGTGTACATTATTTGATATTTATTCTGCATAGTATTCCCTGAGCTTCCTAAATTTTTCGTTCAATGTTTGTCATTAATTTTAGAAAATTTTTGGCCATTGTTACTTCAAACAGTTCTGTTTCATTCTTTCCTATTGATTTCTCAATGTGTTATACCTTTTGCAACTGGGTAGCAGTTCTTGGCTATTCTTGTTTAATTTTTTGCCCTTTATGTTTTCCTAAATCCAAACATTTTGCATTAAATTTAGGAAGTTTTTATTGATCTATCTTCATGCTTATGATTTTTGCCTTAGTCATGTTGAATCCACTGATGAGCCCACGAATGGCATTCTTCTTTTCTGTTTTGATTTCTAGTATTTTCCTTTTATTCTTTCTTTGCATTTCAGCCTGTACATTATCCATCTATTTTTGCATATTGTCTGCTTTTGCCATTATTTCAAAAATGTTTGTCATCTCTGAGACTAGGTCTGATGCTTTCTTTTCTCCTTCAGACATTTTAGCGTTTTAGCATGTCTTTTAACTTTTTACGAAGTACTATACAATAGCAACTGAGGTTAACAGACTTTTGTGGGACTTTTAATGTAAATTTGGCTAGGAAGGAGGCTATGTTTAGTGTTTGCTCTTGCTGTAAGTTGCCAGAGGGTTCAAGTTTCTTAAGTATTCCTGTTTTTGTCTCCCCTGTTGTCTTTGGCTTCCCTAAGTACTCTTCCTTAGATAGAGACTTACAGCTCTTTTAGCTATTATTTGTTGTGACTATACCAGAGCCCTCTTGCTTTGGTGGCAAGGGTTTGGGGAAAGGAGCATTCCATAATATGATTAAATCACAGTGAGCCTGTGACTTTCACAAGTGTTTGTTAGCTTCCTTCCTGACCCCCAACTCCTTTATGTGAGATAAGGAGGCTAGAGGGAGCTGTAATCTTGGTAATGCCCTAGATGAGATAAGATTATGATAAAGTCTGTTCACCTGAAGAATAGGCCTTTCCTATTAAGAATGCCCTGGGCATATTTCATTTCATAAAGGTTACGCTTCTCTTCCTTCTGCCAGAATCATGAGAGGAGTTTCATGGTGCATTACAGTGAGATCCTGATGGGATTCCTGGAGGGAAGACCCTTGAAAGTATAAGAGCAACCAACCCCAGCCCCGACCCCTGCAAAGCCTTCTGCCTTCAGGAGTTCTCACTTTCTTATTTCTCCTCACTCAGCCTCCAACAATTCCTCAAAATTATCATTGAAATAATTCAAATATTTTTACTAGTTCATCTCTCCAGCAGTTTCTGCTGGGGGTAAACAGATTTTGGCTGTGATTCACTAGATTTTCCTATTTTCCCAAATTTTGAAGTAGCAGTTTGGATGTGACAGTTCAGATGGATATAAGGGAGCATCATTTATCTTTAGTTCAGTTTTTTTCTTGTTGTGAGGATAGGAGGAGTATTGACTTGCATGCTTTTTATGTCAGTACTGAAACTAGAATATATGTCTAAGTGTATGTTTTTATTATCTACTTTAGCAGTTTTGAAAGTTTCATTAAGACTTTTCTCAAATTAAAAGCTTTTTTTGAAGACCATTCTTACAAACAAAAACCAATAAAGGCAAAGTTAAAGTAAGGATAAAGATGTTTCACACTCTGCTGGAGGGACTTTGAAAATTATTGGTACTAAGCATAAACGAATTAGGACCAGAGTTGAACACAACTGAATACAATTGTTATTTATCAAGTAATCTGCTTTTTATTGATGTTAGTACTTAATATTCTTTTTCATTACACATAGTACTCAGTCATGATTATTCACAGTGTTTACTGTGTGCCCTCATATACTTCATAGAAATATAGTTTATTTGGGGGGCAGGGAGTATGTTGTATTTTATAATAGATATTTTATGTGACTGTAGAAAACAAAATATTCTGCTTGAAATTCCCCTTTTCATCTAGGGAATGTATGTTTCTTGCATATGGAAGAGTAAGGCATTGTCTTCTAATTTTCTACATTCTTCTTTTAGATGTATGTGTATCTTTCATGGAAATATGTCAAAAGAGTTTGATGTGATTATTTCCTGTCTAAAATATATTTAAAATATGATAATCTTTCCCAATATGTTACTTATCAAATCTGCATTTCATCATAATTATAAGGTTTTTGTGTGAGAACAGATAAACTTTTCTCAAGTCTTCTGCAACAACTTGAGTCTTAAAACTCTCAGCTAAGTTTTGAGGAGTGGGGCAGGAAGTCTAATATATAAGTTTTTTAATTGACCTTCCAATTTCTGTCATGTTATACATGCTTCTGACCTGTTTTTCCACTAAACCAGTAATTTAGTCCATTACTGGTCTGTGTAAATCTTAGCCACAGCTATTTCCCAAGGTGGTTTTGGGTCTAACTAGTGGTTGGTGTTATGTCCAGCAGGAAATCGTGCAAACCAGATGATTGGTGTGGTTCAAACTGTAACCTTGTTAAAGCATTGGTCAGGTTGCACTTAGGGGAGTTATTTAATTAGTTTCCCAATAATGTTTGTGTACAATTTTTAGGTGACCACTGCTTTTTTTCTTTCATCTTGATTTAGAAAAAGACAGTTACTTGTTTTTATCACAGTCGAATTTTAATTCATTACTCTTTATACTTTAGGTAGAAATTTTGATAACCAGTAATACTTTTGTTGAACAAGAGTATCTATAATGATATTATGAACTTAATTTGAGAGCTTTCAGTGTACCAGGCAACATACTAGAAAGGATTTTTTTAAATATAAAACATTCTTTGCCTTCAATAAGCTAATAACATTATCATGGGAAACATTTAAAATGAAATATAATACAATATAATAAACAATACATTAGTGATGGAAACATGCTCTGGGATTACAGATAAAAGACCAATCAATTTTTGACGTTTCAGGGAAGAATTCACAGAAGAACTAACATTTGAAAGGGCCTTGAAAGACTGGCCTTTGACTGGCAGAGAAAGTAAGGATATTATAAATAGAAATAGTATGAGTTAAAAATTAAGTTCCTTAAAGTGCATGTGTATTTTTTTCTTCAGGTAGATTGGAATACTACACATGTAGAATAAGATTTACCCATTGTAGGTGTGCCACTCGATGAATTTTGACAGACTTACACAGTTTTATAATTACAAATCAAGATTTAAAAAGAAAAGCATTTTCATCACAACCCCAAAAAGCTCTGATGCTCTCTTGTAGTCAATCTGTACATGTATTTTTAAGAAATACCAAGTAGAATCTTTCAGTGAAAATTATTTGGACCTTTTCTGATACGGAATCACTTCATACTGTGTGGTATATTTCATCAGGATTTTTTTTTTCTAGCCTTACAAATGTAGATTATTTAGTTGGGTTTCTTAGTAAGATAATTTAGGAAAGACTATTATAAATGTTAATTTTAATAATGTTACAAATATTAATTTTCATCTTATTACAATAGCTATTAATAACTGGGAAATTATATGAATAAAATAATCTTGGCCAGGTGTGGTGGCTCACACCTATAATCCCAGCACTTTGAGAGACCAAGCTGGGCAGATCAAGAGATCAGGGGTTCAAGACCAGCCCGACCAACACAATGAAACTTCGTCTCTATTAAAAATAAAAAAATTAGCTGGGCATATTGATGCACACCTGTAATCCTAGCTACTCAGGAGGCTGAGGCAGGAGAATTGCTTGAACCTAGGAGGTGGAGATTGCAGCGAGCTGAGATGATGCCAGTGCATTCCAGCCTGGGCAATAGAGTGAGACTGTGTCTAAAAATAATAATAATCTTAAATAGACAACTTAGTTTATGATTTTTATAAAGGAGAAAGCATCCCCCCAAAAAACAAAATAATGGTTTTTAAAAGGAAAGGATGGAAATGGAACAAGGGAGGAAATATATTCACTGCCCTAAAGGAGTTCACACTCTGGAATTGAAATCTTAATACTAACGTTGTATTTATTTACACAAAACATTACTGGAAAAAGTAGACATTACATTGAATTTCCTATGAAGAAATTACATACTCTATCTATTAGAAGAAACCTAAGAAGTTGTGTATAGATTGTTAAATTTTTGTGTGTGAAAATGTTAGCATTCATTATTTAAAGGCGAGTGACTTCCGTTACAGAATGGATAATCCATTGGTGAAATTTTCTGTGAAGTATACTTAACGTCTTAGCATAAAAATTATTTCACACTTCTCTGTTTCCATATGTAGTTACTTTTCCTTGAGAAATATTCCTAGATATCTTTATATCCACTCACTGTTAGCCAGTGAAGGAAAATTCCTTATGTAATTCGTGAGTTTAGGTAAAATAAATAAGCTTGGTTTAGTTCCTTCTCTCCATGTTTTCTTGGGGTCTGCTTACCTTCAGAGAGTACATTGTTTACTACTTGTCTTCATATTAGGTTATATAGAGAAATGCTCTGCCCATGGCATGGATGGCCAGTACTTACTCAGTGTTCCCCATTGACCGAGACTTATAAGTATGTCTAGTTAAGCACAAAATTTTATGTAGAATATTTTAAAACTTTGCAAGTATGGTATTTTTAATCTCTCTTCATTGTTGAATCTTAATTATTACATTGTGTTCAGAGAATTATATACAACACACAAGTGTGGTACTGATTCTTTGAAATGTAATAATGACCTACTATTGGGAGAGTTATTGTAAATGTTTCACATATGTTTGAAAAGAATATGTATATTCTCCAACTATTGGTTTTAGTGTTTCCTATATATCTATTAATCAAGCCTGTTAAATTCACATTTTGTTAACATAATGATTTTCCATTACTTGATCCATTGATTATTGAGAGAAGTGTGTTAAAATCCACTATTATAAAAATAGGTCTGTCAGTTTTTCTTCTGTTTCTCTTGCTTTATGGTAATATGAAGTTATTACTATATTGAAGGTACAAACAAAACTGTTCTGTCTTCCTGTTGCTATTTTGTAGTGATGTCTGCTTTTGTCTAGAGTCGATTGTGTATATTAATGAAACTATTTCAGTTTTATCTTAATTAGTTTTTCGGTACCTATTTTTCCATTCATTAATTTTCAGTTTTTCTGAGGTTAGATACATCTCATATAAGCAGGTTTTAGCTAGATTTTTGGCCTGATAATATTTTTTTTTTTTTTTTTTTTTTGAGACAGGGTTTCGCTCTTGTTACCCAGGCTGGAGTGCAATGGTGCGATCTCGGCTCACCGAACCTCCGCCTCCTGGGTTCAGGCAATTCTCCTGCCTCAGCCTCCTGAGTAGCTGGGATTATAGCCACGAGCCACCATGCCCAGCTAATTTTTTGTATTTTTAGTAGAGACGGGGTTTCACCATGTTGACCAGGATGGTCTCAATCTCTCGACCTCGTGTTCCACCCGCCTCGGCCTCCCAAAGTGCTGGGATTACAGGCTTGAGCTATTTTTTTTAAATGACCTTCTTCACAGCATAATTGAATGAAAAGTGCAGAAAGTTCCCATGTACCTCCTTCCCCCTTAAGTGACCTCTTCCCCATCATGAAGTTCCTGTTGCTTTGTTACATTCCATGAATCTGCATTGATAAATCATTATCACCAAAATTTGTATTGGGGTTCAGTCTTGGTTATGTACATTCTAAGAATTCTGACTAATGTATAATAACATATATCCAACAGTGTAATAGCATACAAAATAGTTTTACTGGTCTAAAAATTCTCAGTGTTCCTCCTAGTCATCTTTCTCTCCTCTTAATCCCTGACAAATATTAATCTTTTTACCATTTCTGTAGTTTTGCCTTTTTCAGAATGTCATATATTTGGAATCAAACAATGTACTGCAACCTTTTAATACCGAATTATTTCACTTAGAAATATGTGTTTAGGTTTTTTCTATGGCTTGATATATGGTATCTTTATTTTATTTTAAGTTCCAAGATAAATGTGCAGGATGGGAAGTTTTGTTACATAGGTAAACACGTGCCATGGTGGTTTGCTGCAGATTATTTCTTTTTAGTGCTGAATAATAATTCATTGTTTGGATGAAACACAGTTTATCCATTTACATACTAAAGGACATTGATATGGTTTGGCTCTATGTCCCCACCCAAATATCATTTCAAATTGTAATTCCTGTATATTGAGGGAGGGGCCTGTAATTGTCTCATGTGGAAGGAGAGAACTGTTTGGATTATGAGGAGATTTCCCCATGCTGTTCTCATGAGATTTGATGGTTTTATAAATGGTACATGCTCACAGTCTTTCTCTAGCCTGCTGCCATGTAAGAGGTGCCTGCTTCCCACCATATCTGTAAGTTTTCTGAGGCCTTCCCAACCATGTGGAACTGTGAGTTAGTTAAACCTCCTTGCTTTGTTAATTGCCCAGTCTTAGGTATTTCTTTATAGCAGTACGAAAATGGAGTAATGCAAACATCATGGTTGCTTCCAAGTTTTGGCAGTTATAGACAAAATGGTTGTAAACATCCATATGCATGTTTTTTGTGGACATGAGTTGTCAGCTTATTTGGGTAAATACCATGGAAGTGTGATTTCTGGATTGTATGTTGAAACCACATTTAGTTTTGTAAGAAACTGTCAAACTGTCTCCCGAAGTATCTGTACCATTTTGGTTATGCACCAGCAATAAATGAGAATTGCTCTTGCTCCACATTTTCACCAGCCTTTGGTGATTTCAAACGCTGGATTTTGGCTATTCTGATAGGTGTATAATAGTATCTTGTTTTAATTCACATTTCCCTGGTATGGGAAAAATGATGTGAAATATCTTTTCATGTGCTTACTTGCTGTCTCTGTATCTTCTTTGGTGAGCTACTAAAGTCTTAGCCATTTTTTAAAAAATCAGGCCTTTTTTTGTTGTTGAGTTTTAAGAATTTTCTGCATGCTTTGCAAAATAGTCCTTTATCTGATACATCTTTCTTACATATTTTCTCCCAGTCTGTAGCTTGTCTTTTCTTTCTCTTGACACTGTCTTTCACAGTGCAGATGTTTTTAATTTTAATGAAGTTTGGCTTATCCAATCTTTTTGTGTGAATTGTGCCTTTGGTGTTGTATTTAAAAGTCATTGCTGTGCTTAAAATCCTCTAGATTGCTTTCATAGGTTATCTTCTTAAAGTTTTATGGTTTTGTGTTTTATATTTAGGTCTTATTTTGAGTTAATTTTCATGAAGGTTATATGGTCTGTGTCTAGATACAGTTTTTTTTCATGTGGCTGTTCAGATGTTTTAGCACCATTTTTTAAAAAGACTTTCTTCTCTATTTGATTCCTTTGCCACTTTCCAAATACCAGTTGACTATATGCAGTTCCGTTTTCTCTCTGTTCTGTTTCATTTATTTATGTGTTGATTCATGTGCCAGTATCATAGTTTTGATTACTATAGCTTTATAGTAACTACTAAAGCCAGGTAATATCAGTCCTCCAACTTTGTTCTTCTTTTTCAATATTGTATTTTCTCTTCTGAGTGTTTCTCTCTCCCTGTAATCTTTAGAATCAGTTTGTTGATATCCACAAAATATCTTTCTAGAATGTTAATTGGAATTTCACTGAAACTCTAGACCAAGATGAGAAGAACTGACATCCTGACAATATTGTATCTTCTGATTCATAATCATGGAATATTTCTCTAATAATGATTTCATTAATCAGAGCTTTGTAGATTTCCTCATATAAATCTTATGCATATTTTGTTAAATTGGTAGTTACTATTCTCTTTTTTGGAGGCTAGTTTAAATAGTAATGTGTTTTTAATTTCAGATTCCACTTTTTTTTTTTTTGCTAGTGTATAGGAATAAGATTGACTTTTGTATAGAAACCTTGCACTCTGCAACCTTACTCTGCAACCTTACTATAAATGCATATTAGTTCCAGGAATTTCATGTTGTTGTTGTTGATTCTTTGGGATTTTTTTTTTTTTTATATAGACAGTGACGTCTTTTGTGAACAAAGACTGTTTTATTTCTTTCTTCCCAAGATGGAACATCCTTTTCTTGTTTATCTTAACAGGAAAGCATCAAGTCACCATTAAATACGATAGCTGTAGAGTTTTTGTAGATGTTCTTTATCGAATTGAGGAAGTTTCTCTTAGTTTATAGCTTGAGAAGTTTTTCTTTTTTTAAAATCATGAATATAGGTTGTATTTTATCAAATGCTTTGTCTACATCTATTGATAAGGTCATGTGATTTTTTTCCTCTTTAGTTGTGCATGTAATTGATTACATTCATTGACTTTTGAATGTTGAGCCAGCCTTGCATACCTAGGAAAAAAATCCCAGTTGGTTGTGATATATTATTCTTTTTATACACTGTTGGATTTCATTGCTAATCCAATTAATTTGCTGATTTTTTGAAGAATTTTTATATTTATGTTCATAATGGTCTGCAGTTTTATGTCTTGGTGTTTTTTAAAAATTTATTTATTGGAGTAATCCTGGTCTCTTAGAATAAGTTAGAAAATATTTCCTCTGCTTCTATGTTCTGAACAATATCATGTTGAATTGGTATAATTTTTTCCTTAAATATTTGATAGAATTCACAAAACGCATCTGAAGTTGGTGTTTTATGTTTTGGAAGGTTAATTTTTTAATTAAATTTCTCTGGTAAATATAGGCCTGTCCATATTATCTATTTCTTCTTTGTCAGTTTTGGCAGATTTGTGTCTTTTAAAGGATTGGTTCATTTTGTTTTGGTTAAAAACTTGTAGACATGGATTTGTCCATAGTATTATTTTATTTTTCTTTAATTTCCCAGGGACATGCAATGATATCCTCTCTTTTATTTCTGACATTAACAGTTTGTGCCTTCTCTCTTTTACTTGGTTAACATGGCTAGAGACTTGCTGATTTTTAATGATCAAATAAAAACCAAATAACCAGCTTCTGGTTTTGTTGATTTTTCTCTGTTTTCTATCTTCAATTTCATTGATCTCTGCCCTTCTTTTTAATCTTTATTTTTTTTTTTGCTTACTTTAATTTGCTCCTATTTTTTTCTAAAATAAAAGCTTGGATTATTGATTTAATATTTTTCTAATACTAAAAATATATTCTGAGCACTACTTTTAGTATATCCCACAAATTTTGATAAGTTGTGGTTTTTTCTTTTAGTTCAGTGCTTTTAAATTTCTCTTGAGACACAGTTTTTTTTTTTTTTTTTTTTTTTGGTCCCATGAGTTATTTAGAAGTGTGTTGTTAAATATCCAGATATTTTGGGATTTTTCAGCTATCCTACATCTATAACTATCCTAATTTTCACTTTAATTCTTTTATGGTGAGACAGTGAGTATTCTATGATTTCTATTCTTTTAAATTTTTTAAGGTTGGTTTTATGGCCTAGAATGTGGTCTGTCCTAGTGAATATTCCATGTGAGTTTGAGAAGAATGTTTATTTTGCTGCTGTTGGATGAAGTAGTCTGCAGATATCCAGTTGATGACATTTTTGTTGAGTTCAGCTGGGGTCCTTATGATTTTTTGCCTGCTGGATCTGGTCATTTCTGATAGAGGTGTATTGATGTTTCCAACTATAATAGTGGACTCGTCTTTTCTCCTTGCAGTTCTATCAGCTTTTTCTCACATGGTGATACTTTCTTTGTAGGTGAGTTTGCATCCAGATTGTTGTCTTCTTGGGGGAATTGACCCCTTTATCATTATGTAATGTTCCTTTTTATTCCTGATAATTTGTTTTGCTCTGAAGTTTGCTGTATCTGAAATAGAGCTAGTCCATCTTTCTTTCAGTGTTAGCATGGTATACCTTTCTCCAGCCCTTTATTTTAATCTAGACATGTCTGTATATTTAATTTTTTTTTTGGACAACATTTAGCTTGGCCTTTTTTGCTCCACTCCGACAATTTCTGTCTTTTAATTGGTGTATTTAGACCATTGATGTTTAACATGATTATTGCTCTATTTAGAGTAGTGTCTACCATAACTATTTTCGTTTTCTGTTTGTTTACCCTTTTCTTCCTGTTTTTGTCTTCCACACTTTTCTGCCTTTTGTATTCGTTTTAGCTCACCATTTTATATGATTCTATTTTCTCTCGTTTTTCATCAAACTTATCAAATCTTTCTCTCTTTTTATTTCTTTTTAGTGGTTGCCTTAAAGTTTGTACTGTACATTTAAAGTTAATCTAATTTCACTTTCAGAGAATACTGGACCACTTCACAGATAGTGTTGATACCTTATAATAACAAAGTAATCCGAATTCTTTCATTCTGTCTCTTGTATCTTTGTTGTTATTTATTTCACTTATACTCAGCAGATATTAATATGTGCATAAGTGTACATAGCAAATACATTGTTGCTATTATTTTAAACAAACTACTAGATCAATTAAGAATAAGAATTTTAAAATTTTACTAGCACTTACTACTCCTCCAGTGTTCTTCTTCATTTAGATTTGTAATGATAACTTACTTCATTTTCTTTGTCTCTGAATTACTCTTCTAACATGTCTTGTTGAGCAGATTTTCTAGCAATAGATTATCTCATTTTATCTGATAAAGTCTGTATTTATCCTTCACTTTTTAGGGATAATTTTTCAGGATACACAATTCCAGATTTTTTTTTTCTTGTTATCTCATACGGTGTGTCTCAACATAGAAATCGAAGATGTTCTGTAGAAAAACATGGTAATGCATATTTTTAGGAATTCATTTATACTTTCCTCCAATCTACTGGTTTAAAATGCCCATCACATTATTAAAGATTTTATATTAAAATTGCACAGCTGCTATCAATCTTCTTTGATCCATGAAATCCTTTTTTTGTTTTGTTTTGTTTTGTTTTGTTTTGTTTTGTTTTGTTTTGTTTTGTTTTGTTTTGTTTTGTTTTGTGACAGAGTCTCGCTCTGTCTCCCAGCCTGGAATGCAGTGGTGTGATCTCTTTTCCTTGTAGTTCACTCCTAATATGTGTAATGCCATTTTCTACAAAATTGTCTATAGTTTGTTTTTTAGATGGTGATTAAAACAATATTTAATTTAAAAAGAATAAAATTATGTCCATGATTTCTCAGTAAAACAATGTCCTTTTTCTCGTGGGGCTTTCCAGTATTTATTCACATATACATCATTTTACAGTTATACTGATGATAATGGTTGTAATAATGTTATGTCTTTTCTTCAAATAACGGTCTTTTATAAACATATATCTAGCTTGAGGCATAGTTTTTATTTAATTGTACCATACTCCCTGTCATACATTTCAAATGTTTCAGATTTTGCAATTTATAAGGAATTTTGCTGTATATGTCTTCATCTATATTGTTTTTATTCCTTTGTGTTACAAGAATTACCCTACTTTTACAAATAATTCATTGTTGAAGATATAAAGCTGATTAATACACTTTTGTGATATAAGAATTTTTCCAGGAGAGCTAATTAACATTGATAAATCTACCTTACCTTTACAGCTAGATTCTTCAATTATGTTATTTCAATATTATGTACTGGTCTTTGAATAGAGCTCATGTAGCCTGTCCTGTGTCCAGTAAGTAGCTAAGAGTGACAGTTCATTCCTTTAAACATGTTTAATGTTTTTTATCTTTATCACATTTCCCTTCAGCTTATGAATCCAGTGCCTCTTATAGCCTATATCAAAACTTTCATTTTTCTTTTTTTAAATCAAAATAATTTGGGTAAAATTTAATGTTCTGTCATAGAAACACAACACAAATGATAAGAGCTATGCACCTGAAACTGGTTCCATGTCTGGCAGATTCTCACTCTGAAATGAAGTATTCTTTTGTCAACTGATTTTTTTTAAAAGTCTGATTCTAACTGTTTAGGCATATTAGTGTGCAATTTATGAAAGTGGAGTTTATAAAATAGACATGCATGAAAAATTGAGGACTAAGTATGTAATATTTTCTGATGATAAATTTTTAGGAATAGGAATCATAGAGCATAAGGATGTTTATGACTCTTAAGCTTCAAATTGTTTCTGAAAATTACTATATTTAATTATGTTACACTCTGCAAGTGTGCATAAATCTGTTACTTTCTTTCTCTGCTGCTATGGTATGGATGTTCATATCCCCTTCAAAATTCCTACTGAAACTTCATCTCCAATGTAATATCCATATCTCCAGTAGTAAGAGGTGGAACCTTTGAGAGTTGGTTAGGTCATGAGGGTATCAACCATATAAATGGGACTAGTACTTTACAGAAGGGTTTGAGGGGTAAGTTTGGCTCTTCTACCCCTCCACCATGTGAGAACACAGCCTTTGTTTGCTCAGGAGGACATAGTATTAAAGGACCATCTCTGAAGCCGAGAACAGGTCCTCACCAGATACTGAACCTAACCTGCTGGTGCCTTGATCTTAGACTTCCTAGGTTCCAGAACTGTGAGATATTTTTATTACATAAATCACCCAGTCTGTGTTATTTTGTTGTAGCAGCACAAATGGATTGATACTTGCTAGAAAAATTATCTTATATACATGGGTTATTTATTTCAAATGCCCATTTAAAGGCAATTGTTAGGCTGAAATAAGTTTATGGGTATAATCCATGACTTAATGATGGTTTGACTTAGGATTTTTCGACTTTATGATGTAAGAAAGCCGTTACGCATTCAGCAGAAACCATAACCCCATCATGAGTTGAGAGATTTACAACTTAAAATAGTTTCATATTAGGCTACATTTTCAATTTGTGGTATTTTTGAAATGGAATGGATTTATCATGGCATAACCCGCATCTTAAGTTGTGGAGCATCCGTACTGTGTTGCTGCATAGGCATTCTTACAGAATAATAGAATTGGGATAAATTTCCAAAAGCGATTTCACTTGAAAATGGTTTAAACAGAGATAATCCTCTGTGTCAATTCAGGGTTGTGACAATTTTTGGCATTTAATAGAACATACACTGTCCAAATATAAAGACATCATTATGAAAATATAAACCAGGCCTGCCTTTTTTATGCTGATGCATCTCCCAATTTTTGCTTCATTTCTAATCACTCCCTTGAGTCAAATTCCAATTTAAATAGGAAGAATAACATATTTACTAGTATTTTGTCATGCTTATTAGTAATATGACTATTTGGTTGAAGTAAATCTGCTATCATATTATAGTTTTATATTTTATTCATAATAGGAAGCTTACTGATATTATTTTGGGCTTGTGGTAACTTCTTTAAGTAGATTTAATCTCACAGTTTATGTTAGGTTTTCTTTCCAAATAACATTTAATCTATTGGGCCATAAATGGATGAAATGTTTGTGACTCATTTTATTTTAAGAAGTTTATTAAATTTATTTAGTGTCTTTCAAGTCATGTTAAGTGGAGGCATATTTATGAGCATATGTTTTTGAGACAGTCCTATCAGATCACTTGGTCTTATTCAATGTTTAAGTTTTACAGAAGTTAAAATAAGATGTTCATGAGTTTCTATTACAGAATACCTACTAATCCCAACCCCCCAACACACACACACACACACACAGACACACAGACACACACACACACACACACACACACACACACACACACACACACAATGTGAAGTTTGTGGATGGATGATCAGTGGAATTTTATACCTGAACATGAGCCACCATGATTGCTCAGTCTAAAATTTAATGTACAAAAAACTGCCATGTTTGATTATGATTAAATATGTTTACAGTATATTTTGTGACTCAAATTCCAGGATATATATATATATATTTTAACAGTAATCAAATATAAACCACAGAACCTCTATTATTTATATTTTAGTCCGAACCAAACATTTCACTTGGAAGAATTTTTTCCGAAAGGGGGGAAAACAACTATTTCTGAATACCTTTATTTTAGGTTAATTTTCAAAAGATTGTCTTTGACACCCTTGCATTAAGTATCTAATGTATTGTGGAACTCCATGGTTCACATTTTTTTCTTCACTTTGCTAAAGTCTACTAAAATTTCAATTTTTAAAAAGCAATTAGTAGAATATCTTAGATAAGCAAAATGCAATAAACTCTTTACTATTTTTGGATGAGGTCTACTGGTATAGATTTCAGTTAATTTTCCTAATACCTTTTAAAATTCTGGAAAGCCAAGTCTTGTTAACCAGTGCAATCAGGGTAAATGACCACACATAACCTATATTACAATGAAAACAACGCAGTAGTAACTATTCCTTAACTAGTAGCTTTGATTATAAGAGGAACAATAGTGAAGTTGTTTGAGCTGTTTTCTATCTCCCATATTGCCTCACTAGGTATGAAAATACATAATTATTGCCTAAATACAGAGCCCTGCTGTGACATGAACACAGCCTGCTTGTGCCCCATGCCTTTAACACAGTTTGTATATAAACCAATTAGTATACCAGACTAAAGCTAGAGTTAATGATTCCACAACTCTTAATTTTAGATGGATCATTGACCTATATATAAAAACTCTTAGACGAAAATACAATAGAAGATCTTCTTGACCTGGATGTAGGCTGTAATCTTGTAGCATACACAAAGCAATAGCCATAAAAGAAAAATCAATAAATTAGGCTTTATCTGATTGCAAACTTCTACTTGAAAGGCACCATTAAAAAAGTGAAAAGGCAAGCCACAAACTTGGAAAAACATTCATTAAACATATGTCTGACAAAGAGTTTATATACAGAATATATAAAGAACTTATACAAATCAGTAATAAAAAGAGAAGTAAAATAAATATGAACAGCACTTTCATAATAGAATAATAGAAATCTCTACACCTATCATTCACTTTCAGCAGTTATGAATATTCTGCCAATCTTTTATCATCTATAATGCCACCTGCTACCTACTTAATAATGATGATTTTAAAAGTTCTTTAGGTAAATTTTACATACCTGAAAATACACAAATCTTAGCTATATTACTTTGAACAATCTGAGCTATGCACTTAGCTGTGTGATATACATCTTTATTATGACATAGAACAGTTTCATTGAAGCCCCCAGAAACAAGGGGTGCCTTGGGGGGAACGGAATTTTAAAAAGAAATTAAAAAGAAAAAGACGAAACTTACAAAATATAAGAATGGCCAATAAGCACATGATAAAACACTTAACATTTTTAATCATTATGGAAATTCAGTGTAAAAATTTAATGAGAGACTTGTGTTTCCAGTAAAATGGCTAAAATTAAACAGACTGAAACCACCAAGTGATTAGTATGTGAACCATAGGAACTCTCATACATTACTGGTAGTACAACCATATTTGAAAAGATTTGACAATTTCAATTTAAATCATGCACATTCCTACCAAGTATTTAGGCCAAAGAAATAGAAATGTATATCAAAGAAAATCTGTGATTCCTTTATTCACAGTAGCCAATAACTGGAAGCAATTCTAAATGTCTATCATGAGGAGAACGGGTAAACAAATTATGGTATATTTGTTTGGTATATACAGAGGAATACTGCTTAGTAATGAAAAGGAATCAAATACTGATATGACAACTAACTTGTATAAAAGTATTACAGATTTTTTGGCAGAGCAATGAAGCTTGTTGGTATGTATACATATATATTTCATATACATATGTGTATGCCTGTGATATATGGTCAGAGGAAAATAACAGAACATTTGTTGCTTTGGAGGAAAGGGAATTTTGGGGGGCAATGAAAATGTTCTGTATTAAAGATGTGTATCGCACAGCTAAGTGCATAGTTAAGATTTGTGTATTTTCATGTGTGTAAAATTTACCTAAAGAAAGACTTTTTAAATCATCATTATTAAGTAGGTAGTGGGTGGCATTAAAGATGATAAAATATTATCATAACATTGATAATTGTTGAAAGTGAGTGATGGTTGTAGAGAGTTCCATTATTCTATTTTGTTTAACTTGCTGTATTTTTAAAACATTCTGCAATAATTTTTTAAGTACTATAAGACCAACCACAAGCAAAAGGGGAATTACTATTGCCTGCATATTCAGAAAACACATTGAATCCAGGAGGATGCGTTGTCATTTTCTAGGTGATAAACTGAGGAATATTGAGAATGAAGTGTTGAGAAAAGGCTATTTCAGGCATTCATGAAAATTCATGACATACTTTACTTAGAAGTACATTGTTAAAGATGTGTATGAAATGATTAGGAGTTTAGACTTCATATGATAGACCAGAGTTTTTTAGTCCTGCTTGCCAGCGATTCTTTGAAGATTTTAATGCACAGTGTCATTATACATAGTTCTGAAAAAATAATACAAGGGCAATTTTCTGAAAAGCCCGATTTGCCGCTGTGAATTGCACATACTGTGTAATAAGGCTGTTTTAGTTTTTTAGAGTGATCTCAAAAAGATTTGTGAAGTTTGAAAGTTTCACATACGAAGGACAAAAATACACTTTCAACTTCCTGGTTTATCTTTCATGCTTACTCAGAGGGCATGGAATTAGAATACCAAATCAGGGCCGGGCGCGGTGGCTTACGCCTGTAATCCCAGCACTTTGGGAGGCTGAGGCGGGTGGATCACGAGGTCAAGAGATCGAGACCACCCTGGTCAACATGGTGAAACCCCGTCTCTACTAAAAATACAAAAAATTAGCTGGGCGTGGTGGCACGTGCCTGTAATCCCAGCTATTCAGGAGGCTGAGGCAGGAGAATTGCCTGAACCCAGGAAGCGGAGGTTGCAGTGAGCCGAGATCGCGCCATTGCACTCCAGCCTGGGTAACAAGAGTGAAGAGTGAAACTCCGTCTCAAAAAAAAAAAAAAAAAAAAAAAAAAAAAGAATACCAAATCAAAAAGTTACTGAGTATGAGCTGGGAAGATAAATTCTTGTGTGAGTGAGTATTCTATACTCTCAGTAGGTAACAATGAGAAAGTATATATATATGCATTTTTGATCAGAAACAAAAGACCTTTTTTTGAAGTAATTGATTATATTTTACAAGGGAAGAGTGTTTTAAAGTGTTTTATGATCAAATTTCAAAGTATGCTTGTGTTTTTCCATGAGTAAAGGGAATAAGAGCCTAACTTGTCTCAGATTTTGATATCAATCTATAACTGTTTCCTATAAGAAGAAAGGCCTGTATAAAATAGTACTGAATATATGCAAGAGGCTTTTATAAGGTAACCTTTTTATGTGTCCATATATGGATTTTATGTTATGATGGCTCACAGCTAAAAAGGTTTCTAGTATCCTGTATCTGTTAAAGTTAGAAAGAGAAGAAAATAGGATGTTCTCTATTTTTTTTAAGTAGAAATCTGTTGTTTTTAATTTTTTTCTTTCACGTTGTAGTTTAATGAATTATGTGTTATGATCTAGAGCTCTAATTCTTGAGTCTTAGTGGGGAAAAATTCTTAGTCTAGGATATATTCCATTTTCTTGTCAGAGCTATAATTTTCTTCCCTTGACCTCTTTTCTTAGCTTTAAACTAATATTTTAACAGACTTCTGAACAGCATAGTAAAAGTTAATATTCCATTGGCATCTTTAATTCAATATTTCCAAAACCAAGTTATTTGCTCTGTGGTTCTCAAGCCTGTTTCTCCTCCTTTTGTCTTGTAATGACATCATCATTTGCCCATGTACCCAAGATGCAGATCTTACTCATCTTTACTCTCTCTTCTCTCTTCTCTTCCTGATTAATTGCTATATCTTAGTGACCCTACGTTGTGAATTTTCTCTTCTTCCTTTCTTGTCCCATTTCCCGTATTGTTTTTTTCTGGTTGGTGTGTTTTCTTTGCCCCTTGAAATTTTACTTTTTTAGTTTCATGTACCACTCTGCATCAGGTAATATCATTATAATACAAGGAATTAAAAATGTTCTATTTCTTAATTTTCAAACATCCAGACAATTTGTCTTCATCCAACTTTTCTTAGTTTAAGTTCCCTCCACAGCCTTCACATATTTGTGCTTGTGTTACTGGTGAACTCTGTGTTCTCCTATAGGAACTAACATGTTACTTCTGCCTAGAAAACCCTCTTTTCCTTTTTTCTGTCTGTTAGATTCTCACTTTTATCTTTGAGCCCATTTCACATTTAACTCTACAAATTGTTTCTGATATGCCTTGTCAGAAATTAAGCAATTATTCCCTGCACCTTTACATAGTTATTTTTTTTTCTTTTTAGTGCAATCTTATGTTGCATGTTACTTTTTCTTTCATTAGATAATGACAAGATCTTTAGGATCATGTATTCAATCTATAATACGTATACACATTTGTGAAGTTGATTGATTCCTCAAATGGATTCTCAGTGAATGTGTATAGTTATTAAAATGGTGAACAAGGCTTATCTTGCTACTTTATTGAACCCTAAATATACAACATTATGCCTTAGATTTCCTTTAACGTATAATTATTTGTAATTTGTAGAGTTTGGATTTAGACTTGATGGTGCATCGACACTTCCCTTTGTTGTCTTTTCACTTCGTGATACAACTTATGATCTGGTTGATCTAAAAAGAGGACATTGATAGTTCATGTTGTAGAAGTGGCTAATAATTTATTAGCTCTATCCTCTTTTTATTCAACAGCTGAATGTAGAGGACTTTTTGTTAATAGGAAAAGATGGGGACACAGAATGAAAGGAAACTGGGCTTCTAAATCACCCATGGTGAGACCACCCATACACACTGGACTATTAGAAACATTAAAGCTAAACTTCGATTGTATTAAGCTCTGAGACTTAGGGGTTGTAATAGTAGCTAATATTAGCCTCATCTACACTGCATAGATTATTTTTATTAATGAAAACAGTACATGGTTAAACATCTTGAGGAAAGCATGCATGGTTTTAAGGGAATTGAAACCAGATCACATTGAAGAATCACTAATACAAGTTTCAGTGTCTGATCTGGAGGAGAACTTTTGGGAGATGTGGGCAAAAGCAGGATACTTCTTTTTTTTTTTTAAGGAGACTATTTTTTATGACTCAAGTAGACAGGGTTGAGTTTGTATGAAAACAAGTTTTTAGGTCATTATCATTAACTTTTTAGCACAGTGGAACAAACTCTTAGGAAATGGTATTTTCTGCATACATATGGGGATGTTTAGTCTGGAAGACCACATTTTAAAATTGTTTTTGTTAACAAATTCTTACATTTGTAAAGAATGTTACAATTTTTAAAATACTCTCACATAGGTTATTTCAGATGATACTCAACATTAGTCTTGTGAGATGGCATTTTTCTCATTTTGCAGAAAAACTGAAGAGATGTTACATGGCATGACCATCTCATCTGTGGTAACATTAGTTTGAAGAACCTGTTTACTGGTGTTTGACTATACTATTTCTATATCCCTAAGCCCTTCAGTGAAGGGGAATGGTGATAGCATCACTGGTCACATGCCTAGGAATAACATTGCCCTATTTGTATAGGGTTATTTAACAAACTGAATTATAGCACAGTAAATTCACTTAACATGCCCCAATGGAATTTTGTGCTAAATAATTTGTCATAGACACCTGCCCATTAGCAACAAATTAAATTACATGTTATGAAACCTATTGAGTCAGTCAGAGAAGAATGGCATACTTTTACACAAATTTTATAATCACAATTTTTAAATGCTGAAATTTGTCTTAGAGACAGTTACGATAATTTAGAAATTTATTTTCTACTGAACAATTCATGTTTCAATTGTGTTGGGTAAGATTGCATAAATGTAATGTTTGTGAAAAATAATCACAAAATCTTGGCCACCCAGCTAGCTGAGAGAGATGGCATTTGGAGAATAGTACCAATGTAAGTCCCGTGGAGGTACTTGCTCTGCCATTTTAAGATGGAATACTATGCAGCCATTAAATAGAACAAGATCATGTGTTTGTGGGAACATGGGAGCTGGAGGCTGTCATGCTTAGCAAAGTAATGCAGGAATGAAATACCAAATATTGCATGTTTTCACTTACAAGTGAGAGCTAAATGATAAGTCATGAATACAAAGAAAGGAACAAGAGACACTGGGTTCTACTTGAGGGTGGAGTGTAGGAGGAGTGAGAGGAACCACGAAGATAACTCTCAGATACTGGGTGTAGTACCTTGGTGATGAAATAATCTGTATAACAACCCCCTGTGACACAAGTTCAGCTATGTAACAAACCTTCATGCATACCCCTAAACATACAATAAAAGATTTTTTTAAAAGATTAAAAAAAAATCAATTCCTTCTGCTCAGCCATAGGACAGAAGATTAGGAATTTATTAAAAACAATAGAAGCATTTAACCAAAGAATATCCTGCATACCACTTTCTCTTTTTCTCACTTCTACATTAGCTAAACTATATCGCTGCTGCTTTTATTTTGACCTAGTGTCATCTTAAAGAAATTTAAAATGTTAGTCTTGGTTATGCATCAGTTTGTAAATATGTTTTCAAGGAATGGTATCTAACACTTATTATTGGCTGGTACTTTTTTAGGCACTAATATCAAATGACTGTTAATTTTAAAGTTGACATTTGACTATTTAATCCTTGTCACAGCATATTATGGTAGGTATTAGAATTATTTGAGATGGTTAGATAACTTACTAAGGATTCAGAGCTGGATTTGGTGAATTAAAAACACTAATCTGTCCTACCTCCTAGTCCTGCTCCCCTGTAAAAAAAAAACCCAGATCACTAAAATGACACATAAAGAGACCAAAACAAAACCAACAAGCAAAAAATAACCAGAAGGACAAATAAATATGAAAGGAGATAACAGGTGTACGGTTATCAACTGATTTAGCAGAGAAAAGCGAGTTGTAAGCTTACTGAGGTGAAACCCATGAAGCAGGCTGATTTGTCCTACAAAACCCTAGAAAGCTACGGGAAATACAGGCACTAGGTGCTATGTAGCTCTGAAAACGAGGAATGGTTGAAAGTCCATATGACTAGCAGTTGTGTTCCCAAGTCCTTTTGTGCACAGTCTTAGCTAAGGCTGCCGAAATGGAACACCCACCATAGATTAGCTTAAATGACAGAAATTTGTATTTACAGTTCCGGAACCTAGAAAGTCCAAGATAAAGGTTTTTGCCAAGTAGGCCTCTTCTCTTGGCTTATAGGTAGCCACAGTCTTGCCGTGTGCACACACACAGAGAATGCGCGAGTGCTCTTTTCCCCACCCTCATGACCTTGTCTAACCCTAGTTAGCTCCTAAAGGCCCCATCTCCAACTGCTGGCACATTGGGGGTTAGGGCTTCAGCATATAACTTTGTGGGGGAGGAAGGGAGGGACTAAAATCATTTAGTCCTTGACACACACCATACTTAACTAGGGGATTTATTGTGCACCCTAGCAGAACAAAAGAGAAATCAAAGCAAGTAATCTTGGAACTCATAAAGGGCAAGAATAAGGCAGGGAACAAAAACAAGAAGATTAAACCAAAGACCATTGCTGTGTAGTGAGGTCTCTACTATGCCTCTCACCCCATTGCTCCTAGAATGCTGGATGTTTGGCTCATAACACCACTTAGGAGATTGGATAATTTTTTTCTAAGAACAAAGACTTGCTCAAGAGAAAATGTTCGGAGAACTAACATTTGGGAATCTCCACAACAGTGAAAAATCCAATTCAATACCTTTTGTGCTTATTGTATAGCTCACTCACATACATAGAATTTCCTTTCAACATTTTTGTGTTTGAGGTTTTAATATGAATGAACATAAAATTATTACCAAACAAAAACATCTCAAATGAAAAAGTTACTCAAAAGAAAAAATAAAAAGAAACTTCGAGGAAACACAGTGTAGTAGTAGGGAGACCTCTCCCCTTCAAAAAACTATATAGTTTTTTTGTAGTTATAATAAAAATAGAGTTTCATAAAGGTGAGGAGAGGTCCTCCTACTTCAAGTGATCCTGTCACTGCAACCTCCCAAGTAGCTGGGACTACAGGCTCAGGTCACTATGCTCAACTAATTGTATTTTTTTATAGAGACCAGGGTTTTGTCATGTGGCTCAGGCTGGTCTCTTAACTCCTGGGCTCAAGTGATCCGCCCATCTTGGCCTCCCAAAATGCTGGGTTTAGAGATGTGAGCCACCTTGTGAGGCCTTAAAAAACTATAATGATTTTCAAGAGAGAGAAAAGAACCAAATAACTGCAACAAAAATGCCCACTTCAGAAAGGGAGAATGATGAAATAAATACCAGTGATTGCTCAGCAGCAGATATAGAGTATTTCTGGACAAGTAGAGCAAGGATTCCTTTCTCCAAGAGTGGGACATTTTCGATGATGAGTTGCTCTGGCAGACCATGATTCTTTTCTGTAGGGTAGTCTCCTTTGTCCATGGTCCTGTTATTGTTAGCAAAGGTGTAATTTGATATTTTTTCTAGAGCACAGTTTGAGAGTATGCATTAAAATACAAAACTTACTCAATCTTCAGCCTGTTAATATAGTTTCTAAGATTTTCTCATAAGACTGTAATTGTACTATTTCACAAAGATGCATGCACAAAAATAATTGTTAAACTAAAAAATTGGAAACACATAAACATCTATAAATAGAATGATAAAATATATGATACATTTAACAAAACGAAAGGAATAGTTAATGCTATACTATAGAATTCTAAAAGGTTACAGAATATTTACATATAAATTCATAAATATATTTAATAAACAGCTCTCCAGAAGGATGTTTGCCTGAGTGCTATCAGTGACCTTACTCTGGGAAATTTTCACTTCGTTATATTTTTTATAATGAGCATGTATCAGTTTTACAAATAAAAATCAAAATACATTTTATTGAAATTTATATGGGTTTTTATTAGCCTTTTGTGAATTATTGTTTGCTTTACAGGTTTTGTTTAATTTTAAGATTTAAGTTTTGGCTGGGCATGGTGGCTCATGCCTGTAATCCCAGCACTTTGGAAGGCTAAAGCAGTAGGATCACTTGAGACCAGGAGCTCAGGTACAGCTTGGGCAACACAGGGAATGCAGGAAGGAATGGAGAAGTGAATGAATGAATGAATAAAGAAGAAAGAAAGAAATTTTCCCTTGCCATTCAGTATCTTTCTGAATCATCTGTCCTAATACCAAGTGCAATTTGTTCAGGAAATTATCTTAATGATAGTAGTCTGAAATGACAAAATTGGATGCATAGATTAGTCTTATTTTATTACAGCCAAATGGAAATGATGCCTTACCTGACATACTGCTTACATCATGTAGCTTTTAATTACTATAGGTAATAATGAGGTATAATGTACTGAGTTGCTTTTAGTATTAGATTAATTACTGCTACTTTTAATGAGTATATAGGGTATGATTATTGGTGAAATCATTAAAGACCTAGCAACTTACCTAGCCTAAGTCTCAACTCACTCATCTGAAAATGAGAAGAATGTGGAAGAATACAGCAGTTTGTTGCGAGAGTTTAATATGGTACTGCTACATATAAAGCAGTGCCCGGAACCTCAAAAGTGCTATTATTCTCTATAAGTATGAAAAAAGTCAGTAACCCAGTTGTATTTTCTCAAGTGAATCAGTGATTTTATTTAGGATATATTTTATGTAGGATGCTTCTTTCAAACAGTAATTTCAGGTTTATTCTTGGACAAACAGGCTCAAAAATTATCTTCTATTACAGGATACTGTCAGAATTAAGAAATGACATTCAGGAATGAATTTTATAAACAATAGATTGTCATTTTAGCTAATGTACCCTCTTCAAATTTAGTTTTTATCGGACCACTTGGGAAATTTAGCCCACTTACCATAAATTACTTAGTGATTTCTATTATTTTGACTTTGCTAACATACCAGTTTTTTTTTCTTTTTAGAAACATTTGTTTTCAAAGTTGTTAATAACTCCAAAACTTTTATTCTGTATTTTAATTCTAAAAATGTTTCTTTTATTTGTGTTATGTTTACATCTTCTCAAGCCTAAATTGAATAATTTCAGTCTTATATAATTTTTAAAATCATTTTGACTCTAATTATTTGCCTGGCATATCTTTGCATATTTTCTCATATAGATATATTTCCATAGGATTAGGTATTATTTCTGATCCTATGAAATTCTACCTGCATCTGGATTTACATAGAATACAAAGTTAAAGTCTCCGTTATTAATACTTACAATTTAATTATGTGGTAAGTGTACTCATTTGATAGTAAGCTGCCTTTCACAGTTTCATATACTACCAGTAATTTCTCACAGTCATGTAATGATTTGTATCACAGTTTGGATTCATTTTTAAGGAAAAACCACATCTTTCATGTGATTTTACTTACTCTCTTGAAAAACATAGATGAAAAGTAACATAATTAAAACCAGGAATAACAGTAGACATGGACTGTTTGGCCACTTACTCTCAATATACACTGTCTCCCTAAAAATGTCTTACATAAGAACAACTTTAAAAGACTTAAATCTGTTTTAAAATACTGAGTATCAAATGAGTTCATATTTAAAGGAGGCTTGATACAAATAGCATTCCAAATCTGAGAAAATATCTTACTTGCCTTTAATAACTGAATGAAAAATATATGACTAGCAATACATGTTTTTTAGTTTTGTTCCCACATCAGTGCACTGCTCGGGAACAGTATTTGGCTCATCATTATTGGAAATACTGAGGCTGCAAAAATTCAGTATTCTCAGAAAGCTCTATTCAAACATCAAGTGCTTAGTCCATGATAATTGGTTGATAGTTTTGTGAGCTTTTTCTGTATGTAGCTCATCAAAATGAAAACAGATACGTTAACTTTATACACATTTATATTACCTATTTCATAATATTTCTTGGACTCATTTTTTAGATTTATTTTTTGAATCTGTGGTAAAATCTTGGGGTGACAATAATCTTTCAGTTTTTTAAATTACACTTTAAGTTCTGGGATACATGTGCAAAACTTGCAGGATTGTTGCATAGGTACACACATACCATGGTGGTTTGCTGTCTCCATCCCCCGTGTCACCTAAATCAGGCATTTCTCCCAGTGTTATCCCTTCCCAACTTCCCCTCCCACTGCTATCCCTCTGCTAGCCTCCCCACCCTCCAACAGACCCCAGTGTGTGATTTCCTCTCCTCGTGTTCATGTGTTCTCACTGTTGGACACCCACCTGTGAGTGAGAACATGTGGTTGGTTTTCTGTTCTTCTGTCAGTTTGCTGAGAATAATGGTTTCCAGATTCACCCATGTTTCTGCAAAAGACATGAACTCATCCTATTTTATGGCTGCATAGTATTCCATGGTGTATGTGTGTCACATTTTCTTTCTCCAGTTTATCATTGATGGGCATTTGGGTTGGTTCCAGGTCTTTGCTATTGTAAACAGTGTCATAGTGAACTTACTTGTGCATCTGTCTTTATAATAGAACGATTTATAATCCACTGAATATATACCCAGTAATGGGATTGCTGGGTCAAATGGAATTTCTATTTTTAGGTCCTTTAGGAATCACCACAGTGTCTTCTACAATGATTGAACTAATTTACACTCCCACCAAACATGTAAAAGTGTTCCTATTTCTTCACATCCTCTCGAGCATCTGTTGTGTCAGGATTTTTTAATGATCACCATTCTAATTGGCATGAGATGGTATCTCAGTGTGGTTTTGATTTTGCATATCTCTAATGACCAGTGATAATGAACATTTTTTCATATGTTCGTTGACCACATAAATGTCTTCTTTTGAAAAGTATTTATTCATATCCTTCACCCACTTTTTGAATGGGTTATTTATTTATTTATTTTTTTGTGAATCTGCTTTAGTTCTTTGTAGATTCTGGATATTAGCCCTTTGTCAGATGGGTAGCTTGCTAAAATTTATTCCCATTCTGTTGCTTGCCAGTTCACTGTACTGATTATTTCTTTTGCTGTGCAGAAGCTCTTAAATTTAATTAGATCCCAATTGTCTATTTTGGCTTTTGTTGCCATTGCTTTTGGTGTTTTAGTCACGAAGTCCTTGCATATGCTTACGTCCTGAATGGTGTTGCCTAGGTTTACTTCTTGGGTTTTTATGGCGTTGGGTCTTATGTTTAAACTTTTAATCCATCTGGAGTTAATTTTTGTGTAAGGTGTAAAGAAGGGGTCCAGTTTCAGCTTTCTGTGCATGGCTAGCCAGTTTTCCCAGAAACATTTATTGAATACGGAATCCTTTCTCCATTGCTTGTTTTTGTGAGGTTTGTCAAAGATCAGATGATTGTAAATGTGTGGTATTGCCTCTGAGGCCTCTGTTCTGTTCCATTGTTCTGTATCTCTGTTTTGGTACCAGTACCATGCTGTTTTGATTACTGTAGCCTTGTAGTATAGTTTGAAATCAGGTCGCGTCAAGCCTCCAGCTTTGTTTTTTTACTTAGGATTGTCTTGGCTATGTGGGGTTTTTTTTTGGTTCCATGTGAAGTTTAAGGTGGTTTTTTCCAGTTCTGTGAAGAAGGTCAATGGTAGCTTGATGCGAATAGCTTTGAATCTATAAAATACTTTGGGCTGTATGGCCATTTTCACCATATCATGGATATCGATATGAGCATGGAATGTTTTTCCATCTGTTTGTGTCCTCTCTTATTTCCTTAAGCAGTGGTTTGTAATTCTCCTTGAGGAGATCAGTCACAACCTTTGTTGGTTGTATTACTAGGTGTTTTAGTCTCTTTGTAGCAGTTCTGAATGGGAGTTCACTCATGATTTGGCTCTAAGTCTGTTAATGGTGTTTAGGAATGCTCAAGATTTTTGAACATGGATTTTGTATCCTGAGACTTTGGTGAAGTTGCTTATCATTTTAAGGAGATTTCGGGCTGAGATTATGGGGTCTTCTAAATATACAATCATGTTGTCTGCAAAGAGTGAGAATTTGACTTCCTCTTTTCCTAATTGAATACCCCATATTTTTTTTCTGGCCTGATCATTCTGGCTAGAATTTTCAATACTATGTTGAATAGGAATGGTGAGAGAGGGCAGGCTTGTCTAGTGCCAGTTTTCAAAGGGAATGCTTCCAGTTTTTGCCCATTCAATATGATATTGGCTGTGGGTTTCTCATAAATAGATTTTATTATTTTGAGATATGTTAAGAGTATTTTTTATTGTACTTTTAGGTTCTGGGGTACATGTGCAGATCATGCAGGGTTGTTGCATAGGTACATATATGGCAATGTGGTTTGCTGCCTCCATCCCCCCATCACCTATATCTGGCATTTCTCCCATATTATCCCTCCCTAACCTTTCTACACCCCCTACCCCTTCCCTAGTCCCCGCCAAGGGACCCCAGTGTGTGATGTTCCCCTCCCTGTGTCCATGTGTTTTCATTGTTCAACATCCACCTATGAGTGAGAACTTGCAGTGTTTGATTTTCTGTTCTTGTGTCAGTTTGCTGAGAATGATGGTTTCCAGATTCATCCATGTCCCTACAAAGGATATGAACTCATCATTTTTTTCTGGCTGCATAGTATTCCATGGTGTGTATGTGCCCCATTTTTCTTGTCCAGTCTATCATCAATGGGCATTTGGGTTGGTTTCAGGTCTTTGCTATATGAACAGTGCCACAATGAACATATGTGTGCATGCGTCCTTATAATAGAACGACTTATAACCCTTTGGATATATATCCAGTAATGGGATTGCTGGGTCAAATGGAATTTCTATTTCTAGGTCCCTGAGGAATCGCTGCACTGTCTTCCACAATGGTTGAACTAATTTAAAAACAGTGTAAAAGTGTTCCTGTTTCTCCACATCGAGAGTTTTTAGAATAAAGGGCTGCTGAATTTTGTTGAAGGTCTTGTCTGCATCTTTTGAGATGATCATTTGGTTTTTGTCTTTTGTTCTGTTTATGTGATGTATTTCGTTTATAAATTTGCATATGTTGAACCAGTGTTGCATCCCTGGGATGAAGTCTACTTGATCATTATGGATAGGCTTTTTGATGTGCTGTTACATTTGGTTTGCCAGTATTTGATTGAATATTTTTGCATCTATGTTCATCGTGGATATTGGCTTGAAGTTTTCTTTTTTAGTTGTGTCCCCACCGGGTTTTGATATCAGGATGATGTTGTTCTCATAAAATAAGTTAGGGTGGATTCCCTCTTTTTGTGTTGTTTGAAATAGTTTCAGAAGGAATGGTACCATATTGTCTTTGTACAACTGGTAGAATTCGGCTGTGAACCCATCTTGACCTGGACTTTTTTTCATTGGTAGGCTGTTAATTGCTGCCTGAACTTCAGACCTTGTTATTCGTCTACTCAGGGATTTAACTTCCTGGTTTAATCATGGGAGGGTGGAAATGTCCCAGAATTTATCCATTTGTTCTAGATTTACTGGTTTATGTGCATAGAGTTGTTTGTAGTAATCTCTGATGGTAGTTTATATTTCTGTGGAATCTGGTGATATCCCCTTTATAATTTTTTATTGCATCTATTCGATTCTTCTCTCTTTTCTTTTTTATTAGTCTGGCTAGTGGTCTATTCTTTTGATCTTTTCAAAAAAGCTCCTGGATTTATTAATTTTTTGAAGGGTTTTTTGTGTCTCTATCACTTTCATTTCTGCTCCAATCTTATTTATTTCTTATTTTCTGCTAGCGTTTGAATTTGTTTGATATTGCTCCTCTGGCTCTTTCAATTTTGATGATAGGGCATTGATTTTAGATTTTTCTTCACTTCTCCTGTGGGCATTTATTGCTATAAATTTCCCTCTAGACACTACTTTAAATGTGTCCTCTAGACTCTTTCTTAAATCTCTTTAAAAAAGAAATTCTGGTACATTGTGTTTTCATTCTCATTGGTTTTGATGAACATCTTTATTTCTGCCTTCATTTCATTGTTTATCCCATTGTCATTCACGAGCAGGTTGTTCAGTTTCCATGTAGTTTTGTGTTTTTGAGTGAATTTCTTAAACCTGAGTTCTAATTTGATTGCCCTGTGGTCTAAGAAACTGTTTGTTATGATTTCCATTGTTTTGCATTTGCTGAGGAGTGATTTACTTCTAATTATGTGGTCAATTTTAGAGTAAGTACGATGTGGTGCTGAGAAGTATGTTTATTCTATGGATTTGAGGTGGATAGTTCCGTCAATGTCTGTTAGGTCCACTTGGCCCAGATCTGTGTTCAAGTCCTGGATATCCTTGTTAATTTTCTGTCTCATTGATCTAATGTTGACAGTGGAGTGTTAAAGTCTCCCATTTTTACTATATTGGGAGTCTAACTCTCTTTGTAGGTCTTGAAGAACTTGCTTTATGTATGTGGGTGCTCCTGTATTGGGTACATATGTATTTAGGATATTTAGCTCTTTTTTGCATTGATCCTTTTACCTAGGCGTCCCCAGACTTTTTACACAGGGGTCCAGTTCACTGTCCCTCAGCCTGTTGGAGGGCCGCCACATACTGTGCTCCTCTCACTTACCACCAATGAAAGAGGTGCCCCTTCCTGAAGTGCGGCGGGGGGCTGGATGAATGGCCTCAGGGGGCCGCATGCGGCCTGCGGGCCGTAGTTTGGGGATGCCTGCTTTTACCTATGTAATGCCTTCCTTTTTCTCTTTTGATCTTTAAAGTCCATTTGATCAGAGACTAGGATTTACAACCCCTTCTTTTGTTTGCTCTCCATTTGCTTGGTAAATCTTCCTTCATCCCTTTATTTTGAGTCTATGTGTGAAGAGGTGGGTCTCCTGAATACAGCATACCGATGGGTATTGACTTTTTATCCAATTTGCTGATCTGTGCCTTTTGATTGGGGCATTTAGGCCAGTTACATTTAAGATTAATATCATTATGTTTGAATTTGATCCTGCCTTTGTGTTATTTCTCATCGTTTTGCCTGCTAGTTGACGCATTTTCTTCATTGTGTTGATGGTCTTTACCATTTGACATTTTTGCAGTGCCAGGTACTGATTGTTCCTTTCCACGTTTAGTTCTTTCTTCAGGAGCTCTTATAGGGAGGCCTGTTGGTGACAAAATCTCTGAACAATTGCTTCTCCACAAAGGATTTTATTTCTCCTTTGCTTATGAAGCTTAGTTTGGCTGGATGTGAAATTCTGAGTTGAAAGTTCTTTTCTTTAAGGATGTTGAATATTGGCCCCTACTCTCTTCCGGCTTGTAGGGTTTTTCCAGAGAGATCTGCTGTGAGTCTGATGGGCTTCCCTCTGTGGGTAACCTAACCTTTCTCTCTGGCTTCCCTTAGTATTTTTTCCGTCATTTCAACCCTGGTGAATCTGATGATTATATGTGTTGGAGTTGCTCTTGTTGAGGAGTATCTTTGTGATGTTCTCTCTATTTCCTTGATTTGAATGTTGGCCTGCCTTGCTAGGTTGGAGAAATTCTCTTGGATATTATCCTGAAGAGTGTTTTCCAGCTTGGATTCATTCACCTCATCACATTGAGGTACACCAATCAAACATAGATTAGGTCTTTTCACATAATCCCATATTTCTTGGAGGCTTTGTTCTTTTCACTCTTCTTTCTCTACGTTTCATTTAATTGAGTTGATCTTCAATCTCTGATATCCTTTCTTCTGCTTGCTTGATTAGGCTGTTCAAACTTGTGTATGTTTCATAAAGTTCTCATGCTGTGTTTTTCAACTCCATCAAGTCGTTTGTATTCTTCTCTAAGCTGTTTAGTTAGCATTTCTTCTAACCTTTTTTCAAGGTTCTTAGTTGCTTTGTGTTGGATTAGAACATGTTCTTTTAGCTCAGAGAAGTTTGTTATTGCCTACCTTCTGAAGCCTGCTTCTGTCAGGTCATCAGACTCATTCTCCATCCAGCATTGTTCCATTGCTGGTGAGGAGTTCTGATCCCTTGGAGGAAGAGGGGCATTCTGGTCTTTGGTGTTTTCATCCTTTTTGTGCTAGTTTGTTCCCATCTTCATGTATTTATCTACCTGTGGTCTTTGCAATTGGTGACTTTCGGATGGATTCTCTGAGGGGATGTCCTTTTTGTTGATGTCGAAGCTATTTCTTTAGGTTTTTTAGTTTTCCTTGTAACAATCAGGCCCCTCTGCTGTAGGACTGCTAGAGGTCCATTCCAGATCCTGCTTGCCTTGGAATCACCCACGGGGCTGCAGAACAGCAAGGATTGCTTCCTGTTCTTTCCTCTGGTAGCTTCATCCCAGAAGGATACCTGCTAGATGTGAGCCGGAGCTCTCCTGTATGAGGTGTCTTTTGGTTATATGGGGGTCAGGGAGCCACTTAGGGAGGCAGTCTGTCCCTTATCGTAGCACAAGTGCTATGCTGGGAGCTCTGTTGCTCCCTTTAGAGCTGCTGAGCAGGTAGGTTTACATCTGCTGCAGCAGAACTCAGTTGCCCTTTCCCCAGGTGTTCTTTCCTGGGGAGGTGGGGTTTTATTTATAAGCCCCTGATGTGCTGCTGTCTTTTTTTCAGAGATGCCCTATCTATCAAGGATGGAGTCTAGTCACAGTTTGCCTGCAGAGGCACTGCTGAGCTGCCATGGGCTCAGTTCAGCTACTATGTAAACTTCCTCTGGCTTTTGTTTACAGACGTAAGGTTAGAACCCCCTTGGCAATTGCAGATGCCCTTCCCTCCAGCGAGTTGGATCATCCTGGTTCAAGCTCGAACTAATGTACTTGGCTCTGCCAAGCCATATCACTTGGCTCCCTGCCTTCAGTTCCCCCTCTTTCTGGGGAGTGGGAAGCTCTGTCTCTCAGTCGCTCCATATGCCAGCCCAAACAGCCACCCAGATTTGCACTGATAACCCGTGGTACCAGCCAGAACGGCTACTCCGATCTGGGCTGGTAACTTGCAGAGCTTGTTGGCCTGGTGGGGATCTCCTGGTTTGTGGGTTGTAAAGACCTTGGGAGAAGCACAGTATCTGAACTGGAGTCCCAGAGTGGAAAAATTCCCAATGGCCTCCATTGGGTAGGAGGGGAGTCCTCTGGCCAGTTGCACTTCCCAGGTGAGGTAGTGCCTTGCCCTGCCTTGGTTTGCCCTTCTTGGGCTACACACACTGTCCAACCAGTCTTATTGAGATGAACCTGGTACCTCAGTTGGAAATGCAGTGATCACTTGTCCTCTCTGTCACTCTTACTGGGAACTGCACTCTGGAGCTGTTCCTATTTGGCCATCTTGGTGGAAGTCTAAAAATCATTCAGTTTTTTTTAACAATTTGCCTTACTTGGAACATGAATTATCTGTGATGATAGTTAATCATCAAGTTGATTTTTTTTTTGTTTCTCAGTTATCTAATAACTTCTGTTGCTGCAAGTTAATAATAATTTTAGAGTTAATTTTTTTGAAATTTAATTTAGGAAAAGTCATTTTCTGATTAATTTTTCAATTTTGAGTAGGTGTTCTTAAGTTAGATTTCATGTCGTATCTTCTGTTGAACTTAAGGCTAAAAAAATGTATGTATCTTGCCTGACTGTGGAAAGGTGAATTTGGTGTGGTTTTTTTTTTTCTGCTAAGGCTTCACTTTAGGGAACTTCTCATTTTTTCCTTTAGTAACTACTTCAGTACCAGACAAATGAATTCTACCAGCCATTCTCCTTGTTGATCGATCATCTGTCTCAGAGACAATATAATTTGCTTATCTTTCCTTGTAGCATCAGAGGCTCCTTGAAATGCTAGATACAGAGAAGGAACTGTTAAAAGAAAAAATAAAGGAAGCTTTGATTCAGCAATCTCAAGAACAGAAGGTAATACTTTTAACTGTGCTCACAGTGTAGAAAGAATGTGTTCAACAACCTCAAGTAATAGATTTAATGTCTTTCCAACTGTCTTATCATTGACAGGAAATATTGGAAAAATGTTTGGAGGAAGAAAGGCAAAGAAATAAAGAGGCATTAGTATCTGCTGCAAAGGTATTTCTATCTGTAATAGTGGGTTGCTTGTAATTAAGTAGAATTTAAAAACTGAATGTATTAATAGTATTCTCAAATTACATTTATGTAGTTTTTTCATTCTGTAAAAATCAATGTTTTTCTTATATTTACTTTTAAACTTAAGATATGACTATATTCTTATTAAATTCACATTACACAAGATATGGTAGTATTGAAATGCTTTATAATATAGATTACTACTTCGTATAAAGAACATATATGTTGGGACACTAATATCCACCTGGTATTTGTTAGATCTAATTAGAGGTTGTGTGTGCGTGTGTCTGTGTATCAAGGTAAGTAATTTTTAAAGCCAAGTTTAAAATAACTTTTCTAAATCATGTATTCCTAGATATAAAATATACACACACCAACAAATACACTTTTAACACTTTTGAGTTTTAGATTTAAGATTAAATTTAACAAACAAATAGTGAATGTCTCATATCTGTGTATCACTATGCCAGGGGTGGAAATTCAGGGGTGACTATGATTTTGTCTTTCTCTTAAAGAATTTATAATCATATAAGAAAAATATCATTTATATACCAAGAGGGCAAGAAGGAATGCATTAAATTATGCTGAGTATATACATCATATATGTGTGTCATAGAAATTTTTAAACAATAAATTACTTTTGAAGTGAGCCTGAAAAGATGGATAGCATTCTGAACACAGTTTGAATTTTATTCCACAGAACGGGAGACATATTGACATTTTAAAAACATGTTTGTGCCGTAATGGTAATTGACATTAACTTTTGGGAAATTAGAGGCAGCAAAAGCTAGAGGCAGGGAAAGAATTCATAGAATGCATCAAAACTGTGGCTAAGAGATAGTGAGTGAGTGGTAGAAACAGAGTAGTAGTAGTAGCTTGGAAAGGAAAGAAATAGGCAAAATCTAGAAATACGGAGAAGATGGAATCAACATATTTGCTTGGTATGAATAATATGGAATGTGGCCAAGTTGTATACTGCTAGAGTATGATTTAGGAACAAAATGGAAAGTAGTACTCTTTCTTTGGAATGGAGTTTGAGGTGATTTAAAGCAAAAAGTAGAATTTTTGAAAATTTATATCTGTTTTCCAATACATACTTTCCTAATGAGATTTATGATAATATTAACAAATTTGATTTTTAAATTATTATATAAAGCAGGCGTCCCCAAACTACGGCCCGCGGGCCGCATGCGGCCCCCTGAGGCCATTTATCCGTCCCCCCGCCACACTTCAGGAAGGGGCACCTCTTTCATTGGTGGTCAGTGAGAGGAGCACAGTATGTGGTGGCCCTCCAACGGTTTGAGGGACAGTGAACTGGCCCCCTGTGTAAAAAGTTTGGGGATGCCTGATAAAAAGAAATGTATCATCTGGAGAAGACATGTAACTCAGTGAAATGATATTTTTTGCATAAAAAATGTTAAACAATTACACATCAATAAATGATTCATTCAGAGTGCAAGAAAGGACTGTAATATAATGGTATGAAAATTTCATTTGACATAATTTCATTTTCCTTATTGTACCTAACCTTTAAGAACTAGCCCTTGTCAAGTTCTGATGTGAAGTCATCAAGAATATCTACAGTTATCTAAACTGGCTACTGAATACTTGGTTTTTCCTACTAACTATCTGTGTGAGTCTGGGTTTTCTTTATATACTTCAACCAAAAAACATCATTACAGATTTAACACAGAAGGGAGAAATAAGAATTTAGCTGTCTTCTATTAAGTCACATATTAAAGAGATTTACAGGCACATACAGTGACATTTTTCTCACATTTTAAATTTTGGAAAGTAATTATTTTTGATAAAATATATTGTTATCAATGCGGTCAATGACATTAATTTTAAATGAATAAATTGTTTTTTCTTGAAATGAATTTCTAATATGGTACATATTAATACATATGACTAACATAAACAAAATCTTTTGATGTCTTCAATAATTTTAAGATCGTAAAGGAATCTTTAGACCATATAGTTTGAAATCGGCAACTTTATGCTAACGCTTGATTTCTTTGAAGATTAGATATGCCATGGAAATTAAGCAGGAATATTTATATAGAAAAGAATAATAGATTTTATTTTATAGCAGTTATTTAGTTTACTTAAAAACAGCAGTGTCAGAACTAAACACTATAGGATAAAGTTTTTTTATCTTTTTAGGTTAACCAAGTCTGACTTATGCAATAAATTATTATGCAGTCAGTCTTTCAAATTTATTCCGGTAATTATTTATTTTGAAGCTTGAAAAAGAAGCAATGCAGGATGCTGTTTTAAAAGCCATAGAAGAAGAAAGAAAACGTTTGGAGAAAGCCCATGCTGAAGAAAGGGAATTATGGAAGATAGAACATGCAAAAGATCAAGAAAAAGTATCTCAGGAAATTCAAAAAGCTATACAAGAACAAAGAAAAATAAGTCAGGTTAGTAGTATTAACTGTAAATATTTACTTTTTTTTTCTCATTTTTCTCAATATGAAGTACCCTTACTTTTTTGTCTTACTTAAAACAACCCTGGTAGATATTTATGACTTCTTCATTTTTATTTTTCCATTTTGATGTTAATATTTTACTTAATCATTTTAAATATTTTAATATACTTTCATCTTTCTGATATTGAAAACTCAGCAATTGACCATTTTACCCTTTTACTTTGTTTTCTGAAAGGTCAGAACCAAATTTATGTTTAGTCATTGCAAATACAGTAAACTTTCTGTGTTTTTTTTTTTTAATTTTTCTCATAAACAGACACACACACACGCACACAAACTCAGTCAATACAAAATAATATATTTGTATAGAAAACAATTTGATTCAAATTGCATCTGCCATATGTTGGCACTCTTAGACTTTTCTTACACACAACATTAAACAAGATAGACAGCGCCCCTGTGCTTTCATGGAGCTTACATCCAAGTTGGAAAAGAGCTATGATAAGCAAGATAGTACCATGTGGTGCTGTGGGCTAGGAAAAAAATTCTGGTTTATATGTTTAGCTAAGAATGGTTATAGGAGATTTCTTTAGGTAATAAAGTTAGGAAAGAAACCAAACTCAGTAAATTTGCTTGTCATATAATTCAATTTATATGGAGTTCTAGAGAAGACAAAAGTGGTATGAGAGAAGATACATCAGTAGAAGATAGAATAACGGGGGGCAGGGGAATATTTTGAGGGCAGTGGTAATGTTTTATATGTTGATTGTGATAGCACTTACATTTGGCAAAACTTATCAAATTACACATTTAATATTGGTGAAAACTATTATATGTAATACCTTAATAGAGCTGATTTTTAAAAAAACAAATGACTATCAGAATAACTGACTAGATGGTTGGTGATTTTGGATGTGGTTTCTTTTACTAAGGTGAGAAAAGGTTAAGTTTCATGGGGCTAAAAATCTGATTTATGTGTATTAATTGTGTGATGGCCTATTCGTGATCCTAGAGGAAATGTTGAGTAGGCAGTTAGAAATATAGAAATGGAATTCAGGGGAGTTGTCAGGGCTGGACATAGAAATTTTGGATTAATAAGCATATAGTTGTTGTTTAAAGCCAAATAAAAAAATAATTTCTGGATAGGGTTCTATGACTTTCTTTTATACAACGTGTCCATCTTCTATCTAGAAAGAATATGGCTGCTTTAGATTAATTGTGTAATACTGTAGATAGTCTCACATGTAACAGTTGTACTTCAGATGAAATAATGAAAGTGTTATTAGTGTCACCCTGTAACCCATGATTGAGTAGCAATGCCTTCATCCAGACTTTATGGGAAGCTCAGGTCATTAATATGAACAGCAGCTGCTTCCACTTTCTGCTGAGCCCCTGCCTAGATGCAGAGGCCAGTGCTTATTCTGTCTTCTAGGTGTTTGGCAGCTGGTTGTAATATATAGAGCCCAAAGAGCCACTCTCCAGGGACCTATAAACTGTTTTGACTACAAACTGAAGGAACTGACTTTTTAAAAGCTTGGAAGCCATTTTTAAAGTCACTTCATAGCATTCAAATGTTTTCTGAAAGAAAACTAAATATGAACCATAATTAAGAGCAATTAATATCTTTCTTTGTCTAGTAAGTCACAGTAGAAATTAGGAAATATTAGTATGGTAACACAAAAACATTGTGAAACTTAAGTAGCCTAAATTATTACTGAGAATTGTAAAGGGAAAATCAGCTTCTGCTTTAGAATTTACCTCTGGATTTCCTCTCTGCTAGTACTGGCATTAACTAAGAAGATAAATGTTAAACTATGACAGAAAACAGAGTACCTAAGCATTGTGGTAGATAATTCTCAGAACTCAATTGAGAGATGTTTTTCTTTGGCCTTGATCATAAGTTAAGTCTAAGTCTTAATGCTGATTGTAGATTGTACTTTTTTCTGAGGTAATAAGAGAAAAATTTATGATCCTGGCTTATTGATTTTCATATTAAATTAATTCTGGGTCACTTAAAAGTCATTGTTAAGGAAAGGATGTTATTGACACCAAAGTAGGCAAAAAGAGGATAGTCATTAATTTTGCTGTTCCAGCAAAGTCTTGTAAAAGAACTCTAGTGCATACAGACACTCAAACTATGTCTGACGTTGGAAGCTCTTCATAATAGTTTATAACCACAGCCACTGTAATTTGGGGTTATGTTTTCCCCAGAAGCCACAGACATTACATTCAGTGGTTAAATTTTCCTTAAGAAATTTAGTACTGCCACCTGACCCTTCTTTTAAAAAGGAAATAGCATTTCTATTTTAGCTTAGCAGGCTAGTTTCACAACCCTGAAATTTTTCTGTGCTGACTTCTTTAGTTTTGATTCATTCATTTTAAAGTTTTTATTTATAATAGTTTGATAGTAACCTAGTTTATAATAAAGTTATAATGACATTTTAAATTATCTAGAGAATGAGAATTCATCCCAGATTTTCCCATTTGTCTTCATTTGCACATCTTTTTAATTATCAGAACCTTTTTATTTTACCTGTAAAATAATCCTTAAACATATACAGTTACTTCCAACCTGCTGCCATTGTCTTAGTTAATATTCTTATTGCTTACCTTGATATCCTATATAGACTTCTTTACCTCCAGTTTTCTGCTTTTCAACTTGGAGCAAGTTGGATGTCATTCTCCCACTTTAAATTCTTCAGTGCCTCCCTGAGGCTTATAAAATTAAGTTCAAACTACTTAACATAATATATATATATCTTTCATTGATCTAGTCTGTACCTGTCTAGCTCATCTTCTGCTGCTCTGTTTCACATTTCATGCTTTTAGAGCCAAATGAAACTGGTACACGTAGAGTGCTATTTTATGGTATTGGGCCTTGGTTCATAGTGCATCATCAGCCTAGAATGCCATTGCATTCCCCCAACTGGTAAAACTCACTCCTATTTCATAATTCATCAATTTTACCCCCCATAAAACTTTTCTTTCCTCCTTCCAGATTAAATCAAGTGCACTTCTTAGGCATTCAGTATATAACTAAACCATTGCTCAGCCATTCTATTATTATAAAAGGACTTGTTTCTGTGTCTTTTCCACTAGATTACAAGCACCTTAAAAGGAGGAGCTGAGTCTTAACACACTGCAGTAGATTATGATATAGGATCAGCACTGTTTTAAGGAGACATACTAATCTTTGAAAAATCAACTGGGTCTCCAACAACACAATTTGGCTCTTAGAGTTATGGTAGCTTTTAATTGGAATATTTAATCAAGACTAGGGTTACTTAAAATAGTGCTATAGTTGTTATAATCCCCTTTTTAAAGAAGCATTCATCAGACTGTCAGTTGGGTGCCAAACTGAACTGATTTTTGTCATTGTTACTCAATGAAATACTTGGAAAATACTCCGAGAGGTCAAGGATAATTACTTTCAGCTTCAGTAAAATGTTTACTTTGAACAACTGGTATATACTTGCTCTACAGTGATGAATGACTGCATGAGTGTAAGTAGAATTTTTAGGTCACAGTAAAGTAGTACAGTCTCTTTCACTGGTCAAACAGAAGGATTACATTCAATTAAAGATACCTACCATGTTTTAAAAGAGACGTTCTCAAATCAGAATGAGACATTCATTTGTACCACCTCAGCATCTATTACTCTGTTCCCAATATGATAGTTTATTTCTTAGCGATGTAGTTTAGAGGAAATTTAACCTGCTTTCAATTTACGTATAGCTGCTTGTTTACATAGGCTAGTAATTATTTTCCATCCCCATGTTTCAAGAACGCACACATAATTTGAGCCAAGCTCTTCAGACTCAATTTGAGGACTTGCTTCCTCAGGTATATAAATTCTCTTGTTCACAGAAAGAAAATGAAGAAGTTTGTCTTGAGACCATATATGTAGAGATTTTGAGAAAAAAGAAACAACATCATTGGTGAAAGACTAAGCACTAAAGTGGAAGAGATTTGCATCTTGATCACATTGTTTGCCCACTGTTAGGTGAAACCCACTGTTAGTTCTTTTATGTTCTCTCATATGAGGCTGTAACTTCATATTTTTTTTCCTTAAGTCAATTTGTGCTGAATTTTCTGTTACTTAGGATCCAAGGAATTTTAACTGATTGCCAAATAAATGTGCTAAGGAGTAAAAGGGTTAAATTTGAGTCCTAGCTTGAGACTCATGTAATTTTGACCAAGTTTTTAAAATCTTTAAGGTTCTACTTTTAGATCTGTAAATGGGATTAATAATACCTATTTTGCATATTTATTGTGAGGCCCTTGGAAACAAGTCAAAAAGGAAAGACAATAGATGATGTGTGTATATATACATATTTTAACTCAAGCTGAAGAGGGACAGATTAGAAGAAGTAGGTGAAAATATTTAGCTCACTGCTGTCTTGTTTCTCTTATTAATGGGTATACATTCTGAGAAATGCATCATTGGGAGGTTTTGTAATGCAAATCTCACAGAGTGTACTTATACAAACCTGGGTGGTATAGCATTCCTAGGCTAAGCTACAAACCCCTATAGCATGTTACTGTACTGAGCACTTTAGGCATTTGTAACACAATGGCAAGTGTGTATCTAAACAAAAAAACAGAACAGTAAAAATATGTATTATAATCTTAAGAGATCAGTATTGCCTACACTGTCCCTCGTTGACAAAAATGTCATTATATGGTGTATGACTATACAAGCTGAAACTATGAAATTACAATTGCTCTAACAAAGTGTGCATCATTTTATCCAGGATTGAAAATATAAGATTGGGTGGAAGGTTGAAGAATGTGTATTAGAGAATGTAATCTCTACTGTCCTTTCTACACTATGGACATCTGTTTCTATTTCTATGTTATTATAGGTATAGGGCAAATTCTTACTTTACAGATTCGTACCCAATTACTAATATTGTAAAAAAATTTCTTTTTTATAATTTAATTGTAAAAATTTTTTTTCTGAAATAATTACTGTAAAATCCTTTTCCAGTACATTTAAAATACTTATATTGCTTTTTCATAAGCTTATAGCTTTGGTTAAGTAGCTTAAGTATTCTAAATTTCAGGTATGCATGACTCTCAAAATCATCCTGAGGACCGAATGATAATATACTTGACTATTTTCTTAACTTTTAGCCACAAAACATAAAACATGACTTTTATATCTTTATTTTAATGCTTTTTATATTCTATTTCATTTAGCTCTGTTTGTTTCACACACATCTTTGTTCACGGAATCTTCAGTACCACTAAATTGCTATAATGCAGCATAAATTCATTTTATTTATTTAGTACAGTGCCTGGAACATAGTATGTGTTGTTCTTGCTAGGATGGCCACTGCTGTTGTTGATACTTCTACTACTGTTATTATTATTACCATCTTATTTACTCTCGTAATTTTCACACCTAGCATAGTGCCATGCATAATAAGCAGCAGGCAGACAGATGGTTACTGGTGATTACTGAATGCTGTAGCTTTCCAAACTGTGTATCAAGAGGGCGTACTGCAATGAATTCATAAGGATTCTACAAGTTTTGTTGTTGTTGTTGTCTTATAACCAGAAAGTGACACAGCAATACTTGAGCTTCTGAAACCAGATGAACTACCAGCTTGCTGATATTTGTTTATGTTACATTTCTTTGTCTTTTATTATATCTTTGAGAAGTTGGCATTTTGGGTGTTGCCGAGATAAAAAGCAAGTACCATGCAAAAATCCATGTGGAACAGAACCTCAGAGTGTTATTGTCCCATCTTACTCCTTGGGTTAAAAGGCTGTACAATGCCTAATATGTTCAGAATTCTCATGAGTAAGGAACATAGTTAAGGATGAAATAAAAATATTTTTCTTTCAATTTTTATATATTATCTTTTCAAATGGCTAAGTTATCACCTAGCTAATTAATCTGTGAAACAACTGCGTATTTCTTTTGGCCTAGCAGGAGCATGAAGAAAATTACTGAGGCAGCAAGAGAGCTGTGAACTAAGACAGTGTGAGCAGCCGTAATCTAGTGTGTACCCACAGAATAAGTTGCTCTGGGAGACACAAGAAATGTAATATGTAGTCTCTACTCTTAAGTAGATTTTCTTTGAATTGGGGAAACAAATTCACATGTTTATTAAAATGAACTATGCATCTGTAGTCTGTACCAGATATTATAGTAGTGTTCTAGTCATAAAGACTGTGCTGTGTCATAAATGTAGTCTGTGGTTTCAAAGGGATATCAAGTTAGTATGATAGACAAGTAAACTGATTAATATAATTTTGAGCTACAGAGTGCTCTGAGAGTGATAAAATATAAGATATTCTATGAACACGTTTGAGGAGTACTAGATCTACCCACACTGTGATATGGAAGGCCTGGACCACTTCAGGAACGTCTCCTAGAGATAATGGTACTTAAACTGAATCATGAAGAAGGAGAAGTAGGCTTGTTAAACAGAGGAGGAGGATGAAGAGAAATCATTCCAAGCTTGGAGAGCATTACATGTCCAAGAAACTGCAGTATTTCCTATATACATGATATGAGTATTTACTATAGAAATGAAAACATGGTAGCTTCTACAAAAGTTACAAGCAGGAGTGAGACTTCGTCATTGTTTTCAAAAGTATTACAATGAACTTCAAAAATATGTCGAATTTATCAATTGCTCTAATTTGAGACTGAGTGAAATATTACAAATTACAACAGGTTGAGGCAGTTGAAAACGTGGAGGTGGAAATTAGCACAGTGTTTGATGGTTATCAGTTTGACAAATTGAAATGTTTTTTGGGAAAGTTTTATAACAAAGATGGAATTCATATACATGAGCCAATTTTGAGAACATTGAAGTCAGAGAGACAAATTTAGATTTAATATTATCACAAATAGAATGCCACCAGAGGCTCCACTGACACAAAAGGGACAAGAGCTAAATATTTTTTGTGAAAGATGAACTGGACAGCTTTAAAAGTGATGCATGGAAGCAAGAAAAAGTCTGAACATAATAATACTCTTTAGAAGTTGCTGGAATACTTGACATGTAAGAAGAAGGCAGCATAGCCTACATGATGGCAGTTGAAATGGTGACAAAGGGACAAACATTTTGAGGAGAAGACTGAACTTGGTGACTGGAAATAGGACATGAAACCAAATTTCTCTCTAAGGCATGAAATTTTTGTGACTGACATTTCCTTCTGATAAATATAATTCAGCATGTCTGTCTCTGGGGGTAATAACACAAAATTGACCATTTTGGGGTTAATCCTAGTCAGAATAACAACAAATGAACAAAAAATTTTTGAAGAAGTACAGCAAGACGGTGGAATAGAAGGCTTCACTGACCATCCTTCCTGCATGGACAGCAGTTTAACAACTATCTACACAGAAAAAGCACCTTTATAAAAACCAAGAAATAGGCGAGCAAAGTACTTGATTTTAACTTTATATTGCTGAAAGAGACATTGAAGAGGTAGGCAAAACACTTAACTCACTGATGCCACCCCGCCCCCATCCAGAGAGAGTCTCTCTGCCGTAGGGAGAAGGAGAGCCTCCAATTGGGAGGCATTGAACTTAGTGCTACCCTTGTTATATCAGAAAGCAAACACAGACTAAACTTAGCTGACACCCGCCCACTGAGTGAGCATTTAAATCAGCCTTAGTCAGAGGAGACTCACTGATCCAAGCAGTCAGTAGGAACTTGAGTTACCCCAAGCCTCACCACCGTGGCCTAAAGTGCCCTGGGGCCCAAAATAAGTGCAAAAGTCTAGGTCACAAGGACTGCAACACCTAGGTGAGTCCTAGCACAGAAACAGGTGAAAAGCCAGTGGAATGGTGGGGCATGCAACCTACTGAGACACTAGCCAGGATTGCTAAGGTAGTGATGGCATCACCCATCCCCAGTCCCAGGTTGTACAGCTCCTGGCTCCAAAAGAGCCCCATTCCTTCCACTTAAGGAGAGGAGATTTAAGAGTAGGGAGGACTTTGTCTTGAATCTTAGGTACTAGTTCAGCCACAGCAGAATAGAGCACTGGTTGGAGTCATGAGGCCCCCTTTCCAGGCCCTAGCTCCTGGGTGACATTTCTAGACATATCCTAGGCCAGAAGGGAACCTGCTGCCTTGAAAGAAAAGACCCAGTCCTGACAGAATTTGTTCCCTGCCATCTCAAGATCCCTTGGGCCCTGAATAACCAGCAGTGATACCAAGGTACTACATCAAGGGCTTGGGTAAGCCTCTGAGACTTGCTGGCTGCAGATGAGGTTCAGACATTACCAGCTGTGGTAGCTACAGGACGAGACTCCTCCTGCTAGAGAACGGTAGAGGGAAAAGTAAAGAGGATTTTGTCTGGCACCTTAGATACCAGCTTGGTCTCAGTGGTGTAGACCACCAAGTAGACTCCTAGGGTCCTCAATTCTAGGACTTGGCTTTTGGATGACATTTCTGAAACAGCCCTGGGACACAGGAGGAATTCATTTTCCTGAAAGGTGAGTCTCAGCCCAGGCAGCATACACTACAAGCTAACTGAAGCATCCTTGGGCCTTAAGAGAACGTCAGCAGTAGTCTGGCAGTACTTTCTTTGGGTCTGCAGTACTTCATGTAGGCCTGAGATGAAGTGGCCACAGGGTGAGGGTTCTTTGCCTTTGGAAAGGGGAAGGATTGTACCTTGTGGTTTGAGTGCCAGCTCAGCCATAGTATAATGGAACACCAGGAAGATGTCTAAGGTTTTTGACTCTAGTCTCTGGCTCCTGGACAGCACCTCTGGACCTACCTGGGGCCTAAGGGAACTCACTGCCCTGAAGGGAAGGACATAGGCTTGGCTGGACTTGCCACTTCCTGATTATAGAACCCCAGGGCTTTGAGGGAACATAGGTGATAGCTAGGCCTTTGGCAAGACCTAATGCTATGCTGGCTTCAGGTCTGACTGAGCACAGTCATAGGTGTGGTAGCTAAAAGGGTGCATGTGTCACTTTATCCCCACCTCCAGCTGGCTCAGAATAGAAAAACTGTATTGGTTTGGGAGAAACTAAGGGATGAGAACAAGAATCTCTGCCTGGTAGTTCAGAGAATTCTTCTGGATTTTGTCCAAAACCATCAAGGCAGTACCTCTGTGAGTCTGCAAGAACCACAGCATTACTGGTCTTGGAGTCTCCTCTAAAGAAGATACAGCTTAGATTACAACATCCACGTTCCTTTCAAATATTTGGAAAGCCTTCCCAAGAAGGAAGGATACAAAAAAGCCCAGACTGCAAAGACTAAGATAAATGCCTAACTCTTCAATGCCCAGACACAGACAAACATCTGCAAATATCAAGATAACACAGGAAAACATAGCCTCACTAAATGAACCAAATAAGGCACCATGGACCAGTTCTGGAGATAGAGATATGTGACCTTTCAGACAGAGAATTCAGAATGGCTGTTTTAAGGAAACTCAAATTCAAGATAACAACACAGAAGGAATTCAGAATTCTATCAGGTAAATTTAACGAAGAGATTGAAATAGTTAAAAAGAATCAAACAGAAATTCTGGAATTGAAAAATGTAATTGGCATACTGAAAAATGAATCAGAGCCTTTTAATAGCAGAACTGACCAAGCAGAAAAAAAGAATTACTGCACTTGATATTTGATTAAGTAGAAGAAAGAATTACTGAGCTGGAAAACAGGCTATACAGAAATGAGACAAAATAATATTAAAAAATGAAATATGCCTACAGAATTTAGAAAATAGCCTCAAAGAGACAAACCTAAGAGTTACTGGCTTTAGAGAAGAGATGGAGGAAGAGATAGTGATAGAAAGTTTATTCAAATGGATAACAGAAATTCCCAAACCTAGAGAAGCATGTCAATATCCAAGTCCAAGAGGTTTATGCAACACTAAGCAGATTTAATCCAAAGAAGACTACCTCAAGGCATTTAATAATCAAACTCCCAAAGGTCAAGGATAAAGAAAGGATCCTAAAATCAGCAAGAGAGAAGACACAAATAACATAAAATGGAGCTCCAATATGTCTGGCAACATTTTTCAGTGGAAGCTTTACAGGCCAGCAGAGTGTAGCATGACATATTTAAAGTGCTGACGGAAATAAACTTGTACCCTGGAATAGTACATTCAGCAAAATTACCCTTCAGACATACAGGACGAATAAATGCTTTCTTGGACAAACAAAAACTATGGGATTTTATCAACCCAGGACTTGTCCTATAAGAAATACTAAAGGGGGTACTTCAGTCAGAAAGAAAATGACCTTTATGAGCAATCAGAAATCATCTGAAGGTACAAAACTTACTGGTAATAGTAACTACACAGAAAAATAAGGAATATTATAACACTTTGGTGTATAAACTATTCTTATCCTAAGGAGAAAGAATAAACGATGGACCAATCAAAACTAATGACTGCAAGAACTTTTCAAGACATAATACAATAAGATAGAAATAACAGAAAGCTAAAAACTGGAGGGATGAAGTTAAGGTATTTTCTTTTTCTTTGATTATTTATTTGTACAAACAATTTTAAGTTATTATAAGCTTAAAATAATGGGTTTTAAGATAGTATTTGCAAGCCTCATGGTATCTTAACCAAAAAATGTAACAGCAGACACACTAAAAATAAAAATCAAGAAAATATATCATATTGCCCAAGAAAATTACCTTCACTAAAATGGAGAAAAGAAAGAAGGAAGAGGAGATTGCAAAACAACCACAGGAAAAAAAATGGCCAGAGTAATCGCTTACTATCATATCAGTAATGACATTTAATGTAAATGGACTAAACTCTCAAATCAAAAGATATAAACTGGCTGAATGCACTTAAAAAAAAAAAAAAGACCCATTGATCTGTTACCTGTAAGAAACTTCACAAATAAAGTCACACATAGACTGAAAAAGGGATAGAAAAAGATATTCCTTGCCAATGGAAACCAAAAATGAGCAGCAGTAGCTGTACTTAGACAAAATGGATTTCAAGACAAAAATTATAACAAGAGACAAGGTCACCATATAATGATAAAGGAGTCAATTTTGCGTATAACAATTTTAAATATATATGCACCCAGCACTGATGCACCAGCATATAAAGCAAATATTAGAGAGAAAGAGAGAGACTCCAATAAAATAGTAGCTGAAGACACCAATAGCCCACTTTCAGTATTGGACAGATCTTCCACATAGAAATCAACAGATCGATACTGGAGTTAATCCGTACTATAAAGCAAATGGATCTAACAGATATTTTCAGAACATATTATCCAAAGGGTACAGAATATGCATTTCCCTCCTTAGCACATGGATCATTCTCAAGGATAGACCATATGTAAGATCACAAAAATGTCTTAAAACATTTTTAGGGTTTTTATGGTGTTAGGTCTGATGTTTAAGTCTTTAATCCATCTGGAGTTAATTTTGGTGTAAGGTGTCAGGAAGGGGTCCTGTTTCTGCTTTCAGGACATAGGCGTAGGCAAGGACTTCATGACCAAAATGCCAAAAGCAATGGCAACAAAAGCCAAAATAGACAAATGGGACCTAATCAAACTCCACAGCTTCTGCACGGCAAAACAAACAGTCATTAGAGTGAATCGGCAACCAACAGAATGGGAAAAAATGTTTGCGGTCTCCCCATCTGACAAGGGGTTGATATCCAGAATTTACAAAGAACTAAAACAGATCTACAAGAAAAAAACAAGCCCATTCAAAAGTGGATGAAGGATGTGAACAGACACTTTACACAAGAAGACATACAGGAGGCCAACAAACATATGAAAAAATGCTCATCATCACTGGTCATTAGAGAAATGCAAATCAAAACCACATTGAGATACCATCTCACACCAGTTAGAATGGCGATCATTAAAAAATCTGGAGACAACAGATGCTGGAGAGGATGTGGAGAAATAGGAACACTTTTACACTGTTAGTGGGAGTGTAAATTAATTCAACCATTGTGGAAGACAGTGTGGCGATTCTTCAATGACCTAAAAATAGAAATCCTATTTGACCCAGCAATTCCATTACTGGGTATATATCCAAAGAATTATAAATCATTCTACCATAAGGACACATGTACACGAATGTTCACTGCAGCTCTGTTTACACTAGCAAAGACCTGGAACCAACCCAAATGCCCATCGATGATAGACTGAATAGGGAAAATGTGGTATATATACACCATGGAATATTACGCAGCCATCAAACACGATGAGTTCCTGCCCTTCGTAGGGATATGGATGAACCTGGAAACCATCATTCTCAGCAAACTGACACAAGAGCAGAAAATCAAACACTGCATGTTCTCACTCATAGGCGGGTGTTGAACAATGAGAACACATGGACACAGGGCACTACACGCTTGGGTCCGTTGGGGGGAAATGGGGGAGGAATAGGGGGTGGGGAGTTGGGAAGAGAGAGCATGGGGAGAAATGACAGATACAGGTGAGGGGAAGGAAGGCAGCAAACCACACTGCCATGTGTGACCTATGCAACAGTCTTGCATGTTCTTCACATGTACCCCAAAAGCTAAAATGCAATTAAAAAAAAAACATTTTTAACAACTTAAATAATATCAAGTATCTTCTCTGACCAAAATGGAATAAAACTAGAAATGAAAAACAGGAGGAATTTTGGAAACTACACAAATACATGAAAAGGAAACAGTTTGCTCCTAAATTATCAGTGGGTCAATGAAGAAATTTAAGAAGGAAATTGAAAAATGTATTGAAACATATAAGAGAAACACAACATACCAAAACCTATGAGATATAGCAGAAGCAGTACTAAGAGGGTAGTGGATAGCAGTAACTACCTACATTAAAAAAAAAATTCAAATAAACAACAATGCATCTTAAAGAACTAGAAAAGGAGGAGCAAAGCGGCCAGGCATGGTGGCTCACACCTGTAATCCAAGCACTTTGGAGGCCAAGGCAGGTGGATCACCTGAGGTTGGGAGTTCAAGAAAAGGAGGAGCAAAGCAAAGCAAACTCAAAATTAGTAAAAGAAGAAATAATAAAGATCAGAGCAGTGATCAATGAAACTGAAATGAAGAACACAGTACCAAAGATCAATGAAATAAAAAGTTGAGTTTTTTGAAAACTTAAGCAAAATAGACAAATCTTTAGCCAGACTAGGAAAAAAAGAGAGAAGACTCAAATAAATCAGAGATGAAAAAGGGACACTACATCTGGTATCTACACTAAACCTAGAATCTCCTAGTGGTTACTAGGAGCAACTATTTGCCTATAAATCAGAAAATGTAGAAGAAATTGACAAATTTTGAGATACATGCAACCTACCAAGATGGAATCATGAAGAAACCGAAAACCTAAACACATGAATAAGAAAATGCTTTACTGAGAGACCTTTTCTTACAGTTTTAATCTCATGGCTTCACTGCTGAATTTCACCAAACATTTAAAGAACTAATACCAATCCTTCTCAAACTATTCCAATTAATTAAAGAGGATGCTATACTTCCTAACTCATTCTGTGAGGCCAGTATTACCCAATATCAAAACCAAACAATTACACCAAACAAAACTACAGGCCAATATCCCTGTTGAATATTGATGCAAAAATCCTCAACAAAATACTAGCAAACCAAATTCAACAATATATTAAATTATTCATCATGACCAAGTGGGATTTATCCTTGGGATACAAGGATGTTTAACAAATGCAAGTGAATTAATGGGATGCAAAATACTGAACAAGTGGAGGACAAAAACTATATGATCCTTTCAATCGATGGTGAAAAAGCATTTGATAAGATTCACCATTTCTTTATGATAAAAACCCTTTAAAAACTGGGTATATATGGCAAATACTTCAATATATTAAAAGTTATATATGACAGACTCTCAGCTGGTATACTGAATTAGGAAAAACTTAAAGCCTATCCTCTTAGATCTGGAACACAACAGGGATGTCTGTTCGCCACTGTTACTCATCATAGTACTGGCAGCTCTAGTTAGAGGAGTCAAACAAGAAAAAGAATAAAAGGCATCCAAACTGTAAAGGGACAAGTCAAATTATCTTTTTTTGCGATGATTTTATCTTATATTTGGAAAAACCTGAAGATTTTACTGAAAAAAACTATTAGAACTGATTTAAAAATTTGGCAAAGTTGCAGGATAAAATATCAACGTATAAAAGTTAATAGCATTTCTATATGCTAACAATGAACAATCTGAAAAGGTAAACAAAAAGTAATACCATTTACAATAGGTACAAATAAAACCAAATACTTAAGAATTAACCTAACCAAATAAGTGAAAGAGTTCTACAATGAAAACTATGAAACAGTGATGGAAGAAATTAAAGATGATACCCACCAAAAAACAAAGATTCTACATCCATGGATTGGAAGAATAAATATTGTTAAAATGTCCATAATTCTCAAAGCAGTATGTGGATTTAATGTAATGTCTATCAAAGTACAAATGACATTTTTCACAGAAATAGAAAAAAAACAATCATATAATTTATATGGAACCACAAAAGTCTCAGAATAGCCAAAGCTGTCCTAAGCACAAAAGAACAAAACTGGAGAAATCACATTACCTGATTTTAAATTATATTGCAGAGCTGTGGTAACCAAAGCTGCATAGTACTGGCATAAAAACAGACACATAGACCAATGGAACAGAATAGAGAATCCAGAAACAAATCCACACACCCAGTGAACTCATTTTTGACAGAAACATATATTGAGGAAAAGACAGTCTCTTCAGTAAATTTGCTGGGAAAACTAGATAGCTGTATGCAGAAGAAGGAAACCAGACCCCCGTCTCTTGCCATATACAGAAATCAAAATGGATTAAAGATTTCTAAGACCTCAAACTATGAAACTACTACAAGAAAACATTAGGAAAACTCTCCAGAACATTGAACTGGGCAAATATTTTTTAAGTATTACCCTACAAGCACAAGCAGTCAAAACAAAAGTGGACAAATGGGATAACATCAAATTAAAAAGTTCTGCATGGCAAAGGAAACAATCAATAAAAGAGACAACCTGCAGAATGAGAGAAAATATTTGCAGACTACCCATCTGACAAATTAATAACCAGAATATGTAAGTTCAAACAGCTCTACAGGAAACAATCTAATAATCCGATTAAAAAATCGAGGAAAGATTTGAATAGACATTTCTCAAAAGAAGACATGCAAATGGCTAACACACATGTGAAAAGATGCTCAACATCATTGATCATCAGAAAAATGCAGATCAAAACTGCAATGAGATAAAATCTCACCCCAGTTAAAGTGGCTTGTATCCAGAGGCATGCAATAACTAATGCCTGAGGATGTGGAGAAAGGAGAACCCTTATACACTGTTGATGGGAATGTAAATTAGTACAACCACTATGGAGAACTGTTTGGAGGTTCCTCAAAAAACAAGAATAGAGCTGCTATAAGATTCAGCCATGTCACTGCTGGGTATATACCCAAAAGAAAGAAAATTAGTATGTCAACTTTGTCGCAGCGCTATTCACTGTAGCTAAGATTTGGAAGCAACATAAGTGTTTGTCAACAGATGAATGGGTACAGAAAATGTGGTACTTATATACAATGAGTACTATTAAGCCATAGAAAAGAATTATGTCATTGTTAATGAGATTAAGTCATTTGCAACAACATGAATGGAATTGGAGTTTATAATGTGAAGTGAAATAAGCTGGGCACAAAAAGACATACGTTACATATTCTCACTCATTTGTGACATCTAAAAATCAAAGCAATTAAACCCATGGAAATAGATAGTAGAAGGATGGTTACCAGAGGAGGGAGAAAGAATGTAAAAATACAAAGAATGAAAAATAGAAATGAAAAGATCTTAAAATCAGGCAATCAATTCAAGAAGTTCTTCACATAATTTTGAAGAAAAAAAAAACAAAATACAATGCAGGAAATCATAAAACTATTTATGATCTTATGAAAGTAAATCTGGAATTAAATACCATGAATTTCTAGATTGTAAGACTTGAGTTTCTAGATAGACCTGTAACTAGGTTCATCATGAAATTGTTGAGGAACAGAGACAAGATAACATAAAAGTTCTCTCAGAGGAAAAAATCAATTGGCAAATTATGAAGACTCAGAATGTAATTAGGCTTCTCACTAATCTATGAAATTCTGCAAAAAAATTTAACCTAAATATCTGTACTTGACCAAAGTATCAATTATGAGTGAAGGAATAATAAAGGCATTTTTCAGAGAAAATAGATATCAAAACTTCTACATCTTATATATTTTTCTCAGTAATCTCATGGAGGAGGTACTCTGCCACAGCAAAGGGTAAACTAAGAAAAAACAATCTGTTGGGGTCTAGAAAGCTGGGAGATTCAATTCAAGGACTATATAGGGAACACTCAAAAATATAACTGAGGGAGATTCCAGAATGAACATTTATTTAACAGACCTAGAGAACAACCAATCCAGTTTGTAGATAGGTCAAGGAGTTGTGTCTCCAAGAAGACAAAAATAATGTGTCATATCTTTATGCATATTGAGATGATATATACAACTGGGAGATAATTTGGGGATTAGTTTGTAATGATTATTTACTCAGGCTAATATAATATAGCTGAAGTGATGAAGTGACATTGTTTCATTTTTCTTTTCTTTCTTTTTTTTTTTTTTTTGAGATGGGGTGTTGCTCTGTCACCCAGGCTGGAGTGTAGTAGTACAATCTCAGCTCACTGCAACCTCTGCCTCCTGGATTCAAGCAGTTCTCATGCCTCAGCCTCCTTGAGTAGTTAAGACTACAGGCACCTGCCATCACGCCTAGCTAATTTTTGTATTTTTAGTAGAGAACAGGTTTTGCTATATTGGCCAGGCTGGTCAGGCGTGAGCCACCACACGCGACCTATTGTTTCATTTCTGAAATCATGTCTTAAGTGGCCTTACATGCTTTCACTCTTTGTTTTGAAACCCTGTCCAGCTTCCATGTGAAACATGTTGAACCAGTCTATTGTTGAATGGGAGACCATGGAAGGAAGAGGCAAGTTCTCCTACCTGAGGCCATTCTAATAGTAGCCAGCCACATTAGACTGAGCAGCTGGTTGCAGATGCATGGAAGAGCCTAGCCAAGAAAAAGAAAACTACACAGCTGATCCCATTCTATACTGCCACCTTGCAGAATCATGACCTAAATCAAAGATTGGCAGACTTTTTGCACAAAGGTCAAGACAGAAGTCTTTATGGGCTAAGAGGCTTAATTGAGAATAGTATATAGGTGCTTAGATAATGAGAACAAAAAATTAACAATTTTTTGAAATTAAAAATATGTTAATGGATTGTAATTTTTAATATAGATCTAATGAAAAGAATGTAATTCTCTTTGGGGTAATAACATTTGTTTATTAAAACTAGTTATCGCTATCATGAAAATTGGTCCCAAATGTTCATTAGTTGGTTATTAATGCTGATCTGTAATGAAATTCTACATATTTAATCTTTAAAATATCTTTTCATCCAGACAAGTATGCTATATATTGATAGTAATAAATGAACATGTGTTTTTGATGGAGTATAGTCATCACTTGGGAGGTATTTATAAAATTCTACTAGGTTCTCTTAATACTTTCCTTTTAGCATGTCATTGCAGTACAGATTAATCACTTCCAGTTGAAAGTTAGATGAAAGTTTCTCAAACGCATAAGTGGATGTGGAAATACAGAAACTCCCTTTGCACTTGCATCTATGTCTGGAACTTCTGGAACTGTAGTTTAAGTTTGTAAATTTGTGTGGAAATAGAAGGCTTACCATTTTTTTTTAAGCTGTTGTTGCATAGGAAGTGTATAAAGGAGCTTGACTTTGTGATTTAATGTTAATTATAGTTCAGATGACTAACCCATGGTGTAAGTCTTGCTTCATATAAATGCTATTGTGCATTATAATTTTTAATTCGTTAAGAAATTAGCTTGAAACAAAAGCTAATGTCTCAGTAATTGTGATTGAGTGGTTTTTCTTATTCAGAAAAACTTTCAGTCCAAGCCCTGAGCTTAAAAACAATCAAAGCATATCTTTCTTCCTGCTAAGCCGTTTGACTGCTGTATAGGATGGCAAGTCAGGGTATTGAGCTTCAGTTTCAGACAGAAATCCGTAGAATTCACAGAAACAAAAGAAGTTCACTGTTAGAAGTACTCATTCAGTAATACATGGTAAATTGAGATATTTTCTTCAAAACACTTTCTGATGAGTAACTATGACTTTTAAATAATTTACTTTTTCACAAGTTTTAGATGTTTGTCTAAACAAGCCTTCTTTCATTTCACACATATTTTTACTATCATCAGTTGTTTACACATCTTAGCAGATTCCAAGCCAGGTTGTACTAAATTAGTATTTCTCAACTTTTTTGAAAAGTTTCCTACCTATAGTTGTTCCCTACAGATCATTCATAGAGCCTAAGTTTGAATAACTTCAAACTTGGCATTTATTCCTGAAATAAACAGTTCAGCAAATCATCTGACTCATGAAGAGCCAAGAAAACTACTCAAAAATCATTTACTTTGTTTTTTAATTGACTATTGATTTTGCTACAGATGCCCTCAATCACATCAAACACCTGTTCTCACAAAAAGCTATTCATTCCAAACAAGTTCCTTTCTTCCCCCTCAGGGCAGCATTTACCTGGCTGCTTTAATTAAGCACAGTTTAAAAAACTCACCATTGGCAAATGGCTTTTCTGACTTGACTAACAAATGATCCACTCAAATTTAATTTTAGTTGTAGAGAGAGAGTGTGTGTGTGTGCGCGCACGCACACGTATGCATGTGCGTTCAAGGAATCTGTTGTCTTGAGGTATTTTCAATTTAGTCATTTTTCTACTATTGCTTTCTTGTTGAGAATATTGTAATGAGTGCTTAGTCTGGTAATACTCACATATATCATTTCTTTTTAGCACCGTTAGGGTCTCTACATAAGAAACACTTTTTTGACATTGAGTGTCAAAGTAATCATACTCTACTCTGCCTTAAAAGTGCAACAAAGTCCTCTTTTCTTGTTTTGGCATGATAGACATGCAGTGGAGTTAAAAATGATAATAATGTTACAGGATGGCAACCTTCATGGCACTTAAATGCAGCCAAATTATGACTACATCACTATAGTTTGTAATGTACCAAACAGGAGTATGATTGGATGAGAATCATTTCATAAAATACTCTCTTTTTTTCAACATTAAAAAATGTAAAAAGCATTCTGATCTAGTGGGTTGTACAAAAACGGCAACAGGCTAGATTTGGCTCATTGGTTATAGATTGCTGATCTCAGATCTACACGAATGGTTGTTGTTTTAAGCCACTAAAGTTTAATATTGTTACACAGCAAAAAGTAGTATGTTTACTATAAATTTACCCAAATCTATAGTAGATCCAAAGTGGGAAGATAGGGGGACTACAAATATGTGTTAGCTTTTGGAGTGGCTCGAAGAAATAAGGCAAATTCCTCATCCACCACACTGAAAACTCAAAAGTAATGCCTGAAACTGTAAAATTACAATAAGAAGTCAGAGATATTGATACAAGAGGAAAAGAAAAAATAAAAGAGGTAAAGTGGTTTCTTTGGGGAAGTGGGAAACTGGTAAGGGTGGAATTCATAGGGATGGTCACAGAGGGACTTCAGTATTATTGGTAATATTCTACTTAAACTGAGGGCTACTTGGTGTGCTCTGCATGGTATTTATCTTACTCTATATTTTAAATTTTTTCTTTATATATATTAAATAAACAAATTTTAAGAAATTAGTTTAAATTTTATTCAAGAGAATACAAGTATTGACTCATTTTTGTCTGACTTGGAAGTCATCTCTAACTCACTGCCTTCCTTCATTTTTAAGGCTTATTATCACTTTGAGAAAATCATGCTGCTAATCATGGGAAAACATTTGCAGGTATAAAACATACAGTACATGAACTCACACCAAGGGAGAAGGAAATAAGTAGTTGATAGAATATTCTTGACAATATTCTGGTAGCCTTTCCCGCTGTGATTTATATTATACTTTCAGGCTACATGGTAGCATATCTATCAAAATCTTTAGAGGATTATATATTGTGAGATGTATTGATAGCATTTACAGATGGGCTTCCAACTCCTTCCTAGTAAATTAACTTTGGCTTTGTTTGAGAACAATACAGAACAACTTTAAAATTATGTGTGTTGCTGGAAAAAGGTTCATTGTATAATATCAGGTAATACCACATTCTAGCCCCCATTTTCTTTCTGTCTTGAGTGCTCTTGCCCTCTCTCACCCTTTTTTAACATGTAATGTATTCTGCCATGTTATGATGCAGTAAGAAAGCCTTCACCAGACTTGGCCTTTGATCTTGGACTTCCCAGGCTCCAGAACCATGAGGCAAACATGGATCTTTTTTTTTCTGTATAAATTACCCAGTCTGTGTATGTTACAGCAGCAGAAAATGGACTAAGATATCTATTTAGTAATACCTATTAATGGAGACATCATGGTTACTAGAAAATTATGCTTCTGATTATATAGGCTTGCTTCATTTTGGGGTTGCTTGTTAAAGACACTAAAATGTTACTTATTTTCCTAGTGTTTGGGTTAAAAAATTGCATCCAGGGGGAGGGGGACAGGAAAAAAAACTGCATCCAATACAAGGATTATAGTTCATTATCCCGAAATCACTCTACTAATACTACTGAATATTAGTTTTACTAAGTAATTAAAATCTAGAAAAGAATGAAAGTTTGGACAATCTAGAAGACTTTCTCCTAACTTTAAGTGAAACTGTTCTGTTTGTATGTTGGGATTACAAGCACAGATACAAATTTCTGGCATATATACCCTAGATCAGAGTTGTTGGCTGTGGACATAGGATGGTACTATCTAAGTAATACTTTGCCGAAACAGGAAGGGGATGAAAATGTGTCTTGTTATTTTCCTTGTTTAGACCATTGTTAAAATTAAGAGTTAACAACTTTTGAAGATGTTGTGCTAATGAGCTAGCCTATTTACTTTTGATATATCATTTGGGATAAGGCAAAGATGACTATATATGAGATTAATAAAGATCATGTTTGCTGACTCATGTACAGACTATACAAGTGGCAAGAAGAGCAATCAATCCACATGCTATTATTGGTAGCTCTTTACATCTTACGTTGCTGACATCAGCCTTAAGCCTTCAGGCTCCCCACTACCTGGTCCCAGTCTTCCTTCCTTTTCGTTTTTCCCAAAAGAACATTCATCTGTAGCCAGAAGCCTCAAACATATATTCAGTTTTATTTTTGCACTCTTGTACCAAATGTCATATAACCTTTTATTCCTAGATAACATTCAACATGAACTACTTATATGGATCTCTCAGTCTTAATCATCTTTCCACACATGAAACACCTATGAAACCTCAGGTCGGAGCCTACCTTTTTTTTAAGGCTTTCTCTGACCATTGTAGACATTGTGATATCTCCTTGCTTATAACTCAAAATAGTATTACCACAAATCATTAGCCACAATATCCTCTAAGTTCTCTTTTAGTATGTGGTTATTTAGTATACTAAAAGTTATATTTAGTATACAGTTTCTGTACATTTATATTTTATTTTCACAAGAAAATTAGAAACTCATCAAGAGATAGATAAATAGGACTTTCAATATTTGGGACTATTTTTTACACAAAATAGGTATTTAGGACATATTTGACAAATGAATGTATGAACAGAGTTTGCTACCAACCACAAACTAGAACTCAATATAACAAGTGTTATCTGGTCTTTGCATCTCTAGTTTATCACTCATTTTCTAAGGTGCATTTCTACTAGCACATGTTACTTTTAAGATAATACATAATTAGATAATATGCATGTATTTCTATAGAAACAAAAAGTAAGTAAAATGCAGAGTTTCCCCAGAAAACTAACCTCATGATACTATGGTTTGCAACCCACAGACCAGAATTAAATTCATTGGTGATACTTGTTTTCTGTAAATAATTGTGCTGTGTTTACAATCCTTAACAAAATTGCCCTAATAAAGGGCAGACAACCACAGGCATTTTACTGGATAATGATCCCGTGATTACTGAAATGAATGGTAGATTTCATGGATACTAAAGCATAAATATGCTTTTAAGCAATAAAGAGAAATTATAACATCTTGCGCAAAATGTCATATAAGCTTTTAGCTCTAAATGACATTCAGCATGACCTATTTAATCTTAACAGCACGAAAACTATTCCAGTCATTTATTTTTAAAAGGAGTAGATGGAACTTCCCCCCGCCCCCGCGTTTTTTTTTTTTTTTTGAGACAGAGACTTACTCTGTTGCCTAGGTTGGAGTGTGGCATGATTTCTACTCACTGCAACATCCGCCTCCCGGGTTCAAGTAATTCTCCTGTCTCAGCCTCCCGAGTAGCTGGGGTTACAGGCACCTGCCACCATACCCAGCTAACTTTTTGTGTTTTTAGTAGAGATGGGGTTTCACCTTGTTGTTCAGGCTGGTCTTGAACACCTCAGGTGGTCTGCCTCCCAAAGTGCTGGGATTATAGGCATGAGCCACTGCACCCAGCAGTATATAGAACTTTCTCCACATGATTATCTATAGTTAATCTCCAAATGATTATCTATAGCTAGATAATCATTTGGGTAGGATGTTTCTGCATATATTTTTAGATAAAAGCATTCCAGTTTGACAAGAAATATGACTGATGTATTTTAACAAATACAGCATAACATATATTTAATTGAGTACTTTTTATTCCAAACTATTCATCTTAGGATAGTGTTTCTCAAATGGAAACCATCTAGTGGGTAGATACTAGGTATGCTGCTTACACACAGAATGCTTCCTCACAGCAAAGGATTGTCAGTAGTTCCAAGGTTGAGAAAGCCTGCCTTAAAGAATGCACCATGTTCAGTGGTGGAGTTATCACCAAAATATTTTGGAAAACACTTTCCAGAATTGCCTGTTTGATCAGTTTTCCAAACAAGGTTTTAATGATTGTATTTGATGACTGCAAATGTGCTTCATGTTTGGCGGGAAGTGCAATGGTCTTGACTCATTTTCTAGGTGCAGGTATGTGGTTAATACTCATAGACAAGAAAAAAAAAATGCGCTATGTTCAGTGGTGGAGTTATCACCAAAATATTTTGGAAAACACTTTCTAGAATTGCCTATTTAAATGTACTTATTGGTGGAAACTCTTCATATCTTGCAAGCTATGTTTTATTTTAGATTAATTGTAATGACTCCTAGGGATGATATATTTCATTTATGGAATCAACAAATCATGCAGTCATTCACATACCACTTGCATACATGCAAACAAAATTTATTAATTCTAACTAATTCAGAATTGAGTCTGATTAGAAAGTAGAGGGTTAAACTTTACTTTTGTGTCACATTCAAGGGAATTATTTATAGATGAACAGTTTTTCAGGATGAGCTTTACAACCTTGACTGTCATTTAACTCCCAGCTGGGGAGGATAGAATCAAGAGAATTTTGTACTGTAAATGGTACTTTGCCAAGTCAAAAACAAGGAATGGTATATTCTCAAAAATTTAAACTGAGAAGGTATTAATAATATAAACACTCAGCTCCCTGAAATGTGTTAACTGAGTAACTTTAACTAACTCTTCATATTTTTTTGGTTAAAGCTCATTTATTTAAATTGATGCTTGCTTTTAATCAAACAGGCCTGGTCAGATTTATTCATATGCATCTTATGACAGTTTTTTTATCTGCACTTGTAAAAAGCCCTGAAAACTAAGGATATTTGTAACTCACCTGTTAGCAAAACTTGACTTGAACAAATGTGAAGCTATTTATGTTTTTAATTTACTCATATAGTGTGAATATTCATATTCTTCACTACAGAATTATTAACATGTTTTATTTCAGAGAGCTTAGTAAGTATGTAATGTATTTGCCTTTATAAATTTGAATAACTTCAAATTCTAAATTTGCAAGTGTGAAATAAATAAGAATTATAATAGCATATGCTTTCATTTTGAAGTTTTATTCTCATGTGTTTCTTTTATAAATTGCTATAGTTTTCCAACTTTAATCTTTTGAGATAATCATGGAAGCAGCTTTGTACTCTAATGGAGCCAATACCTAATATACTCGATGACTGAAAATAAAATAGTAAAATTTTTCAAGACTTTCAGAATTTTCAGTTAATTTTATAAGGAAGGGAATAAAAAAATAAGTATACCAATATTAAAGTAGTAAACAATATGATCAAACAAATGACAAGAGAAAACATGTGCATTGCCAATATTTCTATAAACTAAATGCTCAACGTCACATAGCAATCTTTTAAAAATACAGGATAAAATTCGATATCATTTTTTCCAAGTAAGCAAGAATTCTAAAAACTGATAAAAATAAATGTTATCAAGGTTGCAAGAAAATAGCCATTCTTATATGCTGCTTATAAGAGTAAATTTGTACAAAATATCAAAAGATACATTGAGTTTGTATCCTTTGGCCAAAAATGATTCCACTTTTTGAATTGGTCCAAAGTAAATATCTCTGTGTGTGTTGCTTTGTGTTTAAATTTTTTACGCTAAATAGATTTGAAATAGAGAATCCTTGATGTTATTTTATATTTTATGAGCTGCATATAGATATCTAAAATTAATTGGGGACAACTAAGCAAAGTCATACATGCACTCCACAAAATGAAGAACCTTCAAAAATCAGACTGAAGGAAATATTCTGAGAAACTCAAGGCAGTTTCCAATTGATTGCCTTGATTTCCAGTAAAAAAGGTGGTACCAATAGATGGAAATGAAAAGATTTTACTTTATGGCATTCATTCCAATTTATGATATACTATTTTAGCAGAAAATATTATGACTTCCTGAGAGGTGTTGTAGTTTTTCAGAATTTTAGCTTTCTTGCTGTATTTGCAATGCTGAAATCTCTTAGGTTCCTGATTACTATTTCAATAAATGGGGAGTACCATTTCCCTCCCTAGATCTCTCATTCAATTATTAGCACACTGGGTGGAATTTTTACCTCTTACTTATGGTGTCCAGTTCACAGCATCTTAACCTGGCAAGAGGACCAAACTAACTGTAAATCTTACCTCTCAGACCACACTTGATTATTGTATGATGCCAAAATTAAACGTGAATAAGACAGCTAGAGCATTAGAGTGTTTTGGAAGAATAAACACAAGTTGGAAGTCTTATGTGGATAGTGCAAAATACAGGAAGGCAATGAATCATATAAACATCAACTGAAAGGTTGGTAAAGAAGCCATTGGAGTCTGTCAGGCACTCCCTGCAATAAATGGCATATTCCATTCCTTTCCCTTCACTCAATTTAGGAAATGGAGTTCTGTGAAATCTCTAATAGATCCCAAAAGAGTTTGTAAGTTCTTATTCCTGTGTAAAGGTACACTTTGAATAGAATGAGCTAAAACCCACTGAAGAGGATTTTTAGTTTATATGAAATGGCCACAAATATGTCATAGTGCCTACCTCCCTGATTGTTTTGCCTTCTCCTGCAAACAGGAAACTGTAAAGGCAGCAATAATAGAAGAGCAGAAGCGAAGTGAAAAGGCTGTGGAAGAGGCAGTGAAAAGAACAAGAGATGAATTGATAGAGTATATAAAAGAACAGAAAAGGGTAAGTATCTCCTGAAGAGTTTTAATTTGTGCTTCAATAAACAGTCAGTGACTTCCATACAATAACATGAAGTTATAAGATATTTAAAATGTCCTGTGTCATCTAACCTACGAATCTTCATCTAAGGATGTTTTCTGATGTAATTATATATTCTGATAATTGTGTCTACCAACATAAATCTTATCTGTCAGCAGAAAGCAACAGTGAATAATTTCTTGGTAGACTCCTAGAAATGACCTGTAGCATTTCCAATTTAACTTGACTCATAAAGATAGTAGACAGTTCTACATTTGTAGGGTCATTTGCTATACATTTTTAATTTCTATTTATCCTTTAAGCTTTCTGACTGTATTAACACCACTGTAGTTCTAATGGAATTAATTACAGTTAGCAAATTCAGGCTCTTCTGCCATAGTGTCCTTTCAAAACCATAACTCAGAATACACTTGTAAGAATTTAGAATGCGTATTAAAGCTTTGAAAATATGGCATTTCCATGCAATTTGCTTTTATTAATGTTAGTCTGAACAGAGGCTGAAAATAATGGATCTAACTTGATTTGTTGTCTTTTCAGCAATTCTTCAGTCCTCTAAGCAATACACAGAATAAGAAATTCTTTAACATTAGATGTTTACTGTAATCTTCTCTGTAACAGAGATATATAAGAAATTTTACATGCAGTGTTTTAGGATGTTTTCTTTATATGTTTAATGTACATTATGTATCATATAAATATTATATTTAAGTATTTGTGTGTAAATATGTTGCAAATATATATTGCATTGCATAATGTAATGAAACAAACAAACTGTGTCTGAGAAAATTTGACACAGTAGCTAAACTTAATTGGTCAAAATGACCAAATAAATAGACAGTGTAAGATATTATCCTGCAGTTGGTAGTTCCAGTATACTAAAAGCTTATGACAGTACTTTAGTCCTATACTCTTTGTTTTTTTTTTCTTTTTTTTTCTTTTTGAGATGGAGTCTCACTCTGTCACCCAGCCTGGCACACTGCAACCTCCGCTTGCCAGATACAAGTAATTCTTCTGCTCCAGCCTCCTGAGTAGCTTGGATTATAGGCGCCATACCCAGCTAATTTTATTTTTTGTTTTTAGTAGAGAAGGAAGTTCACCATGTTGGCCAGGCTGGTCTTGAACTCCTGACTTCAAGTGATTCAGCAACCTCAGCCTCCCAAAGTGCAGGGAATATAGACATGAGCCACCATTCCCAGCTATCTAATACTCTTAACTTGAAGTCAAATTTGGTATGATACAAAGAAAATCAGGCCACGCACGGTGGCTCATGCCTGTAGTCCCATCACTTTGGGAGGCCAAGGCGGGCACATCACCGTCAGGAGTTCAAGAGCAGCTGGCCAACATGGCCAACATGATGAAACCTCTCTTCACTAAAAATACAAAAATCAGCTGGGCATTGTGGTGGGTTCCTGTAATCCCAGCTACTCAGGAGGCTGAGGCAGGAAAATCGCTTGAACCCAGGAGGTGGAGGTTGCAGTGAGCCAGCTCCACCTCAAGAAAAAGAAAAAAGAAAATTCCCACCTCTTGACAGCTACAATTAGGTTTCAACAAAGGAGAATTTGTCACTAGAGTGAAAAATTACTAAGTAGTCTTTTCAGATAAATTAACCGTTCACAGAAACATTTTGTGTGGGATTAAATCTTTGTACAGTTTACCTCAGGGTGTTTTTAAAAGCATTTTTACTCAAACAAATTCCTGATAGGTACCTAATCTCCTAAAGAGAAAATTCTGAGTCAAAAGAATCAATTGGCTTTTCAAGGAGTACTATGTTCTCAGAAAACTCCTATTTCTATATGTACCCACAAAGGGTTGATTTTAAATAATCTTGTTCAAAAGTAATCATGCAAAGAGTTTATTTTAAATAATCTTGTTCAAAAGTAATCATGCAGCAAAGGAATTATAGGTACAATTTATATGCATACAGGGATTGCAGTTGTGAAAGAACATAAGTTTGAAATAAATTCAAGACTTCTTGTGGATATATCCTTTTTTATCATCTTCTCTTTTTTAAACTATTTTATCTTAGTAAGAACACTTAACATAAAATCTACTCTTAAAATTTTAAGTCTATAATACTTTATCATTGACTATAGATGTACGGTGTTGTACAGTAAATCTTTAGAGCTTATTCATCTTGCTTGACCGAAACTTTATGCCATTGTTTGGGTACTTTCTGTTTCCCTCTCTCTGCATCTTCTGGTATCCACCCGTCCACTTTGATTCTATGAAGTAGAATCGGCACTATGTATCTTTCTGTGACTGGCTTATTTCACTTAGTATAATGCCCACAAGGATCATCCATGCTCTTCTGTACTGCAGAATTTTCTTCATTTTTAAAGCTGAATGATATTTGGTTATACCTATTTTCTTTTTCCATTCGTCTGTCAATAGATATTTTGGTTGTTTCCCCATTTTTAGCATCTTGTCTTAATAGTATATGACCAATCCTTATTTGAGCTCTAAATCTGAATGAGAAATTATGTAACAAAGCAAACCCATTCATAGGATTATTTTAGACTAACATTTCTTTGATTGACATGGAAGATTTTCTTAAAGGAAAAGAATTTTGAAGATAAAATTACTTTCCTGTCAAACCGAGTTATGTGGCTACCATAAGTGCCTATAAGGAGAATAAGGAATGCTTTTTTAAGAGATATTTGGTCCCCGCATGAAGCAAATTAACGTTGAAAAGAACCGTCAGTGTAATCTGACATTTAGTCTGTGTGTTCTTGCAAATCATGGTAAAGGCCTAATATTCATTTGTATTAGTCAGTTAACCAGTTACCATATGTGGAGACATTATTAAAATAACAAACTGTCACATTAGGTTCCATTTGCACTGAAATTCTACTTCTCTTTGCTTATTTCGTTATATAATAAGGAGAATAATACTAATACCTACATTACAGAATTGTTATGAGCTAATACATGTAATAAAATAGCAGTTATAGTAAGAGCTCAATCAATATGTGTTATGCTTATTATCATTTTTACCACATTATTTATAGAAAATGGAAACAACAGTATTATTGCTGCAATTTTAAAATATGCTCTTTAGAATAGTGTTTGGCATTCTTTTCTCTGAAGTTGACAGTGTGAATTCAAACATTTTATTTCACTTTTATTATTAATTCACAGAGGATTAAAACTGATTCAATCAGTACATTTGTAGGAAATTTATTACTTTCACTTTGGGATTTTAAAGTTTTAGTAATAACACATACTGTGAAACATTTTTAATATTTGAGTGTATCTCTCCAAATAGAAAAGCTATAAAAAAGAAAGTGAATAAACGATCAGAAATGAAAGCACCAACTAATTACTAACCTCTTTATTATGTAAATTTTTAAAAAATTGAGATTCCCCTATGCTCTTCTGAAAATGTATTTCAGTGTTTTGAGTAAATTTTTATGAATATCTTGGGGTTTGGAAAATTTTCAAACACAAAAAATGTATCTCAGAGCTTATAAACTAATACTTAGGAAAAACAAAAGTTTTTTTAGCAAATTCATAATCTTCTTGTCTGTTTCCAAAAGACTAAATTAGGGAAACTCACATCTGCTTCTTCCTTTGGAGATGGATTTCTATTTGCATCAGAGAAGAACACATTTCCAGAATAAAAATTTTCCTTTCCCCTCTCCAGGATTTTTTTTTTTAAACTAGAGAGTCAACTTGAGATTTTCAACATTAGACAACTCAAAAGCCCAGTAGACCTTGTTTCCAACTAAGCTTGAATTTCAGCCTGTGAAGTAATCTGTTCTTGAGGTTTTGAAAATCTTTGAAGGAAGAAGTCTACTATTGTATTAGGTCCTACCTTTTATGTCTTTTGTCTAATAGTCTTTCATTAGACATCACCATACTCTTAACAAATTCACAAATTCACTAAAAGTTTGAAATGAAGTCTTTTTTTTCCTACATCTTTAAGTCTTTTAAAAAACAGAAAAACACAGAATAAAAAATTCCAAATACTTAATTTTCAAATAACTTATGGATTATCTAACAGTATAAAACACAACAGATTGTAAATTGCTATATAGGGTTACATAGCTTTTTCTGTATATCTGAAATTAATAAGTTTTTAATCGGTTATCCATTCTTGTTGAGTAGTAACATTCTACTCAGAATTATACTGGAATTAGTTAGAATTCCACAGATAATATTTTAATTTTAAATGCTTTTTACCAATGTTTACATGTCAAATCAATAGAGATGTCACTAAACTTTATTAATACCTAGTATTCATCTGGTCTAAACATTTTAGGACAAAGGGGCTACCTCTACATATACTAATTAAGTAAACTGTAATTTACACTCAAATTACATCCTAAATTATTTACTACATCAGATATATAGTACTTGTATTAGTCTGAGTTATAATCATAACCAAAAATTAGTGTGTAATGAAAATATCCAAATAAGGAGAGCTTTTAAAATGATCAATCAGAAAGATAATATAAATCGATTAGTTTTAGTGATAAAAATGCCTGTCTTATATAAATTTGACCTGATAGCTCTTTTGGGAAATTTTTCTGTAAAATCGCTCATGCTAATCCTGACAAAAAAGATTACATTGAATTCACAACTTTACTGTGGAATCAAAAAGGTAATCTGCAGCCTCAGCACTCCTAAATTTTTCATTGAATGTGGCAGAAATTATCTAATTTTTAATGGATGTAGACATTTCCAATATAACTTATATAATAGAGAAGAAAAGGCAAACAGGAAAACCTAAAAAGATTTAAAAATACATTTAATCTTTCTGTGAATCAGTGAGGTACCTGCAAGTACGGTGATTTGCATTGGAAGACATATTGTGTATTATTAAAATTTAAATTTTGGTTTCAAACTCTCTTTAATCACTGTAAATTCTAGAGCAGAGGTTGCAAACTACAACTCATGAGTCAAATCTGGCCTGCTGCCTGCTTTTGTAAATAAAGTTTAATTGAAACACACATTCACATTCATTCACTTTTGTATTGTATACTAACTGGTGTCATGCTTCAATAGCAGAGCTGAGTAGTTAAGAGAGACCATTGGGGTATGTAACCCAAAGTATTTACTATTTCGTTCTTTACAGAAGAATGTGTATCAACTCCTATTCTAAATAATCAATATTATCTTGTGGGGAAAGTTTCTTCCTTTCAGCCCTTTAAAATTTTTACTCGCTTCATATGCCTCAGGGTAACTAGATAATTAAAGTCTCTTGAGTGCTATTCTGGAGAAGATTTCTCTCTTTGTATTAATTACCAGATAATGTATTATAATACATTATATCTGATCATTAGTGCCATAAAATTTATTTAATAAAAGGAGATGGCAGAAAAGTTAGATGGGAAAGAATATATTTATGACACTTCTCTAGGGAGGAATAATTTGTGGTTTATAATGACCTGCAGCCCTTGGGTTAGAACGAAGAGTTCCAACCCATCCCACAAGTTAAGACTCGTACACATTGAGTTTGCTATGTGGAAGGAAGTGTGAATAACATTCAGCAAGCAACAACTACTCACAGCCAAGCAGTGATTCCTAAAAAATAAATCTCATCCAAATGTAATAAAATAGTATTTTTTTTCCTCTTAAGAAACAAAATTATTGCCTGTGTTTTCTAAATCACCTCCAGGGAAATAACCTTCACTTTAGAATATCCTTTTAATTTAGGTTTTTAGAGAAGAGTAATAAGCAATTTTCTTGACTTCAAAGGTTCTGTGGTGCATTGTCAGAATTTTTACATTATAAAACGGCTTTTTAAATTGAGTTTTGCTGTAATATTCTTTGGTGTTTGATTTTCAGCTATTAAAAGATAATATTTAGACAAAATGAACTTTCCTTATTTTTTGGTCAGTTACACAGTTACTTGAATAAATCATTATTTCAATGTAAGTTATTTAATATCTCATGGTCTCTTACTTCTCTTCTTAGAAATGTGGAATTTGATTAGCTGATCTCTAATGACTTTTAAAGTCCTAAAATTCTGTTAAGACTGTGAGTAATATTTTTCTTGACAATTGATAAACCTCTTGCAGGGTTTTTAATTCTTGATATAAATCAGTTGTATCATAGTAGCTACATTATACAGTATTTATACATTGGTAGAGAAAAATGGCACTTTACTGACATTCCCCAGCCTCCTGCACCATTCTCATCCTAATTATTCTTGCTTCTGTCCAGTCTGGAGGAGACTATGTGGTTATATGTGCAAGAAGTAGCTCATTAACAATTCAGCATCTGTGGTCTAAAGCATCTGCCCTTGTAGCTTTTGATTTGGGTTTCACGTTTAAAAATGCTTTTATGTGACCAATGCATATTAAAAAGCATACCATACCCTTAACATTCATTGTTGCCTGCTTTCAGTTATACCTCATTTTTTTATGCCAAAGGGGATTTAGCCTACTCAACATAAGCTGTATTTTAATTTAAATTATCAGAAGTTTACCTTCCAAATTTGTACCATTTTATCATTTCAGGTGGCACAATAAACAAATGGAAAAATATTTAGATTTAGAAATATAGCCAGTACTAACCATCTTGCCAAATGACGTTTCAACTATGTCACAAATTTATTCTTCTCCTTAAATTAAAAGAGTAGAAAAATTGATTTGAAAGGGAGGTTGGTAAAGCCAATGAAGTAAATAGATTTTAAAGGTTTTAAGGTTTTTTAAGGTTGATATAATTATGATTTTAAAATGTATGCACTGTTTTTCTATCTTAAACTCTTTAATAGTTTATTTTACAAATTATACTTTGAAATGAAATTTATTGCTATCTCCCACTTTATAAGTCTTTTTTTTTTTCTTTTTTTTGGTGGGGGGATGGAATCTTGCTCTTTTCGCCCAGGCTGGAGTGCAGTAGCACCATCTTGGCTCATTACAAGCTCTACCTTCTGGGTTCAAGTGATTCTTCTGCCTCAGCCTCCTGAGTAGCTGGGATTACAGGTGCCCGCTATCACACCCGGCTAATTTTTGTACTTTTAGTGGAGATGCGGTTTTGCCAGCTTGGCCAGGCTGGTCTCAAACTCCTGACCTTAGGTGATCCACCCCCATCAGCCTACCAAAGTGTTGAGATTATAGGCATGAGCCACAGCACCAGCCTTATTTTAACAGTCTTCTTGATGGTCTTTCTTTTGTAGCTGTTCTCACTTGCATAAGAATAATCTTGAAAAAACTTACTGATAATCACACACTTTGGTGAGAGAACCCTGTTGGTTATTTCCACTTCAACAGTGGGGTAATTGAGATGATGTTACAGATAAAGCCCAATGCTTAGGTTATATCCCATTATTCCTGTATCGAGGAATATAAAATACATTTTAACTTAAAATGTAAATTTATGCATGTACACATAAAAACTAGTGTGGTATAGCGGTTAATGCAGTTTTTTTCATTGGTTTTTGGATAGATTCTAATCAAAGTACAGTGAGCATAAAGATTTTGGAGACATCTAGTATGTGAAAATATTTATCTGTTTTTATCTAATTCAAAATGTTCATCTAAATAATCACTTCTTGAATTACTATAATGATAACTAACTTTATTCTTTAGTGAAATGATTTAACTTTAAAACTTTGTATTCACTGATGCAGGAGAATCACTTGAACCCGGGAGGTAAAGGTTGCAGTTAGCTGAAATCATGCCACTGCACTCCAGCCTGGGCAACAGAGCAAGACTCCATCTCAAAACAAAAGCAAACAAACCTTGCAATTCAGGGGTGTAACAAAAGATGTATTCAGATAACCTTTTCTTCATTAGTGCATAATACTTATTTCTTAAAGCTTATATGGTGATAAGAATTGATTTAAATTAAAGACAAAAATAACAAAGTCAGAGGTTCAGCTTTGAGTCATAGACCATGACAGTCAAGAATTGACACATCTGGTAGTTAGTTGTCTTATCACTGAAGGCCTATGATTAGGTTTAGCTTTTTGAGATGGGTCAAGCCTTAAGTAATTTTTACCCAGAATGGCTAGAAAATCTAGTAATATAGATGCTGAGAACAAAAACTAGTCAAGAAGGAAAATCAGAGATCAATCCTAGAGGAAGAAGTAGCTGTCAAAAGGCCTCTAAAATTGAAATGATGACAACAAAAATGATGATGAAAGCTAACATTTACATAGCATTTCCCAGGTTCCAGGAACTCATCTAAAGATGTAGTTTAAATTGGTGGTGTGTGTGTGTGTGTGTGTGTGTGTGTGTGTGTGTGTGTGTGTGTGTGTTCATTACCCACAATAATAGATATTACTAGCTCCCATATCACAAAGCTAGAAAGTGATAGTCTGGCATTGGAGTGTGAGCCCTCAACGAATTAAGCAAACTACCTCTGTGGGCAAGATGTGGAATTAAAGAATAAAAACAAAAGTTTATGAATAGGTCTTGAAAAGAATGAAAATTTCAGGTTGAAAGCCAAGAACAAGAATATAGCAGGGACTCATTTTTGTGTTTTGTAATGCCCTAAGGCATGGCTGCCAGATTAAAAAAGCTGTGCGAGACCAGAAGCACCATATCTTTTAAAGCTTAAATCCTTGTTTTGGAAGGAATGTATAAGAACATACTCCTTAAGTAATTATGTGAGGTCAAAATAATAGCTTGAAGCAATAATAGACACCAGTGACACATGGCAGTGCTTGAATAAAGACCAAATGCATTAAGCTGACAATAACTGACAACAAAATTCTAGAAGATCACTTAAGATGATGATAATCAGGATGGACTTTTGGTTTCTGTCAAATGAAAAATAAAATGTGGACTAGGCTATATAATAAAAAGAAGAAAAATAGTCTGTGAAAAGCTAAAGAATTTGCTTTCTTAAAAGAATAAGCAAAGTTATATATTAAAATGGTTGTAAAGAAATCTGTTTTCTAGATTCTTGACATAACTTTTGGATGCAGTTCTACAATTCTACAGTATCTCGGCTCATGAAGCTCATATTATTGGGGGCAACAGAGATGGAGGGAATTTATTTTGGTTTATTATATTGATATGCCCTTCAACCACCCTTAGAAGTTAAAAGTGTGTGTGTGTGTGAAGGTGTAGGTGTATGTATGTGTGTTTGTATATATGAAGGTATATATGTATACAGATTATATGTGGGTGTGTGTGCATAAACATATATATATTTGAAGGACCTTCATTTATTTGTGAGCTGTTTATTAAGGGCACAAAATTACCTTCACTATTCTCACTCCAGCCCATGCTATTAAAATGTTTAGAAGGAAATGAAGAATGAAGTGGTTTTACAAATTGCCAGCGTCTTTATCTGTGTATACTTTTTGCTATCCCGTCTTAAACTATGTATGGAGAAGCTTCAGTATAAATTTTTTTTTTCATTCTTTAAAGAGATACAAATACCTTTAATACTTGGAGCACTGTGCTAAGGCTACAAGGACAAATAAAATAACCAATAAAGAGAGACCCTATATCCTAGTATTTTTTTTTTTTTTTTTTTTTTTTTTTTTTTTGGAGACAGATTGCTCTGTCCTCCAGGCTGGAGTGCACTGGCACGATCTCAGCTCACTGCAACCTCCACTCCCTGGGTTTAAGCAATTCTCCTGCCTCAGCCTCCCGAGTAGCTGGGACTACAGTTGTGCACCACCATGCCCGGCTGACTTTTTGTATTTTGTGTATTTGGTTTCACTGTGTTAGCCAGGATGGTCTTGATCTCCTAACCTCGTGATCCACTTGCCTCAGCCTCCCAAAGTGCTGGGGTTACAGGCATGAGCCACTGTGCCCAGCCAATCCTATTCTCAATAATGATACATATTTTTTAGCAACTAAAATTATAAAGATTTATTATGTGTGTTGACTCTTATAATCACTTGCGTGTTTATTATTCTTTTGTAAACCAGAAAATCAGCTGATAGAAATTACTTTTCTGAGATTACATCTAATAATGGCATAGCTAAGACTTGATCCAGTGCTTTTTCTACTACATCACACCAACTGCCCTTGTCAACTTCCTGTGTACTAGCCATTTCACTTTACTGTCTAGGATGAAGCCAACATCTGAACAAAGTTATTAAAGCCCATGGTAGTTACAGCCAGTGAAGAGTTACAGCTGTGTAACATCAATAGCTAAGCCAACTAGAAGGTCAGGAGGTACTCAGTAATACATAAAGGGACTGGTCAAGAAAACAGTGAACCCACATGTCACCACTATATTTTATTATATACTTTAACTATAAAACTATGTTGTTTTTTGTTTCTAACTTAGGAAAAGGTATTATTTTCATGGAAATCACTATTCAGAGTGAACTATTAAAGATACAACCTTGAGAAGAGTTTCAAAGATGTGAACTTGTTCAACTAAGAAAAAGTTGCTTGCTATACAAATTCAGCAATATAGAATCCCAGAAAACAGCACCTCAATAACACCTCAAAACTAAATAAATACCCAGAAACACTCAACTTAAATGGAAACTTAAATTGTTTAAGTAAAATGTTCTATATTAGGAAAAAATATAAAACAACCACCATTTATTGGGTGCCAAGTTTGTCCAAGATACTGTAGTGGGTACTTTATATTTACTGTCTCACTTAATCCTCAAAACAACCCTAAAATAATATCTGCATTTTATAGGTAAGGCAAATTGAGAGCCAGTGAAATTAGATAACTACCCAAGATCAGTAAGAGAGTCAAGATTTTAACTTAGTTTTGTTTGACTGCGGACTATACAGTGAGATTGCAGGATCTTGCTTGGTAAATTTTTAAGACTGATTGAATAATTTACACATTTTTATATTATATTCTAGGAATTACTAGTTTTTCCACTAACAACATTTTAGTATACTTTTCTGTTTTTACAGGCTCCATCTAATTTTTGCCGTTTCAGTAAGACCCAGATAAATTGGGAAGAAAAGTAGAATTTTGGTCACATGGCTGTTTATGTACACTGAACACAAAAGCAGCTAAGAAAATACTTTTTGTGGATTTTGCCTTAAAGGGACAGAACTTACATGCTTGAAATATGTGCCAACATGTAAGGGTTTTCAAAAAGTGCTAAAACAAGAAAATTTAATAAATATACATTACCTGGCTATCCAACATCAATATATATCCATTGCTAATATTTAAACCTAACCTTCAAAATACATTCTTCTTCCATACTTATATGTCATAACAGTAATATCAACTAAAATAATAACAAAATACTCAAGCTATCCCTTAAAAAACAAAAATGTGCTCATTCATTGTCTACAAAGGAGATGACCTGCAATATTTTGTGGCGCCCAACCCTAAGACAAGTATTGCTGAGAGTGTGAGTGGTCTGTTCATGCAACTTCTGCTGTTACAATCTTGAATCTTTGTCCGTGTGTATGAGCGTCATTTGATGTGGCTTTCTACTTGACCATGCCCAGTTTAGTAGGTTGGCAGATCAGCTAAAACAAGTTTATTTTAGGCAGATCAGGTCACATTTGTTTTTTCACAGTCAAATATACAATCTTTAATAACACTTAGTAATGAACTAAGTGCTGCTTTTCAAAGGGTTAAGATTTTCCTGCCTGATGACTTTGTTCTAAAACCTTAGAGAATTCTGCTTGGATTCCTCTATTAGAACTTGCCACAGACCCCACATAGCATCTCAATAAGCTGCTAATGGTTCTAACACCCATTGACCCTTTTGGTCATTAATTAGCGCCAGGTAGATGCGCTATAGTCTGGACTATCAAGGAAGTTGCCTTTTTCCTCTGGGACCCACTCACTGCTAGAGGCTTTCAGGTCACTTCATAAATAGGCAAAGCAGGATTCTCAAATCAATGTATAATGCCACAAAGAGTTCCACCTATCAGTGTGCATCTTTCTTAGCAATAGGAGGTGCAAGGTGCAGTAAGTTGCCTTTAACTTTGTGAAGACTATCCTGGTATATTCAAGATCACTGGACCTCCAGAAACTTTACTGAGGTATAGTTCTTACATTTTCATGTGCTGTATCTTACACCTTATTGGATTCATAGGTATACTTTGCTAAATAATCCTGAGTACTTACTACTTCCTACTTTCTAGGTTCTGGACACATATCAATGTAGTTGTCATATATGATGGTGAGACACTAATGATCTTTGTGAAATATATTGTGGTACAGAGCCAAATAATGTATAAAACCCTAAGATGAAATGATTTACTATTCTACCTGTCATATAAATACAGCGGTTACAGCTGTTCCCTGTGTATTGAGATGCAGAGAAAAAGGCATTTGCCAGATTAGTAGTTGCATACCTGGTGCTAAGGGCTCTAAATATACATTTTTAAATGTGCATCTACAACAGCAGCTGCATTTGAAATCACTATCTGATTAAGCCTCTTACAAATCACTCTCCTCTAATATCTACTGCATACTCTGGAGATAACTGTATTATGTGTTTAAGGACCTATTGGGCTGGATATGAGACAGATTTTGATGAAAACTTCATTCACCATGATTCTGTTAAGAATTCATTCTGACCACTAGTACAAGGTGGTATTCTAGGTCCTCAGTTTTAGTCTTGGTTCCAAGTTATTATACAGTGGTACGCAAAAGACCTGATATTTCCCTTTCTCCAGTGTAGTTACCTTGATGAGGAAGGTCAAACTGAAGATTTATATTTTCTATCTGAGATACTATTACAATAGACATATTCAAGGATGTGCAGTCTCCCCTTCACTCAAAAAACCCTGGGTATGTGAATTGACTCAGGACTGGAAATTGGAGAAGCCATTACAAATTTTTGTTGTAGTAGCTCATGTCAGGCCTTTGTTCATTAAGTCTGGATATTTTTATAATTTTAAATTGGACTTTTTTTTGGATGCATGTCAGTTTTGTTCATGTGGTTAATCTGATCAAGTACCCAAAGCCAATGCCCCTGCGGGTCAGATCATTCTGATTACAACTCAACGATGCTAGCAATAACAGTAACCATTTCCTCCTGCTGCTTATAATGAGGTGTGTCTACTTCAGTTTTGTTACCTCACTGTCCCATAACATTGAAAGCCATGTAGCCCACCTGCATTTGTCGCCTACAGAAGAGAGACACTGTTGTTCACAGACACTGACTTTTACCTTTTGAGGAGCAATGTTAGGGAGTAGCTGATGGCTATGATTATTGCCTAAATTGAGCATTTAGCATCACAAGACTTTATCTTTTTAAAACTGTTCTGTGAAATTGGGAGCAACTAATTTTGTTATTGAATTCTTCATACTCTTTATATTTTTTCTTGTCTATAGCCCCTGGATCTGGTAATAGAAGCATCCAATTTTGGGCCACTGAAAGTCTTGCCTTCAATAGTCACTTTATTTCAGGTGGCTATAGTTAGTAATTTGTTACTTTGCTATGCACACCATGGACTACCAGACTTTTTTTTTAAGACTACTAGCTGGATTTTTAGAGCCATCAACCCTTGCATAACCAGGTAACTAAAATCTTTCCATTTTTCCTGAGGTTATATTGTCTTCAGCCACTTCTAGAACCAATTTATATATCAACCAGGGTTCTTCTTTTAAATAACAGAAGCTGCTTTCATCTGGCTAAGCAGCAGAGGAGTTTATTAAAAAGATACTAAATAAGCAACCAAGGTGTTAGAGGGCTGGAAAAATAAGGTTAAGCTTCCATGAACAACAGCAAAAAGTATACTGCAAAACTGTCTTAAAGATAAACCACTCTTTGCTGCACATTCCCATCAAGCACTAGGAGAAACTTGCATAGTTCAACCATTTCCATCCCCCAAGTTTGGATGCTTCTATTATCATCCTCACAAGCAAAATCGATGCTAAACCGAGACCTCTAATTCCTCACTTACGAATCAAAGTCTTGCACATTTGACTCTGGTTTGTGGAGCCTTAGGAGTAGAGCAGGCTAGATAACTGAGTCTTCTGGGTTTTACATAGGGGAATCATACTTCATAAGGCTGGAAATGTTTTAAACATAGGGAGGATATCAAAAATCAGAAAACATTACAAATGGCCACTACATTCTTTGGTAATTTCTCCCAAGTTGCTATGGTTACTGAAGAAATATTTTTCCAGCTTCTTAGTCTTTTGGCTAATTCTAAAACTGATCCTTTGAAGTTAAACTAGGTGGGTTTCATTCTTACTAGAACAGAACATTAGCAATTGTAGGTTCATCATTTTGTAGAAAGTTTGCAACTTGGCCACCATAATATTACTCATTTTGAAGTAATCTGAGATTTTCTGCAGTTAATGCCTAAGTTATACAACACTGTTCAAAGGATATGTAATACTTTGGATAGCTTAGGTTTTGGGTTCTATGTAGTTATACTAAAAATAGTTCTTAAGATATATATACGTATGTATATGTATATATATAGGTTTTTTGTAAATGTATGTGATTAAACTTATTGTGTTAATCAGTAGTGTTTTCCCCGATTACTTAGGGATTTATAGTACTTTTTTCATAGAATGATGGCCACAAAGATTACTAAATTTAAAAAAGCTTGATAAAATTTCTTTCCACTGAATTTATCTAGATTAGCTCTCCATAGCTTCTTAAGCCCTTGGCTCACCTGTTCCCTGTATTTATGTGTCCCTCTAATCAATTAATCTGTTTCTTCTATCCTCGCCATTTTCTTGTTATTGAACCTGTTATCCATGGCCTCTGCTATTTTTCAACTCTTAAGTATAAAACTGAAGAAAATAATGAGAAACTAGACTTCAAAGTACTGTTTATCAAATTAAGTCACACATATGTTAAGCTTGAACAAGGAGAGACTTCTGTCTTAACTTTGTCCTAAGTATGTAGATTTCCTGGTATCTCTTTTCGCAGGTTCTTATTACATCTTTGATGTTGATGTTCTGGTTGTTACAGAAGGTTGTGCTTAGGGCATTATACTACTAAACTGCAAAGCTGGATTCCACCAATTCATTTGAATCTTTTCCAGGTGACTTTTTTCCCCATATGGATGATTTTATGAACATCTGATTTGAAGTAAAATATTCCAGGATAAACCCTGTATCCAGCAGTGTACATTGAGATTGAGTCATAAAATAGTCCCACTATTCGTTTACCTATGTTTTTTTCCTTAATTTTTATATGTATAATATGATTAATACCTTGTACTAGGAGCATATTAATCACAGCTTCCTTGGCATTTTACAGAAATTTAAATGTCTACTTTTTATTCATCTGTGGGGATATTTGACGTTTAAAATAACTTTATGGCTTAGTTTTTCCTTTGTAGTTTAGAGTACTTACTCAGTTAAGATTTAGTGTGACTGATACATTCAACACTTTGCTTTTTTTCCCAATATTTATTTCAATCCTGTGGTTCACATTTTCCTTTTCTTATATATTATGTGTTGAAATGAAAGTATCTTGTCTGGAGTGAAGCTCAGCCATGGAATGAAACAAACATGCCTTCTCCTTCTGCTCTTAGTTGGTTTTACTAGCTAAGTTACTTAAGAATCCTGTTAAGAACAACAGCAGCTTTACATATTACCTTTTTGCATCATTATATTCTTTGATATTAAAAATCTTTCACTTCCTTCACCATCGTGCAATGTGGTTCATTCACTCCCTTTATATTTATGACTCACACATCAATAGAGAGATTATTGAAAATAGCATACATATTCAAAAATCAAAGCCCTAAAATTTAGTGAAAGAAATTAAGCCACTTGAAAAGAATTTCCAAAACTCAAAAGGAAACTGTGATTGCCCCCAGAAACTGTGAACAAGTCATATTTTTCTCATGTCAGTGGCAGAGTGCGAGAGAGACGCCCAAACCAGTAAACATTGCAAGCTTCTGATTGTGTCTTATCTGTTGATATCTCCAAAGCAAGTTATATGGTCAACTCCAAGGTCAAGGAGCAGGGAAGCACATTCCATATTCCATGAAGCCAAAGCATGTCACACAGTGAAACTCAATATCAATGGGGTGAAAAAGCCTATTTCTCCCATGGAGGTGAGGAAAATAATGGCTAAATATTTACCCAGCAATTATGTAATCTACCATACCACCCAATCTAAATTAGCTATCTTCTCCCCTACCAACCTTTATAATATTATTACTCTATTTTTTCTTCTTAATGCATAAAACTATTTGAAATTATGTTAATGTTTTTACCACTCACTGCTCATTCAATGAACAAATATTGTCAAATACCTAACATATGCCAGGTAGCACTCAAGTGCTACTCAAGTGCTACTCAGGTGCTTTAGGGATATTTCAGTAAATAAAACAGACAAAAATTCTTGTTAATTATGTTTCTCCTGCTAAAATATAAGCTCTGAAAGAGAAAGACCTCATCTGTTTTGTTCACTGCTGTATTCTCAATATCTAGAATAAGCCTGAAACATAACGGATGTTTAATGAAATGTTTAATAAATGAAGGAATACCATTAAACGTTTATCTAATCTAACTTCATTTGTTCAAATTCCTTGATCACTAGGCAAGCTTTCTGATTGTGATTTGTTTCCAGCATAGGGAAAGTTTTTATGGTGAGTTTTATGAACTTGAGTTACTTCAAGTCATCTCTTAAGAAAAAGATCTATGCTTGGTATTTTGATAAATATTTACCTACGTAGCTGAAAAATCAATCCTTGAATGTCATAAACTCACAAATGTAAAACTACCCTGAGCCTGAACAACTTCTATTGGTTAAGTAGTATACATTTAATTCCCTTCTAAACAGATATAGTTATTAACAGTAAGGCAAAGAGTTTTCATTTGGAATATATGGCTTTATTTTTCATTCAGGATTCTGCTTACTTGTATATATCGTCGTCTTTGCTTCATGCTTCTGCCAAAAGTAGTTTAATGGTAAGACATGATTCATTCTCACTAGGCTTGCACATAGAACCACAGAAGGTATTGGTGAATAGCTAAATAAATAGATACCATTACCAAGTTTTGAGTCTAATGAAAATTTGTCTACTTATTTATTTTGGTCAGTTTAGGTATTTCAAGAACTTAGTCTTAAGAGTATGTATTTACTATATAAAACCAAACAAAAATTTAAGTTTCTCAGAATAGATCTTTCCATAGATATTTGAACTACATTAGCAACAGTCAGGACTTGGGATGTTCCCTGCCTCTTCACAATCATCTCTGAAGCCATAATTTTATTTTTATATGCAATCTGCTAGAGTCCAATAATGTGTGATCTGGCAAATCTTACATTTCAAATGAAACAGGTCATAGAAATTCTCATATATACTTGAGGTTCTTAAATTTTTAAAAATTCATTAGGTTATTAGATGCTCTGGTTATAGTCATTCAAGAGCTACCAACATTTGCTGAAGAATTTATTATGATTTAACTATAGCGGTTCATAATAAAATACTAGTGATTATGAATTGTCTCACAGAATTGGTGCTAGCTACATCACCAACTCTATAAGAAGCACTTCAGTAAGAAGAAAGTTTTTGTACAATCCTATACCAAGAAAATGTTTCCCAATACTTTTATTAACAAGAATGTTGAGTTCTGTTGCATAGATTTTATGTATTCTATTTATACATTAATAAATATTTATTGAATATTTATATAGTAGCTATATACCAGGACCCTAGGATGGAGATTAACCAAGTTCTAATGGATCAGAGAAAAAACTTCCCAGAATTATAATGTCTAAGCTAAATTTTTTTTCTTTTTCTTTCTCCCCTCCTTTTTTATATGTATATATACACACATATATGTATATATACATATATACGTGTATGTATATGCATGTGTGTGTATATATATGTGTGTATATATGTATATATACACACACGTATGTGTATATATGTGTGTGTATATATATGTGTGTGTATATACATATACATATACATATATATGTGTGTGTGTATATATATATATATATATATTGCACTTCAGCTTCTGGGGTACACATGCAAAACATGCAGGATTGTTACATAGGTACATACATGGCAATGTGGTTTGCTGCCTGCATCCCGCAGTTACCTATATCTGGCATTTCTCCCCCTGTTATCCTTCCCCCACTTCCCTACTCCCACGTCTATCCCCTATTCCCCCTCAACAGACCCCAGTGTGTGATGTTTCCCTCCCTGTGTCCATGTATTCTCCTTGTTCAACACCCACCTATGAGTGAGAACATGCGGTATTTGGTTTTCTGTTTTTGTGTCAGTTTGCTGAGAAGGATGGTTTCCAGATTCATCCATGTCCCTTTTTTATGGCTGTGTAGTATTCCATGGTATGTGTGTGCCACATTTTCCTTGTCCAGTCTATCATTGATGGGCATTTGGGTTGGTTCTAAGTCTTTGCTATTGTAAACAGTGACACAATGAACATACATGTGCATATGTCTTTATAATAGAATGATTTATAATCCTCTGGATATATACTCAGTAATGGGATTGCAGGGTCAAATGGAATTTCTATTTCTAAATCCTTGAGGAATTGCCGCACTGTCTTCCACAGTGGTTGAACTAATTTACACTCCCACCAACAGCGTTAAAGTGTTCCTTTTCTCCACATCCTCTCCAGCATCTGTTGTCTCCAGATTTTTTAATGATCACCATGCTAATTGGCATGAGATGGTATCTCAATGTGGTTTTGATTTGCATTTCTCTAATGACCAGTGATGATTAGCATTTTTTTGTATGTTTGTTGGCCTCATAAATGTCTACTTTTGAAAAGTGTCTGTTCATGTTCTTTGCCCGGTTTTGAATGGGTTTGTTTGTTTTTTTTTCTTGTAAATCTCTTCTAGTTCTTTGTAGATTCTGGATATTAACCATTTGTCAGATGGGTAGATTACAAAAATTTATTCCCATTCTGTTGGTTGCCAGTTTAGTCTAATGGTTTTTTTTTTTTTTTTTTTTTTTTTTTGCTGTACGGAAGCTCCAGAGTTTAATTAGATCCCATTTCTCTGTTTTGGCTTTTGTTACTAATGCTTTTGATATTTTAGTCATGAAGTCCTTGCCTATGCCTATGTCCTAAATGGTTTTACCTATGTTTTCTTCTACGGTTTTTATGGTGTTAGGTCTTATGTTTAAGTCTTTAATCGATCTGGAATTAACTTTAATGTAAGATGGTCAGAAAGGGGTCCAGTTTCTGCTTTCTGCACATGGCTAGCCAGTTTTCCCGACACCATTTATTAAACAGGGAATTCTTTCCCCTTTGCTTGTTTTCGTCATGTTTGTCAAAGATCAGATGGTTGTAGATGTGTGACATTGCCTCTGAGGCCTCTGTTCTGTTCCATTGGTCTATATCTCTGTTTTCTTACCAGTACCATGCTGTTTTGATTACTGTAGCCTTGTAGTATAGTTTGAAGTCAGGTAGCATGATGCCTCCAGCTTTGTTCTTTTTGCTTAGTATTGTCTTGGCTATGTGGGCTTTCTTTTGGTTCCATATGAAGTTTAAGGTGTTTTTTTCCAGTTCTGTGAAGAGGGTCATAGGTCGCTTGATGGGGATAGTGATGAATCTATAAATTACTTTGGACGGTATGGCCATTTTCACAATATTGATTCTTCCTAACCATGAGCATGGATTATTTTTCCATCTGTTTGTGTTCTCTCTTATTTCCTTGAGCAGTGGTTTGTAGTTCTACTTGAAGAGGTCTTTTGCATCCTTTGTTAGTTGTATTCCTAGGTATTTTATTCTCTTTGTAGCAATTGTAAATGGCAGTATATTCTTGATTTGGCTTTCTTTAAGTCTGTTATTGGTGTATAGGACTGCTTTTGATTTCTGCACATTGATTTTGTATCCTGAGACTTTGCTGAATTTGCTTATCATTTTAAGGAGATTTTGGGCTGAGATGATGGGGTCTTCTAAATACACAATCATGTCATCTGCAAATAGAGACAATTTGACTTCCTCCTTTCCTAATTGAATACCCTTTGTTTCTTTTTCTTGCCTGATTGCTCTGGCTAGAACTTCCAATACTATATTGAGTAGGAGTGGTGAGAGAGGGCATCCTTGCCTAGTGCCAGATTTCAAAGGAAATGCTTCCAATTTTTGGCCATTCAGTATGATGTTGGCTGTGTGGGTTTGTTGTAAATAGCTTTTATTATTTTGAGATATGTTCTGTTGATACCTAGTTTATTGAGAGTTTTTAGCATAAAGGGCTGTTGAATTTTGTCAAAGGCCTTCCCTGAATCTATTGAGATAATCATGTGATTTTTGTCATGGATCTGTTTATGTGGCGGATTACATTTATAGACTTGCATATGTTGAACCTGTCTTGTATCCCTGGGATGAAGCCTACTTGATGGTGATGGGTAAGCTTTTTCATGTGCTGTTGCAATCGATTTCCCATATTTTATTGATGATTTTTACATCTGTGTTTATCATGTATATTGGCCTCAAGTTTTCTTTTTTTGTTGAGTCTCTGCTGGGTTTTGGTATCAGGATGATGGTGGTCTCATAAAGTCATTTGGGAGGGATTCCCTCTTTTTGGATTGTTTGGAATAGTTTCAGAAGGAGTGGTACCAGCTCCTCTTTGTATGTGCGGTAGAATTCAGCTGTGAACCCATCTGGACTTGGGCTTTTTTTGGTTGGTAGGCTATTAAGTGCTGCCTCAACTTCAGCCCTTGTTATTGGTCCATTCAAGGTTTTGACTTCTTCCTGGTTTAGGCTTGGGAGGGTGCAAGTGTCCAGGAATTTATCCATGTCTTCCAGGTTTACTGGTTTATGTGCATAGAGTTGTTTGCAGTAATCTCTGATGGTAGTTTGTATTTCTGTGGAATTGGTGGTAATATCCCTTTATTGTTTTTTATTGCATCTATTTGATTCTTCTTTCTTTCTTTTTTATTAATCTGCTTAGTGGTCTGTCTGTTTTGTTGATCTTTTCAAAAAGTCAGCTTCTGGATTATTGATTTTTTTGAAGGGTTTTTTGTGTCTCCATCTCCTTCAGTTCTGCTCTGATCTTAGTTATTTCTTGTCTTCTGCTAGGTTTTGAATTTGTTTGAGCTTGCTCCTCTAGCTCTTTCAATTTTGTTGGTAGGGTGTCAATTTTAGATCTTTCTTTGCTTCTCATGTGGGCATTTATTGCTATAAATTTCTCTCTAGACCAGGCGTCCCCAAACTACGGCCTGCGGGTCGCATGCGGCCCCCTGAGGCCATTTATCCAGCTCCCCGCCACACTTCAGGCAGGGGCACCTCTTTGATTGGTGGTCAGTAAGAGGAGCACAGTATGTGGCGGCCCTCCAATGGTCTGAGGGACAGTGAACTGGCCCCCTGTGTAAAAAGTTTGGGGACACCTGCTCTAGACACTGCTTTAAATGTGTCCCTGAGATTCTGGCATATTGTGTGTTCATTCTTGTTGGTTTTGAAGGACATCTTTTATTTCTGCCTTCATTTCATTGTTTATCCAGTCAACATTCAAGAGCCAGTTGTTGAGTTTCCATGAAGTTGTGTGGTTCTGAGTTAATTTCTTAATCCTGAGTTCTAATTTGATTGCCCTGTGGTCTGAGAGACTGTTTGTTTTGATTTTCGTTCTTTTGCATTTGCTGAGGAGTGATTTACTTCCAATTATGTGGTCAGTTTTATAGTAGGTGTGATGTGGTGCTGAGAAGAATGTATATTCTGTGGATTTGGGGTGGAAAGTTCTGTAGATGTCTATTAGGTTTGCTTGGTCCGGATCTGAGTTCAAGTCCTGGATATCCTTGTTAATTTTCTGTCTCATTGATCTGTCTAATATTGACAGTGGAGTGTTAAAGTCTCCCACTATTATTGTGTGGGAGTATAAGTCTCTTTGTAGGTTGTGAAGAACTTGCTTTTTATGTATCTGGGTGCTCCTGTATTGAGTGCGTATATATTTAGGATAGTTAGCTCTTGTTTTATTGATCCTTTTACCATTATGTAATGCCCTTCTTTGTCTCTTTTGATCTTTGTTGGTTTAAAGTGTATTTTATCAGAGAGTAGGATTGCAACTCCTGCTTTTTTTTTTTTTTTTTTTTTTAATATCTTCATTTGCTTGGTAAATCTTCCTCCATCTCTTTATTTTGAGCCTATGTGTGTCCTGCATGTGAGATGGATTTCCTGGATACAACACACCGATGGGTTTTGACTTTTTATCCAATTTGCCAGTCTGTGTCTTTTGACTGGCATTTAGCCCATTTACATTTGATGTTAGTATTGTTATGTGTGAATTTGATAGTGCCATTTTGATGCTAGCTGGTTGTTTTGCCCATTAGTTGATGCAGTTTCTTCATTGTGTCGATGCTTTTAAGCTAAATTTTTTTTATGACTTCTGTCTCCTCTTCCCTCATATTCAATACATAGTGAAATCTGTCTTCAGTATATAAAGAATCTGTTATATATTGCTGTCAACCCTGTCAACTCCTTTGCTGTCACCACTGTCCAAGCCTTTATCATGTTTTGTCTGACTTCTACGGTATGCTTACTTCTACTCTTACACTCTAAAATTTACATGGCTCCTTATATTTGCTTCTTTTTTTCACAAGCTATGCATGTAGGCATGGCATGCTTATGTCACATAAAAGATTCTTACACACTTGTTTGACTTATCATAATATAGACCAAGGAAAAAAATGCCCTGTCTGGCAGCTAACTGACTTAAGTGAAGTTTAGTAAAGCAGTTTCCCTATAGTTATAAATTAATCTGTGGAAATTCTTTTGGAGTTATCATTTCAGTTTTAGAAACTTGCAACAAAAATGACAGATCAGTAGTGGTACTTACAGAAAAACCTAAACTCTACGCTTCAAGCTATAAAAGCTGTTTCAGTAATACTGAAAATAACAACAGTTACCCATTGTAGTATCTGCAAAATGGACTAATTTTTACCTCACATTTTAAAATAAATATTTTGCAAAAATATTTGGCAAAATTATTCAGCAAGAACCAGAAAATCTTTGCCTTTCTTATTTTTTTTTCCAAATTTCCCTGCACAAAGAATCATTACTGTTTGCCTTTTTTTCTAATTTGGGATGTGGGAAAAAATCGATTCTGCATTTTGTATACCAAGTGATGGGAAATAAAAGATTTTTATACTCTGCACTGAAATGCCATCTTACTGGCTTCTTCTTATTGCTGCCGACCTGAGAGAGGCACAATGTTCCATGACCCTGAAAGAGTTATTCTGCAAATCAAATGCTACAGTAACTCAGAGAATTGAGTTTCATCTTTCCTCAGTAAAAAATGAAATTAATGAAAGTGCCTGTAAAGGAAAACCCAAAGTAATTATTCATTTCTTTCCTTGTTTAAGAAACATGCAGTTACCAGTGCTACACTCCTCTCCTAATGAGCCTGATGCCAGGAATTCCAGATTCAGATTTACCACACAGAGTCTTGACCCATAGCTATACCCAAAGAGTAACCACATCCAAGACACAGAAGTAAAGCCAAAAATAATGAAAGCTTCTGTATCTGAAAAGATACTTATTTAAGATCTCAGGTGAATCTATAGAATTGTGGACTCAGGCATTCAGACATCAATAAGACATTCAGTTTTTTTTTTCGTTTGCTTTGTATTTCTTGAAGTCTTACCAAGAAGTGCTCCAACGGAGAGCAAACAGAGATGACTGCTTAAACAGCACCTTTGCACCACAGAAAAATTTCCTTTAGGTAAGCAGTGTTTCAATTCCTATGTAGGTTTCACTGTATGTGGATGTGTATTAGGGCTAAAATCAAAAATCAAATTAATTATTAAACATATTTCTGGGAGCAGAGACAAATCCTACTACGTCTTATTTGTGTTTACTTTGAAGAGTTAAATGTTTGATGTGTATGTGATACATAGCTACTTTTTATCTATAGGGTCCTTTAATTGCAAGCAATAGAAAATGAATCAGACTAACTTTAGGGAAAGGGAATTTGTTCCTATCAGAGGCATGATAGGATGCTGTATACCAGATTTGGTAATGGGCAAAAAAGCAAGACATCTTTGGAAACTCAGAGACAGCAACATTAGCAGTGCTCTCATAGTGAAAAATAAGCTGGCCAGGGCATCATTACTAGGAATGAACAAAACCATTCCTGTGTATTTGTTTCTCCTCTGATTATGTAAATTCCAAGGAGGAAGCATCTAATTGAACTAGTTTGGCTCTTTGCTAGGGAACATGCTTGCCTCTTTGCTAGGAAAAGTCAAAATTCGTAATTACAGTCCAGTGAGTAAGAATTAATTCCCCAATGGAATTCAAGTTGTCATTAGGAAGGAGAAATAAATGCTGGAAGCCAAAAAAGTAACAAATGTTTAACACAGCCACTATTTATTTGTTGTGTGTGGTTTACCAGTCACTGTGTTTCATGTGCATTATCTCGGTTAATGCTTATGACAGGGCCAGTAGTTCAGATTCTGTTATAATCCTCATTTTACAGGTAAGAAAACTAAAGCTTTGAGAAAGGTTAGATAACTTGTGCAAGGTCACACCACCAGAAAGTGGCAGAATCAGAACTTCAGAGAGAACACTCGTAAAAAACCAGACTCCATACGTCCTCTTGACAGAGCTGTGTATTAGCATTGATGACAATATTTACTGAATCTGTCCCTCAGGGGTAAAAAGACAAAACTGAAAAGATAACATGGTATATAAATAGATCAAATCCACCAGTAGTCACATAAAATTTAGACATTCTTTCTGAGAATCAAGCTTTGGGAATAAGTGTTATATAAATGCGGAACTCGTGTGCAGATAATTTTTATCTGATGCAAATTCATGATTTAATTTCTTAACACAGTGAAGGATTTGAATATATTTGTGAATGATAGTCTTGATCCTGCAAATCAAGCTTTATAAATAGGCTTGTATCCTTCTTGGTTTATAGGGAAGAGATTAAGGGGTAAAAAACTTCCAGTGTTCTCCAGTTACATAGTGACTGCCATCTGAAGATGTGAAACAATCTTAGTAATCCCAAGAAGGAAATGAGATAATGAGCATAATGTGACTGGTAAACTCTAAACCACACTTTTGTAATCTCAGCATGTTGACATTTTGGACCAGATAATTCTTTGTTGTGGGGGCTGTACAGTCACTGTGCCATCTGTAGCAGCATCCGGTGGTCTCTACCCAGTAGATGCCAGTAGTAGCCACCCCCTAGTTGTTACAAACAAAACAGCTGACTCCAAAAGCACTGCCAGTTTTCTCAAGGACATTCGTCTAATCACTAAAGTAAGTACTCTAAGTTATAAAGATATTTTTTCAAGAGATTTATAAAAATTATTCTGAATATTTTTCAGTTGTCTTTTCTTCCTTCTCTCCCTACCCCTGCCATTTTTCTAAATTCATCTTTGGAGAAAAAAACTGTTTACCATTAAACAGAATGTTCTTCTAATTCCTTCCAGCTCTAGAAGTTAATTAATATCTTTTACTGTGCTAGATCCAGATTTAATAATCAGCTAATATTAGATATTAGTACAGTCTTACCAATTTGTCTTAGGTGAGATAGCTTCAAAAAGGCCTCTGTGATAGAGATTTACATGCAGAAAATTCATTAGGAAATGCCCTGTGGCTCAGCATCTATGGGGGAGGAGGAAGTGTAGGATCCAGCAAAAATAGTTACACAAGGAATTCGGCTGAGCCCTGGAGTGGGCATGGTCCTTCAGGGTTGAATCACTTTAGGGAAAGGGGACTGAGCTTTGGTACCCATATACTGACCATTCATTGGATGTGGGAGGCTCTCAGCCAAGGTAGCAGTTCTTGGAGAGGGACTCAACTGAGTACCACAAACCACTACCAGCAGCTGGAGAAATTAGTACATTAGTCCTCAAGGCAGGCTCTGGGTGGTGCACTACAGTCCATGTTTTGTACACTCAAATCCACTTCCTCTATATAATAATTTCTTGTAGCAGCTCCTCTAGGATTCCGTTAGTTTCTCTGGTCTTCTTTCCTGGGGATACTTAAAAAAGAAAAGTTAGTGGGAAAAGTTGTAACTCCTGCTACAGCTGTTCTCAGGAGCCAGCTGATTCTCATCTCTCTTTCTTCTTCTTTTTTCTAAATTTCTCTTATGCTTGGTTGAATTCTGTTGCTGTAGGGGTTTACCAGATGGGATAACACAGACCTGTATCCATGGGACCTATAATGCTGTGGCTATCATGTTATGGCTACAGCTGCTGTGCTTGTCTATTTACAGTCAAAAATAGACAAGGGAATTCCAAGAGATGCCCTACTGGATCACATGGATGCCAATCATAGTTTTACTTTATTCCATTGTGCAACAGCCCTACCTCCTTTTATTGATCAGGATCAATTACATCTGCTTTATTTCCTTGGCTAGAGTTCTTGACATGCAGAGCCTGAAGTGACCAGGTGACAGTAATAGCTTAAAGTTTAATGGAACTCATTCTGTATCCTCTGGTGGAAGCATCCCCCATCCAGGTCAGGACCTCTGAAGCCCAGAGATTGCAAGAATGAGAGGTACATATTGCCTGAGTCAGTTATGAAGAATGGTGATAAGTATGTAGGGCCACTCTTATTTCTACCCCTTGGTTTCTGAACCCATAAATTCTACTTCTGGGAAACATAGGAAACATAGCCCTATTTAACGGTTATTGATTTAGGGTGTATCCTATGACCTAGAGAATGGATTACATGATATCATCTCCAAGGTGAGGTCTTAGCTGTGCCTTCAGTAGACCATCCCATCATTTTATTAGGCCAGTAACTTCTAGTTGTATAGTCTGTGATAAGACTCTGTCTGCCACAGCAGTTACAGAATTTCTGTTTCACATCATGTAGACTGCTTTCCGTATGCTACCAAGAGCCACCATAGAAGTGTCTTAGCATGTTTTCCTATTGTCTTGCTGGAGTGTGAAATCCTGTGAGGGAATGTTCCCATATCAATAATCCCTCCAACGGATTCTATCTCCTCTTGATCTAGCACTCTCTCATACATAGTTTCCTGCCTCCTGTGGGTACACGTTGGCTAGGTCCTACAGTTCCTTTGAGATATTAGTGCCCTTCTAAGCTGGATTATGATGTAACTTGATTCATGGCATTGGTCTGGGATCCAAATGAGGAGGTGCAAGGTAGATTTTGGTGACAGGATAGGGGTGGTATTAGTGGAAGTATATGTGTCATCATGAAAGACTGAGGACTGTTTGTTATCTTCAAACAACAAGGAAATGCTAGTCTCTTGGTACGAGTATAATATACATCAACAGTTTAATTGAGTTTATTTCTGGATGATGACATAGGTGACTTAAAGGATTTAATTTGTATCATTTTTTAAAGTTCTCTTTAAAAATAATTCTCCATAGATAATCATTGTATAAATAAATATACATTTTATTCAAAGAGCCATATATTGACTGCACATTGTATTAAAAGATATGTGTGATAGCTAGCCAGGTACTATCCAAATGAAAATATTTGTATTGCTCTTCAGGGCTGATGATTATGGAAACAAGAGTGGGAAGAAGGAAACAAAATTTCTATTTCTTACAAGTAGGTATTAATAAAGTAGACTCGTGGCAAGGCTATTTCTAGTCCAAAATGTTTGGTAAATAAATATTATTTTTCCATAGGTAGGAAATCCGTATGTCTTGATCCAAGAACTCGCCTCCTATTTCTGGACTGGTAATAGTTTTGTATGCACTAGTAATGCATCAGTTCTCATCCTTGAACTCTTCTTTCTTGAGAGTATGATTGTAAAACAAGTAGGGTTACCCATGTAGAAGGGAGTAGAGACACTAAGGGCTGAATCTTGAAATTGCAAAGGATGGAGAAGCTGGTTTTTGGATAAGAAATCGAAATAAAAGTTTCCCTTGGAGGCTTTCATGCTTTTTACCTAACATGAAATTATTTTCAAATAATTAGACTTTGAAAAACAGTTGGTATATTAGGATTCTCCAGAGAGACTGAGTCAACAGAGTTAAAAGGGGGCATGCAAGCGTGTGTGTGTGTGTGTGTGTGTGTGTGTGTGTGTGTGTGTGTGTGTAGTAAGAGATTTATCATAAAGGATTGGCTGTCATGCTTATGGAGGCTGAGAAGTCCTAAGATCTGTAGTCAACAAGCTGGAAACCCAAGAGAGCTGATGTGTGGTTCCAGTCTGAGTCCAAATGCGTAAGAAGCAGGAGAACTGATGGTGTAAGTTCCAGACTAAAAGTTGAAAGACTTGAAATCAAATTAGGGCTTATGTTTTAGTTTCAGTCCTAAGACCAGAAAAGACCAACGTCAGGCAGGAGTTTGTTCATATTCAGTCTTTATGTTCTAGTCAGGTCTTTAATCAGTTAAATGAGGCCACCACATTAGGGCAGGCAGTCTGCTTTACTCAGTCTGCTGATGTAAATGTTAATCTCATTTTTAAACACCCTTACAGACACACCCAGAATAATCTTTAGCCAAATATCTGTATCTCAGTTTAGTGGATACATAAAATTAACCATCTTAAATGATTTTTTATATAAATTGATTTATCATGTATTAAAGCTCTGTCATGTATTTAATCTTTTGAATAGTATGAAGAGCTGTGAGATAATTTTTTTAGCTTGAGGAACACAACATCCAGACTCCTCTCTTAAGCCTACTTTTGGATGTGGGCTGGGAAGAAAGTCTTAGTGTGTCCAAAACAATTCTTGATTTCCATAACCCATCACCTGCCAGATTTGCTCCTTCACAAGTCTTTCTTTTCTCAATAAATGGCACCAGCTACTCAAACCAAAATCCTAGAAGTTATCCCTTCTTCAAAGCTCACATAAAGTCTTCTGAAAAGATTGACATATGTACTTCTTAATAATTCTGAGTTCATCAACTTACCACCTTTCCTCATTGCATGCCCTGTAGCCCAAGCCATGATGAACTTTCACCAGGTCAAATGTGTCTTCAGAATATCTCCTGTCATTTATCACCGTCCCCACTACTGTGTCACAAGACCAAGCCACCATTATCTTTACCAGGACTACTTGCTTTCACTGTTTCACCCACTCCCGCCCTACTGCAGTACATTTTCCATACAGCAACTAACTTCCCAGAACGATTATTGCATTCTCATACTTGAAGTCGTCCAAAGGCTTCCCAAATGTCACCTCTTCAGAAAAGCGATTCAGAGGCAATGTAGGTAACAATAACTGCATATTCTCCTCCCTGCACATGGCATGTTCTACCACCAATGCATTTTTTTTTCCTAGCACTTAATGAGTAACTGTAATTATTTGATCTACTATTTCAAATGGTGACTGTTTCCCCTCAAGAAGAATGAAGGGCTTTAAAAGAGCCATGTGCTCCGAATATATGCAAAGGTGTGTGATACTTTATAAGCATTCGTTAAATATTTGCCAATTAAATGAGAATGGAGGTCATAGTAAGGATTGAGCCTAGGGTAATTCCTCTTACCAAAATACTTGTTCTTTACAGTGGAGTCTGAGAAAAAGCTTTACTTGTTTTTTACTTTGTTTCATGAAGGAGCTTCTGCACTGTGTCTGCCTCTCATATGTCAATTTTATCTTGGGAAAAAAAAATGTGTTGGTGTGGTCCTTTGCTGTCATTTTATGCAGCTAGCAGGCTTCTGTTTCCACCATAACCAGGAATTTTGCTTGTGGTTGGCAGATGAACATTATCAGCTATGAGAAAATAATAAAAGGCTCTCAATTCTAGGGTACTTTAGGACTTCTCATGTTTTCAGTGAAGTAAATTAACTTCTGTTCTTTCATTTTATGGAAATTGCTCTGAATCTCATTAAAAACACGCATGTGTATGACTAGCTGGATTTTGGTACTTAGCATCTTGTGTTCATCTTATTTTTAAAAAATCTTATTTTTTAAATTCCAACTACTTTTGCCTACTTGGAACACCGATTTTTGGGTTTCTTTGGTGCATTTCTCTATGAACGGATTCCTTTTTCCAGTATATTTTCCTACCTTGTGTACAAATATCTCTCTTATATTTGCAAGGGGAAAAGTACCATGCTAAGCACCAAAGTTTATGCTTCTCCATCAATATTACTTTCATGTCAGTTTTTTTCTCCCTTCTCCCAAGGGAAAAACACCTGAAATCAGCATAAAGAATATTATCTTTAGCTCATGTGGAGCCTGATTTAGGAGAGAAATAAGTGCATTCCACTTTCTCTGTTTTCTGTATTTTCTTTTTCAACGTCATTGGCTCTTTCAAGCAAGGCATATTTAACTAAGGCCAGCTATCTATCTAGCACAGTTAAATGTATTTTGGGATAAATCAGAGGTCAGCAAAACTTGGCTAATCATCCAAATCCAGTTTGTCCTATGTTTTCTTAAATAAATTTCTATTGAAACACAGCTTCTTCCATTTATTTATGTATTATTTATGGCTGCTTTTACATGCTACAGCAGCAGAGTTGAGTAGTTGTGATGGTGACCATATGGCCCATTGAGTCTGAAATATTTTCTATCTGTTCCTCTGCAAAAGTTTGCCAACCCCTGCTGCATAAAGCATGACCTCCATTCCCATACAGTTTATGAACAAATTGGGTTCCTTGTTAAAACATGAAGCAATTAGTGAATCAATAAATGCCAAGTTGTGTGATACAAAAGGGATTAGATACCACAGAATGGTTATTGGTTAGGAAATAAATCTCATTTATAGAGAACTAATTAGTTAAGTATGTCAAAATGTAGAAAGGGTCCTTATATGGCCTTTCCTCCCTCATGCTGTACTTTAAGTCTCAGCTGTGCTGTAAAATTAAAAGATATTCAAAACTGTTAGCAAAGCTTTTCCTAGATGTACATCTTCCAGGACTCCCTCAAAGGGATGCTTGGCAGAACAGGACAGGATTAAGATTGCTACATTGTTCAGAACCGTGCCTGGCAAGTCATAGATCCTCAGCTATTGCTTGAATAAACAAAAGAACATGCAAACTATAAAAGGAGGGAAATCCTATGCAGCTACATCATAATAATAGCTAATGTTACTGAGTATTCACAGTGTTGCTGGTGTTTTCAGCAGGAATGTCCTGATTCTTTAAAGATTAAGTGGTAGTAGGCACGTAAACCACTTAGCTCAGTGCCTAACACATGGCACATTCTAAGTGTTTAATTATAGTTTTTATTGTCATTTTTTTAGAGGAAATTGTTGACAAATTGAGCATCCCCAATCTGAAAATTTGAAGTCCAGAATGCTTCAAGTAAAACCTTTTTGAGCACTGACATATATGTTGCTCAAAGAGAATCCTCATGGGAATATTTTGGATTTAGAATTTTTGGATTTGGGATCCTCAGCCGGTAGTTATAACATGAATAATCCAAAATCCAAAAAGTCCCAAATTCGAAACACTTCTAGTCCCAAGCATTTTGGATAAGGGATACTCAACCTGTGTTTTCTTTCAGAGAGAGTGCTAATTGTACTGATATGTATGAAAGTAAGAAAAACAGATAAACTGACCCTTGATTGCATCACTGTCTTAAGTATTAAGAAAACATTTGTATTGGATTTTCTGATCCTGTGCTAGTTTGTTAAAGATAATGGGTTCCAACTCCATTCATGTTCCTCCAAAGAGCATGATCGTGTTCTTCTTATGGCTACATAGTATTCCAGGGTGTATATGTACCACATTTTCTTTATCCAGCCTGTCATTGATGGGCATTTAGGTTGACTCTATGTCTTTGCTATTGTGAATAGCACTGCAGTGGACATATGCGTGCATGTTTCCTTATGACAGAATGATTTATTTTCCTTTGGGTATGTACCTAGCAATAGGATTTCTGGGCTAAATGGAAGTTTTGTTTTTAGCTCTTTGAGGAATTGCCCATTTCTTTCCACAATAGTTGAACTAATTTACACTCCCACCAACAGTGTATAAGCATTCCCTGTTTTCCTCAACCTTGCTAGCATCTGTAATTTTTTGACTTTTTAATAATAGCTATTATGACTGGTGTGAGCTGGTATCTCATTGTGATTTTCATTTGTGTTTCTCTAATGATCAGTAATACTGGACTTTTCTTCATATGCCTGTTGGCCATATGTATGACTTCTTTTGAAAAATATCTGTTCATGTTCTTTGCCCACATTTTAATGGAGTTGTTTCTTTTTCTCTTGTAAATTTGTTTAAATTTCTTATAGATCCTAGATATTAGACCTTTATCAGATGCAGTTTTTGAAAATTTTCTCCCATTCTGTAGGTTGTCTGTTTACTGAGTTTCTTTTGCTGTGCAGAAGCCCTTTCATTTAATTTAATCTCATTTGCCAATTTTGACTTTGGTTGTAATTGCTTTTGGTGTCTTTGTCAAGAATGGCATTACCTAGGTTGTCTTCCAGAATTTTTATAGTTTTGAGTTTCACATTTAAGTCTTTAATGCATCTTGAGTTGATTTTTGTATATGGCATAAGGAGGGCATTCAGTTTCAATCTCCTGCATATGGCTAGCTAGTTATCCTAGCACAATTTATTGAATGGGGAGTCCTTTCCCCATTGCTTGTTTTGGTCAGCTTTGCCAAAGATCAGATGGTTGTAGGTGTGAGGCCTTATTTCTGGGCTCTCTATTCTGTTCCGTTGGAACAACAGATGCTGTGACCTACTAGAGAGGGTGGAAAGAGGGAGAGGATCAGTAAAAATAACTAACAGATACTAGGTTTAATACCTGGGTGATGAAATACTCTAAATGACAAACCCCCATGACAGAAGTTTACTTTTGTAACAAATATGCACATGTACCTGTCAACTTAAAAAAAAAAAGGAACGGGTGAAAATGGAGGGTTTAATTTACAGTCTGTATACAGGTCAAATACTGTACCCAAACCAAACTCCTTTCTTCCCCATCCCCAAGAAAAAAAGAAATCGGTTGTGTGTTTTTTTCCCCCCAACTGTACCATCCACTACTCCAGATCTCAAAACCAATGATTTCTAAAATTGCCATTTTCTTACTTCTTATGGAGTACTTTGGCAGGGAAAAATCTTTGAAAGGCTAGAAATAACTGGAGAAGTGACTTTTCTCCCCGTTAGCTAAGGATTTCATTTTGATGAGCTACCTGCTACTATTGGTTTTGTGGAATGTGACCTCCCTGCTTTGACAAGTAGTTGGTTTCACATGTCCATGTATTCTCTCTTGGATCTTGTAAAGAGGGCTCAAGAAAATAGATTGGGATTTCTAGAATATTTTAATAATGTAGCCCTTTGGCTAACTCTTCAGTTAACTTTTTAATTCCATATAGACTGTTTGTAAAATAAATTCATTGAATTATAACCTTAAAAAAAAGAAAACTGTATTTAGAAAATGCATAGGAGAGTGATAAGTGATAATACAAAATGAGCTGTTGTTTCATCAATGCAGCATCATTATTTTTATTTGCTTTTGTTGTTTATCAGTATTAACCCATTAATATGTTTTAACTATCAACAAAAATTATATCAGAGGCTGCATCTACTCAGAACTTACTTTTCTAAAAACTCACGTTAGTTTAACATAGATTCTATGATATTTTTTTCCTCAGTGAATTTTCATGAGGGAAGCACACCTGTGTAACAAGCACCCTGGCCAAGAAGCAGAATATTACCAACATCCCACACCCTCCCTCTCCATCCACCTCCTTCCAGTCACTACTGTCCCCCACAAAGGGAACTACTCTTTTGCCGTAAAGAATATACATTGCAAAGACTAATTGAAAGGGGTTAGTTAGCATGTTATTTTAATAAGTTCACAGAAATATTATTAGAGCAATCTGGCATTTTAAGAATAGTTTTCTGACATTGAGGCATTTCCGGCTAAACATGTCAAAATGTTTTCTACATCATCAGTAATGTGCTCAGACAAGTTTAATATAAAAGCCTTAAGGAACAGACAGTTGTTTTCCTCTTCTTAAAGAGTGAGACAGACTTTACCTGAAAAGTTAATGGTTAAAAAAAATCAGTCTGTTGGGGTTTTATTAGGATGCTGTCTTGGTCTATTTTGTGCTGCTATAACAAAACCTAAAACTGGGTAATTTTTAATGAACAGAAATTTATTTTCTAGGCCAAGTGCAGTGGCTCATATCTGTATTCCCAGTACTTTGGGATGCTGAGCTGGGCAGATTGCTTGAGCCCAGAAGTTCAAGACTAGCCTGGTCAACATGGCAACACATCTCTACAAAAATAGTTGTGTCTCTACAAAACCATATCTCTACAAAACCACATCTCTACAAAAATTACAAACATAGTTGGGCATAGTAGCATGTGCCTGCATTCCCAGCTACTCTGTAGGCTGAGGTAGGAAGATTGCTTGAGCCCTGAGAGACAGAGGTTGCAGTGAGCCAAGATTGTGCCACTATACTCCAGCCTTGGTGACAGAATGAGACCCTGTGTCTAAAAAAAAAAGAAAAGAAAGAAAAAGAAATTTATTTTCTCACAGTTCTGTTGGTGGGGAAGTTCGAGACCAAGGTGCTGGCATTTATTTGGTGAAGGCCTTCTTGCTGCATCATCCTATGGCAGAAGATGAGAGGGGAAGAGATAGAGAAGGGGGCTAAACTCATTCTTTTATAAGGAACCCCCCTGAGATAACAACCCTATTCTCTCAATAATAACATTACTCATCCCTTCACGAGGGCAGAGCCCTCATGATAATCACCTCTTAAAGATCTCACCTCTAAATGCTGTTACAATGGCAATTAAATTTCAACATGAGTTTTGGAGGGGACATTCAAAGCACAGCAGATGCCTACTAGTCAGTCATGCAAGCTAGCCAGAAATGGAGATGTGAAAAGTGAACTTGAGTGAATCTTTGTTGTGCCAATACCCTATACATTCAGTAATTTTTTTTTATATTTCACTAATGTCTGTTGTCAAATTTGTATCTCTCCTTCTCCTGTGCTCCAAAGGCTATCCTGACAATTACGTGTGTACTCTAAATAAGGTATGAACATCAAGAAAATGCTTTGAAAGATATCACATTTTCTGTTTCTTAGAATTATTTCTTCATCTTAGTTTTTCTTTGTTTTACTTCATGTTGTATGCTTTTAAATTACTTAAAACAAAAAAGGATGTCATTGTAATTGTGTTTCCCAAATGTTTAGTTTGGCATCTGTTGCAAGGCCTTAGTTACAGGCTGAAGTGCCAGAAGCTCAAGCTGAAAACAAGAATGTGGTGGGCAAGCCTGAGATCTGAATTGAGAAGGGATGTTTATATTTTCCCAAGGGCCTTATTAGTGAGAGCCCAAGCCCTAAATGTTAACTTGCAACACATTTAAACAGACTGACCTTTCTGTTTTGTTAAGTATAATGGCATATCATCTGTATAGGTACTTCTATAAACAGCCTTCTCTTTTAACTGCCCTTTAAGCTACTAAACAAAGTTATCAAATTTGAGGCTGTTTTTCTTCAATATTCCATGGCACATATTTACACATAGAGTTTTATTTGTTTTTATTTTATTATTTCCATAGATTATTGGGAAACAGGTAGTGTTTGGTTGCATGAGTAACTTTTTTAGTGATGATTTGTGAGATTTTGCTGCACCCATCACCCAAGCAGTATACACTGCACCCAGTTTGTAGTCTTTTATTCCTCACTCCCTTCCTGCCTTTCCCCCAAGTCCCAGAAGTCCAGTGTCATTTTTATGCCTTTGCATCCTCATAGCTTAGCTCCCACTTATGAGTGGCAACATGTGATGTTTGATTTTCCATTCCTGAGTTACATCACTTAGAATAATAGTCTCCAGTCCCATCCAGGTTGCTGTGAATGCCATTAATTCATTCCTTTTTATGGCTGAGTAGTATTCCATCATGTATCTAGACCACAGTTTCTTTATCTCCTCATTGATCGACGGACATTTGGGCTGGTTCCACCTTTTTGCAGTTGCAAATTCTGCTGCCATAAACATGGGTGTGCAAGTATCTTTTTCCTATAATGACTTACTTTTCTCTGGGTAGATACCCAGTAGTGGGATTACTGGATCAAATGGTAGCTCTACTTTTAGTTCTTTAATAAATCTCCACACTGTTTTCCATAGTGATTGTACTAGTTTAAATTACCACCAGCAGTATAGAAGTGTTCCGTGTTCACTGCATCCATGCAGATATCTATTATTTTTTGATTTTTTTATTATGGCCATTCTTGCAGTAGTAAGGTGGTACTGCATTGTGGTTTTGATTTGCATTTCCCTGATCATTAGTGATGTTGAGCATTTTTTCATATGTTTGTTGGCCATTACATATCTTCTTTGGAGAATAGTATGTTCATGCCTTTATCCCACTTTTTGATGGGATTCTTTGTTTTTTGTTTTTCCTTGCTAATTTGGTTGATTTGGTGGTAGATTCTTGATATTAGCCCTTTGTCAGATGTATATATTGTGAAGATTTTTCTCCCACTCTGTGGGTTGTCTGTTTACTCTTCTGACTTTTCCTTTTGCTATGCAAAAGCTCTTTAGTATAATTAAGTACCAGCTATTTATCTTTGTTTTTATTGCATTTGTTTTTGGCACTTAACCAACCCAGGCAGAGCTGGACACTTAATTCATTTTAATCTAAACTTTATCACCAAAAGACTGTATTTTTGGTGAAGTTTGTATTTGTATATATGCCAACTATAAAATTAAAAATATACATCAGTGCTTTCATTGAAGAAATAAGGAGCTATAAAATGAGACACTCATATAGCTTTTGATTGCCAGATTTTTACAAAAAAAGTAGGTAGGACGTGCAAGTGTTCAGAAAACGTGATTAGTTTGCTGTTTGGCATGCCAACATTTAACAGGTTTTTAATGTGTATAGTTTCATTTGGTACAGCTGTCTTGGTATTTTCTGAAGACTTTAAACTCCATAGTGTCTTTTATTTAAAGAAATATGGAAATACATCAGCAAAACTAACTTTATTTTTTATCCAGGCATAATGATACCTAGATAGTAAATGAAGTGGCAGGTCACAGGGATAAGCCATACCCATGGAATGTCTATATGATACTTGTCTGCATTTGATTGACCACTCATTATTTGATTACTTGATCCTTCCATTCCCTTGCACAACATTTATTTATGTTAAGACAGAAGACAAAAGTTTCAGTGCATTGCACTTGCTGCATTGCATTGATTAGTTGGATCTTCTGAGAGGACACTGCAGCAAAGAGCAGATCTCAGGATAGAGTGACTAATTCATATGGTATTTTAGTGGCATCACAGTTGCAGTATGCACTTGGATAACTTTTTTAAAAAAGAAAATTATTCTCCCTTCCCCTACTAATATTACTCTGTAACTTCAGTACATTAGAAATGATGTTTGGCAAAGATTGGTAGCATAAAACATTTTAAGTAACTTTTACCAGATTTTATTCTGAACTTTTTTCACATCTATAAAACATGTGAGAAATGGAAAGTTTTATCTATTTAGATAACATTTTAGAATGCAGATAATGGCAGAGGGACTAATTCTATAGGAATTGTTTACAACAGTTTACTGTTTGGGTTGCCTAAAAATCAAATATGATAAGACAATGTTAGTTAACAAGAAAAGAGAATGACTGAAATAGAAACAAAAGTTGCAATCGCTTTTATGCCAGCCTCATAGATGCCCCAGAGTTATGGCATTAACTTATGCAATTTCTATCTAAAGTGCTATCAGTTGTGCTTTGTAAACGCCCCTACAGGTTTTTAATGAAAAAGAAAGATCATAGGCCTTCTCTTGCTTTCATTTGTTTACCATCACTGCATTGTCTAATTTTATGGGAAAACCTAGCATTAAACTATAGCATGACCTAGAAATATGTTTCATCATAGAGAAATATAGTATACAATTAGGAGTATGGGATTTTAAATCAGATTTTCTGGATTAAAGTCAAGCTTTGTTTTTTATTAAATGTGTACATTAGATAAATACTTTAACCTCTCTGGGCCAGTTTGTTCTTCTGTACAATGGAGATAAAAAATACTGCCTATTTCATTGAGGATTATTATGATAAATAAATGAGTTAGCATGTGTAAAGTGCTTAGAACACTGCTTGGGAGATTAGAAGTTCACTTTCAGCATTAGCTTTTAATGCTTTTATTATTATTGGGATGAATTTTCCTAAATGTCTGGTTTTGATCAGAGTGTCTTTGGTTCTACTGATTCTGTCTTAAAGTATTTATTAATTTAAATACCTTTTTGTTCCAGAAGTGATTGTGGCAACTTAAAAATATACTGTTAAAACTGGTGAATAGAAAATAACCATCAAAACAATGAGGGTGAAAATTATATTCAGTATAAATATATATATGCTATAAGATCCTGCCTATCAAAATTATTCTGCAGAAGCAGCTTGTAGTTTTCTGGGCGGGGTGGGGAGGGGGAACTGCTATTATGTTTTACCCATGATAGTTATAATTTTAAGTTAATTAGCAACCTTATATTTTTTTTTTTCACGATATGAGTTAAATTTGTTTGTTTTGGCAAAATTTCATTGCTGTAGTTTAAATCCATCCCCATAAAATATTTTTAACATTTTTAGATGCTGTTTTTCTCTTTTTCACTATTCTAGCTATAACTGCAAATGCTCTACATAGCAGAGAAAAGAAAAAAAAGGAGGCATTTGCCAATGCAATTTAACAAGTTTTCTGTCATACATATATGTTCAGGTAATAAACATAACCCGATCATTACAATTATTTGTTTTTACTCTTCATAGATTCTTAAGTTATTATAGGAAATTCTATTCCATTGGTTTTTAGTCTTCACATTAAAATTTCCAACTTTTTCATAAATTTTAGTGTCATTCATGTAGTATTTTGAGCTTGTCCTCAAATTCTCAAGCTGATCATCTAAAAACTAAATTTGTTTTTGTTGTGACAGATATGCACAGTGTAAAGCTGATAGCTTTATCACTTGGGATTTATATTTGCTTCCTTATACTATAAACTAGAAATAACAACAGCATAAGCAAGTTCAGAAGTAAACAGTTCAGAGCTACTACAGAAGCTAGACAAAGTCATAAAAGGATTCAGAATCATTCTTTGTACTTTTTCTATCCTTAGCACTGACTTATAGCATTAAGGCTACAAAAATGACTGCTGGAGCTCTAGAAAAGATATTTGTGATGATTGGAGGAAGAAAAAAAAATTCAAGGAACAAAAGTGGGAAAGAACAAGTGTCCGCCCCACTTTTAAGGAGCACTGTTGAGGATCCCACCCAGTAACTGCCACTCTCATTTCTTGGCTATTTCCAGCTGGGAGGGAGTCTTGGGAATAATGGCCTGCATGTGTGCACATTGTTCCTAAAATTAAATGGGAGCTCTACTGGTAAGGAAGACTGCATATTAGAGAGGCACCGGGCAGGTTTTTCTTTAATCCCTAACTTCTTACATCTTCTTTTTGATAGGTGTTTAGTGTTATTTTTCCAGCGTATTTATTTGAGAAGGTGCAATCACATCTAAGTTTAGCTTTCTTAACTGAAATCAAATCTCCTTTGCTTGTTTACAAGAAGTAGGGATGTTAGGATTTTCTTACATTTTTAGATCCAGGTGGGAGGCAGCAGTGATTGTAAAAGTACTGACAAGGAGGGTGTTTTCCCATGTGATTCCCTCAGTAGGATAAATCTCTTTTAAAATGTACCAGGCAGATGGTATTATTTGTTTGTTTGTTTATTTAAGACTTCAGTGATGAAGTACACACTGTCAAACCCTGTATGATGAGGAATAGCAGCTCTTTTTATGTAAAAAGTAAGAAGTCTGTTCACAGTAACTTTCATTTGATTAAATGATGCTTTGTTACCTTGGTTTAATTTTGAATACGAAGGAATTAGAATTCCTAGTGGGAATCAGGCAGCTTTCACTTGTGTACTTAGCCAGTTTTATCAGTAGTGGAAATATGAAAGTAAGCAGGCAAAGATTGTACAAGCCTAGCAGGTAGCACAAGGTGAGATTTGTACCCCAAATTTATCTTTATGCATGTTTCTCCTTTATTTCATTATGAACCTAGAGAGTAGTAACTAGTCTGTTGTTTTCATATATAGCCACCAAGGCTACAGATTCTTTAAGACAATGATTTTTTATATGATGCACTTAATGTGCCAGGTTTTTTTTTTTAATGTTTCTGTTGCATTTTCAGGGAACCATTTGTATATTGCTATAAAGAAATCTTCCTGAATCTACTGTTTTTTTAAGAGAAGATAATTACATAGGTTAATAACTGCATCTACAGGGTTTTTGGCACTTTGACAGGTTTTGCATTAGTGTAATGCAATGCAAGAAACTGCTGCATATTTATAGCAAAACAGATTTTGTGCCAAGGCCTCTAGTCATAACTGAAGTTCTTATCTGAGAAGGCAGTGTAGTACTGTGGTTTAAAGACTAGATTGTGTGTCCTATGCACCTGGATTTCAGTCCTAGCCCTGCTACTTGGGCAAGTCATAATCTCAATAAGCCTTAGTGGCTTCATTCATATAGTTATCAAGAGAATAAAAATTTGGTAATACATTGTAGAAGTCTTCAGTGGTAGCCTGTTCTTGAGTCTGGGCTGGATTGAGTGAGATTGGGCTATTAAAAGATTGTGACTTCTGTTTTGTGTGCTCTCTCAGTTTCATGGCATGCTCTTGCTTTCTTTCATATTCTGTTGGATTGCTTTGGGGGAAACCAGCTGCCATTAGGCAGCCTTACGGAGAGGCTCACATGGGCTAGATTGGAACTGGATTATTTGGAGGCCTGTCAACAGCTACTGAGTGGGCTTGAAAGCAGATCCTTCCCTAGCTGAAATTTGAGATGAATAGAGTCCCAGCATACAACTCGATTACAACCTCAGTAAAGAACATGAGCTAGAAGCACTCCTGTAACAGTGCCCAGTTTCTTGACCCATAGAAACTGTGAGATGATAAATATATGTTGCTTTTCATTTTAAGCCACTAGGTTTCTGGGTGCTTTGTTACATAGCTATAGATAACTAATATAGCACATAAGGAAGTCAGTCACCTGTGCATAGGTGGAAGCAAGTACGGCCAGTCAAGAAGCGTTAACACTATTAAATCAAGAAAATGTCAGACTTAATCTAGCATTATAGGATTATTTGTCATGAAGTGTAAAGTAAGTTTCCATATATGTGTGCAAAGAACTCAAGAATAAGACCTGTGGACAGTCTCTTGATTGTTTCTGTAGATCGAAACACATAAGGCAAAATGTCAGTCATTTGAGAATTTAAAGGTACTATAGGAAGACAAGAACTTAAAGGTCATCTAGTTCTTCTGCTTCAAGATAAGATTAGATTTAAATTGTTAAAGATCAAAACAAAAGGAAGGATACATAGTGATTCACAGATACTTTTCGTTAGATTGGAACAACAGGATTGCTAAAAATCTATAAAAGTTGAATTGATAAAAATACAACAGAAGTTGTGTTTCTCACTTGAGCAGCAACTTGAACGATATATTGGGGATCTTTATATTCATTTAATTTAGAAAAGACTATCCTACAGAGTGTAGTATTTTCATTAAACATTATCTTAAAAATGATATGGGAAAAGGTTTTTCATTCTTTTGGAGCATGTAATCAAATTATGTTAAAAACTTTATGTGGCCTGTTGTATTAAAAGTAAGTTAGCCTGCCTTGCCAGAATCAATTCATCTTATAATTGAGATACATTATTTACCACTGATCTCTATAAAGTAGGATGTGGAATCAGAGCCTTGAGATAGGATTTCTGTGCAACTACTATAAAATTTAATCCATCTCTACTTTTTTCTAAAATTTTAAATCTATGGCTTTTGTTTTTTTAATTTGCTTTGGAAATTTTTAGATTTTCTGTGGAAGTTGTCAGAATTAGATAAACAGTTGTTACCAGAATTATTTTCTTTTTAAATTTATTAAACTTTACATATGGAAAGTTACAGTAGAAAGTCTATTTGGTTTATACTATCAGGGAAGCAAAAATCTTCATTCAACATTACAGTGCATCCTTCTTTGACCAACTATTGCTGCTTAACTTATAAAGTCAAATAAGATTGTATTTTAAGGTAGTGTACCTGCACATTTGAGTCTGGAGTACATATTTGTTTATTCTGCCCAGATGATTTCTTGAAAAACAAAAATGAGTATTTTCATTTTCCAGTGGATTTTATGGTAGTTTGGGATAAAAAGGCAGAACTATGCAAATATGTAGAACTTAGTTTAGATGACTCAAAACAGGTAATTTACTTAGCAGGCATCTTAAAACAAAACAAAAAATAGTTCCTTAGTTGTGCCCAGTAGGTGTTAAGACTCTTTGTACCCATTTTTCATGCTCTAAAAGAGCATCTGTAATTCATCTTGTATATGCTGGGATGTTACACAGCTTCTTTATACATTGACATTTTTGAACTATCTAAACAGATAGATAGGAGATACACTCTAAAGTCAAGAAGTATTCTCAGAGACTAGAAGGCATCAACTCTGAATTAGAAGTCTTCATGGGACATAAATGATTGGTTTGAGTGTTCTGGTGAAGAGGTTAGGCTAAATTTTCTGAAGTTCAAGGTTGAGGCACCCAGCACCGCCTTAGTTCAAACCACTACCCAGATTATGTTGAATATTTTAGAGTTGGAAATATTCTAAACATGTATTTTATATAAAACTATTATCCTGAAATTGGTTCAAAGTGTCTTTCAACATGATTTACATTAATGACATAGCTATATTCCCAGAGAGGGGATTTAATGTCCAACCTCCAGCTTTACATACAATGTAGCCCTTCTCATATCAAATTTACTTATCTGAAAATATAAAGAAACCACTATTTTAAAAGAGATACTCTTTATGCTGCTTATGCCAGCAATAAAATGGGTATTAGACAACCTTTATTAATAAAACCAGTAATGTTTTAAATCTTAATTTCCTTAAGCTGGGTTGACGAGAAGCAGAATTTAAAGACACAAAAGAAATAATGACGTTGTTATTTAATGCAAAATGTTTAAAAGCACAATAAACATGACTCAAGAATAACTTGATCTTCTTCAGGTTTATCAGTCCTTATTGTGATGCTCTTGTAAAATAGACCAGGCCATTACAATTATGTGTGCATATTAGGTTTTAAGGGTGGTCCATAATCCACATTCTTTGTGTCTACATCAAGGGGAAGGATAGTCTCAGCTTCTTATCTGGAGTAGTTTCTAGCATCTTTTTGGCCACAGTACTGGTATGCTGGGGATGAGTTTCTTACCTATTCACCTATTCATTGTTAAACACTTAGTGAGGCCTAAACACTTAGTGAGGCCATAGACTCTCCTCAATACATAGTAGGATTCTTGAGCAAAGATAAACTCAGTTTAGTATATTTAAATACATTTCAAAGAACTAGATTTTTGTTTAAGTATAGGAGGGCATTTTAGGAATGTGAAATTGGTCTCTAAAACCACTTAGCATGTTTTCCACAACTGTAAAATGGAAATGTTAGACTAAATAGTCACAAAATCTCTCACCATTTAAGTTCCATGCTTATTCATTATTAAAGGGAAAACTAAATCAGTGCTTTTTTCTCCCGATTTTGACAATGTTTTGACTCTAGAAGAGTTCTCAAAAGGATATTGATTTGTAGGGTATTTTCTTACATATGCTTTACACACACACACACACACACACACACACACACACACACACACAGTTTCAAAGTTTAAAAAATTTGGAAAACATTACCTATTCTATAGCCATTTTGACAGTTCACAATGTTTAAGAACCATGATTCTGAGAAGTTTATAGAAAGTGAACATTTTTAATCCTGCATTTCCCAAACTTACTTGACTTAAAAGTATTTTTATTTTTAATAAGCAGAACACATGCTGCACAGAAATGGCATTTTGTGGAACACATGGTAAGAAACACTAATATATGAGGACCTTAACAAGCTGGAACATAATTGTTTCCTAGAGCTACTGTGGCAATTTACAACACACTGGGTGGCTTAAAACAAAATAAATTTATTTTCTCCCAGTTCTGGGGGCCAGAAGCCCAAAATCAAGGTGTCAGTAAGGTCATACTCTCAAAGGCTCTAAGGAAAAGTTCATTCCATGCCTCTATCTTAGCTTCTAGTGATTAGGCCTCCAGTTTTACATAGACTTCTCCTTTGTATCTGTATCTCTGTTTCTTCTAAGGACATTAGTGATTGGATTTAAGGTCCACCCTAAACCGGTAAGACCCCATCTCAGCGTACATCTTAATTACATCAGCAAAAACCCTATCTCCACATAAGGGCACATTCACAAGTATGGGGGTAGGACTTGAACATATCTTTTTGGAGGACACAGTTCAACCCATTACAGTAATTATCTGTTGAATCTAATATCCCACTGTTCTCTTACAAGATCATGTGCTAGTAAGCTTTTGCAACCCACCTTATTTTATTGTTGTTGTTGTTCTGTTTTGTTTTGCTTTAGGCTTTTAGCAGCCTGAAGCCATAATTTTCAGTTTATGTCCTAGCGATAAGCAGAAAAGAAAGATGAGGAAGGGACTTTACTGGCCCAACCAGAAAGAGAAACTAAGAACCCATGACTGTATTATCTTCCTTGGACACCACTGAGTATCCCAGGACATAGTCCTGTAACTTCTTCTTTTTTATCCACATTAATTTCCTAAATATTTTTATCTATGCTTTAAATGCTGTCTATAGGTAGATGACTTACAAATTTTTATTTCAAGTCCTAATATTTCCCCTGAACTGCAGACCGACCCCTATGTCTGATACCGCCAATGTGTCTGATAGAATTAGACAAATTTATCATGTCTAAAACAAAACAGTTTTCCTCTGGCCAGCTCACTCCCTCTCCAGTCTATCAGGTCTCAGGATAGGCTACTATTATTCTAAAAATAGCCTTTTATTTCTCTTTTCCTTTTACCTATACTTCCAATTCATCAGCAAGTCAAGTTGGTCCTGTCTTAAAATCCTGACCCTGAACTGCTCTTAAGCCACCACTGCCAATAGTCTCGTTAAATTTATATCTTTTCCAGACCAGAAGTCTCCTAGCTGGCTTTTCTTCCACTCTTGCCCCGCTACAGTCTATTTTCCACATAATAACTTGTATGATATTTTTCAAATACGGAACATGGTCATACTCCTGCTGAAAACTTTCCAATGTCTTCCCTTTAAACGGTAAACCTTTGGGGCCCTTTTTGCTCTGGCCAGCAATGACTTTCCTGATCACCTCCCCTACCAGTCTCCTCCTTGCTAATTTTGCTCCAATCTTAATGGATTTCTTACCAGTTCTCCTTTAAACCAAGTCTGAACCCCTTTTGGAGTTTCTTCCTTGTGGTTTCAGCTGCCTTGAGATTTTCTTTCCTCATGTTTTTAGATAGCTTCCTTCTTCTCTCACTTTTTTCAAGTTTTTTTTTTTTTCTTTTTCTTTTTCTTTTGCCATGGCATGTAACACTAATGGAAGGGTAAATCTAATTTATGAAATCATTAAGAAGACATGCTATTCCCCCCACCAAGGTTAATAAAATTAACAGTTTTAATAAGTCGTATGCTTCTAAAAGGCTTTCAGTAATATACCAGTAACTGAAGCCTAGGTCTCTATTTCAGAAACTTCAGAATTTCCAGATTTTTTCAGATATATGTACGAGCTGAATAGAAGTTAAAGCAACAGAAAAATGGAAGAGAAGACAAATCGGTTAGAGCTACACTATTATGAAGAGATTTTAAACCCCATGTCAAAAAAATCTTTGCCACCACTACTCTGGACATAATATTTTTTTATTACTATGTCACAGAATACAAATTTTTGATTCACTTTAAAATGAAAGCCACAAATACAGAACTAAGTCCCATGCCTCAAGGAGCAAAAAAATTGAATATTTTGCCAGAATTCTTGCCTCAATAAAGGATAATAAGGTCATGCCTAATAAAACAGTAACTGTTGAAATTCAGGAATCTGCCAAAAACATCAGTTTGATGTATTTGTTTCAGAGAGAGGAATTCAACATCCTTTTAAGAGAAAGCTTGCATGCGTTCCTTCTCACAGCCATGCTCTATGTACCATGCCCAAGAAAAATCCCTAAAGTGGAAGCTCAGCTTTACGATGGCCCAATCTCTATTTTCCTCCCATCCAGTATCAGTATCACCTTGTTGCTTCTTAAAGTATTATACTCCTGTTTTGTTAAAGGCTTCTTACTTCCAGTGTTCTGGGGAGGCGTGGTAAAGATGTGAAATAAGCTTTGGCAGCTGCCTAAAACCAAAACCTTTATGCCTATCATCTTATAGTCAGCAATTCCATGGTGACTTCTAACACAAGCAAGAGAAACATGTGGTATGTTCAAACAGAAATCTATCAAAATTTTTTCTCCTTTTGTATATCCTCTTTAAAAAAATTACAGAAATACTCATTCTGAATGCACAAATTCAGATTATTGTTACTTAGCAACAATCACAGGTTGAATGCTTGTTACACACTGTGAATTTGTATTATATTCCCTCAAAAGGAGAAAAGTTTCTCATTTAGCTAGCTTCTAAAAATGCTAAGATATTAAGTCATGTTTGGTTTTAATGTAACTCCTGATTGTTCTGGGGGATGTATGAAAGATTTTCAATTGTTAACAGCTAGCACATATGTTATACGTACACAGGTTATGAAGCATTATAATAAATACCCATGAAGTCACCTCCAAACACAATTACGTATTTCATCCTGCCAGACTTCATTCTCCAAATACAACTATCCTTGGTTCAGTTTTGATTGCATTGTTTACTTACCTTAAGAAGAAATGGGTTTTTGCTATTTATATGTCTCAAAATAATATACTGCTGAGTTTTGCTTATATTTTGTGCCTGTGCAAAAAATAGTTATGAGACTATCTGTAGTCTGGTCACTTCCTTTTTTTTTTTTTTTTTTTTTTTTGAGACAGAGTTTCGCTCTTGTTACCCAGGCTGGAGTGCAATGGCACGATCTCGGCTCAATGCAACCTCCGCCTCCTGGGTTCAGGCAATCAATTCTCCTGCCTCAGCCTCCTGAGTAGCTGGGATTACAGGCACGTGCCACCATGCCCAGCTAATGTTTTGTATTTTTTGGTAAGATGGGGTTTCACCATGTTGACCAGGATGGTCTCGATCTCTTGACCTCATGATCCACCCGCCTCGGCCTCCCGAAGTGCTGGGATTACAGGCTTGAGCCACCGCGCCCGGCCTGTCACTTCCTTTTTAAACTCAGTTTTCTTACAAATGCCCACTAATTTATATTCTTCTGAAATATTTTATGTTGGCAATATGTGATATATTAAGGTTTATTATAAAGCTGTAGTAATTGAAATAGCATTACGTTTGTGTAGAGATACGTAGATTGTCCAAGTGAACAGGATGGAGAACCTAAAAACAGATTCATGCATATATAGAAAGCCGATTTATAATTAGAGGTAGCATTGCAAACTACATATTCTTGGCTCAAACAATTTCTACAAGCTGTACTAGCACATGTATACAGAGGTCTGTGTTGAAGACTGTTCATTATAGCCTTAATTATAGTAGCCAAATTTTATGAACAATCTAAATGTCTGCTAATAGAATAAAATATTAAAATATCTGTTACATATATTATAACTATAAAATGAAAATTATGCAACTGTTTAAAAGAAAATAAAACAAGAGATGTTGATCCTCTCCTAACATGCAATTCGGACTGATAACTTAGTATATTCTCTCTGGAAAGCAAATTTGGCAATATGTACCATAATTTACAATATGCAGAGATGACATTGACAGACTCCAGTATCTTGCACATCTTTTAAAAGATGTGCACTCAGATTGTAAATTTTATTGCTTGAAAAACAACTTAAAAGGTTAGAATAAACTTACATGTCTATAAGGGAGAATACCTAAATAAATTATAAAATACAGTTAAGCAATTTTTTTTTTTTAAGACAGAGGCTCGCTCTGTTGCCAGGCTGGAGTGCAGTGGCACCATCTCGGCTCACTGCAACCTCCACCTCCTATGTTCAAGTGAGTCTTTTGCCTCAGCCTCCCAAGTGGCTGGGACTACAGGTGTGTGGCCACGATGTCCAGCTAATTTTTGTATTTTTGGTAGAGAAAACGTGTCACCATGTTGGCCAGAATGGTTTCAATCTCTTGACCTCATGATCCACCTGCCTCGGCCTCCCAAAATGCTGGGATTACAGCTATGAGCCACTGTATCCGGCCAGCAATTTTTTAAAAGTGAGACACTTCTAAACTTCCAGTAATAGAAGTGAAATAAAGTGATTGGGTGGACCCTCTCAAACTCCATAATTACAAGAATTATATTATGTGGACTGCATATTTTTAAAAACCCATCTTTAAGTGCTTTAAAACATCCAAAAGTAGACAGAAAACTGGAGAATGGACTGGAACTGAGTATTGGTATATTCTTCTGTACTGTTTGAATTAGACTGAGTGCAAAATAATTTTAGAAGCTGAAAATACTTCGATTTCAATCTGTTTTACATATATTAATATGAAACTTTTTAAAATATGACTTTAATCTCCCATGTATCTTTTAGGTTACTTTAGCATGCTATGGGTTGTAGCATTAAAAGCATATCTGTCATTTCCCAGTAGTTTGCTTTGTTTGATTGGGGTTCTGTATCTTGATTCATTAAATCCGGCAAATATTTATTGCCGATCTAACACGTGCCAGACCCTCCTCTAGATGCTAGGAATAAAGTAGTTAGCAAGATAGACAAGAGGTAACTTACATTCTAAGATCTCTTTTGTTTAGTAGTCTTGTGAGCATAAGGTATGTATTCACTTGAAGGTATCATCTAGTAGAGGAAGAAGGAAAAAAATTTGGGAGGAAAAAGGATAAGCAGAAATCTTATTTCCGTACATAGAACCTCTGAATATTAGAATTGAAGGCCTTCAGTATAGCTGAATTATTTTACAGGAGCATTTTGCTAAATATAATCATTCTGTCTGATTAATTCTTGGAATACTCCAGTATTTTAATCATCTACTTTTTCTGCCATTTTGAGTATAGTAGATTATGGAAGTATAATTTAATAGAGAATTATTGTTTGGGTTTGCCTTTGTGGGGGATGCAGAGGCTTGTGAGAAGAATGTCAATTTTGTCAAAGTATGACAAGTATATAATATGAAATGGGATTTATTTGGCTTTTAGTTCCTCCATTGTTCTGTAAACTATAGGGAATGTGTTTTCATCGCTTGGTTATTTTTACACCATGGGCAAATTTTTTAGGGCCAAAAGTTGGAAGCCATTCTTCTTATATTCAATAATCTTTACCATCCAGAGTGTTATTTATTACATATAATCCGAATGATTTCCCTTACTAACCCTCTTGTTTAGTTTACTGTATGAGTTTGCTATTGCAATAATAAAACATCCTAATAAAACATCTCTACCTTAGCAGAGGGACAAGGACAAAAGTTTCAACAATAGCAAATATTTTGTATGTTTTTTTTTTTTTTTTTAAACAGAGCCTCACTTTGGCACCCAGCTGGAGTGCAGTGGCACAGTCTTGGGTCACTGCAACCTCTGTCTCCTGGGTTCAAGCAATTCTGCCTCAACCTCCTAAGTAGCTGAGATTACAGGTGTGCACCACCATGCTCAGCTAATTTTTGTATTTTCAGTAGAGATGGGGTTTCACCATGTTGGCCAAGCTGGTCTCGAACTCCTGACTTCAAATGATCCACCCACCTCAGCCTCCCAAATCCCTGGGATTACAGGCATGAGCCACTGCACCTGGCCTCAAATACTTTTTAAAGCATGCTTTTCCCCAAGACTTTCTCCAATTTCAACAAATTGTTTACCTCCTCCCTTATTATTTGTTCCACTAAACCCTATGCCTGATGTGATTATGCTGTTTCTGTACTATGTATTTATTTTGTTACCTGCATCTATAATATATTTGTGCATGTTTGGTTGTTTATATACATTGAGAACTGACATTTTAATACTATTTTATGTTTTCTGAAATCATTTTGATCAAATGTATGATATTTCTCCAATAACTGAATAACATCAGTTATAAAACTGTAATGATTATCATCTCATCTTAGATTATTTAGCCCAGAAAAAGTGACTACATCATTCAGTGTTAAGTACTATTTGATTTCCTAAATTGTCTCATCTGCAGTTTTTTTTAGTGGGCTTTAGTAACATAATATTCTTTATCCTTCAGCTAAGTATATTTTTTCTCTTTTCTCTGTCTTTAAAAAAATTCAACAGCTTGATCAAGTCATCCGTCAAAGAAGCCTGTCCAGTTTGGAACTCTTTCTCTCCTGTGCGCAAAAACAGTTAAGTGCTTTAATAGCTACGGAACCAGTTGACATTGAATAAAAAGAACATGACAAGCAAACCCACACTGGCATTGGATAAATTATCACACCTTCAAAATACATGCTCTGAATTATAAAGATCTGTTTGTTTTCTTTCCAAATCATGTAGAATTGATTTCCAGTTCAAGGATAAACCAAAACAATATTTAGAACTATCAAGTGATCTAATTTATTTTCTTTTGATTTCTCCTTTACATTTACTATTATTTTATTATTAGTAGTAGTAGCAGCAACAGAGTATGATAAGACCCAAAGCCATTGTAAAGTGCCACATTATCAAATTAATTAAGAAAACTATAGCCTGTGGTAGTCTGTTATATATTCTTTGGCAAAAGTAGTAAATATATTATTGTTTTGTGATGACTCTTGATAAGATGCTAGAATGTAACCATACATTTATCTTATTTTGAGGATAGAAATAGCATGGATTTCAACATCACCGATTTATCTATATAATTGGAAATAAAACACTGATATGATAAAGAACCATTCTGGCATTACCTAACCTCTTGTTTTCATTGTTCTACTGAAAAGAAACAATACAATTAAAAGCACTAAATATTATTATGTTAATTCAACTTTGATCTTATATATCAAATAAGCATATATCACACACACCCCTTTAGTTTATTTTCTACTTATGCTCTTTAAAGGCACTTTGAATCAATAAAACCATTAGTCTACAAATCAAATTGTGAACTTAATCTCTAGAAAGAGAATCTAACTCAGCCTTTTATAGGAATTCAGGTTCAGATACAGGATATATGAAATCTTTTCCCAGTATGTCAAAATGTACTTAATTCACAGACAGTATGCTTCAGTGCAAAATCATGAATATTTTTAATTCAAAACTAAAATGTCATTAAAATGTGTATATGCAAATGTTTTATCTTATTTTCTAAAATGCATCTACTTTCATGGGCTTTGTACTTTTTTGAGATTTCTCAGTATAATTAAAAGAGCTACCAAACCTATTTGGTTGTTTTTTTTTTTTTTTTTTTAATTTCTTTAAAACATAGATCTAATTTTTTTTTTTTAGAATTTTTCTTTCTCAAGTTTAAATTTTCTGTCTCAGGTAGTCTTATCATACTGCTTGAATATTTTAAGGACAAGATTAACCTTTCTTATAGACATACTTCGCCTTCTAGCCCTGCTACATTTTAATTGTAGATCTTTAGACAAGCTGCCTAACTAATTTGAGTCTCAGTTTTCTCATTTGTGAGGTGAAAAGTGATTTTTATGGGCTATTAAAAAATTAATCTTGTAAAGTACCCCATATAGACCTTGCTGGTATAGCCGCCAGTTTATAATAATTTCCCTTTCTCTGGAAATTAATTGCAAAATACAGGTGTGGATACCTACAAACAAGTGGCTCAACCATACTGCCCCTCTAACCTTGACTGACTGATCTGTAGGTGAAGACCTGACCCCAGGTGAGCCTCCTGTAAAAAGTCTTATGGTGACATCACTTCAACTGCTTTACCATAGGGAGACAGACATGAACCCCTATGTCTAAGGTTAGGGGTTCCCCCAACCCATTTTTCCTGAGTCCTGGATTCTGTGAGATACCCAAATACCCTTCCAGTATGTTAGCACCGCTAACTTTTTTCCCTTAAGCTAGCCAGAGCCAGTTTCTATTACGTGCAACCAAAAAAATATTAACCAAGGCAGTCCAGCACAGAGCCCAGCAAGTAATCCCTGGATACTTGGCACTTTTTAGTTCCTCATTTCCTCTACCATACCAATCCACATCCAAAATGGGAACACACTTTGATTTATTTTAAGGAATGTTAAAAATATAACTGAACCAAAGCCTCTGTTGTCTAACAAAGCCAAATAAATCACAGATACCCAAAACTATGAACAAACAGTGCCCTATTTAAAAGCTTTCTGTCACTCAGAATCTAGAGTAGAGTTTTAAACTCAGCTTTGCTGAATGCTGACTCACGTTCCATTTCAAAGGAAGCTTACTCAGTGATTGCTTTGAAATCAAAACCAGAACAATGTCCCTATGATTGGTGTTATTCTGCACTGAGTCAGTTATCTATTATTGTAACTTCTTTTTTTATCTGACAAACTGAACGGAATCAGGAAATGTTCTCTATATTTAAAAAAATAATACATCTGAATAAGAAAAAAATGTATATATAAACCTGAAAAATATTTATAAAACTCCAGGAGAAAAGGAGAGTTGGATCAAAGCACTTCGCCTCTAGGCTTCTGTTTACATACCAGTAAACAACTCTGCTGTATTTCCAAAGACTCTGCTAACAAGAAGCAGAAAGCCAGTGTGTTCTTAATCCACAGGCTCCTTACTTGTAGGCATCACCATAGGCATTAGAGTAAGTGAATGTTATCACTATATATGAGAGCTCACAGTTGTGACTGCTGACTGCTGGGCTTTTTTTTTTTTTAAGCCAGGCAAAACTAAAACTATTTCCTGAATTTAACTGATAAATAAACACATTTTTAACACACCCAATCCTCCATAATGCACGGGCTACTTGTTCACCAATCATTACTATACATAACTAGAAGGGAAAGAGTGGGTAGAATTTTCTTTGATCTGATTTTGTTTTCTTATCCCCACTTTCCCAAACATTCATTCTCAACAAGTTGCTCTCCCTTAAATTGTTCCCCTTCCCGGAATCACTATATATTGAACTTTTACTATGGACTGCTTATATAATTAATGTTTTAATTGTTACTTATAATTAAGAATTTGTGCTTTTGTTTGTCTGCTTCCTCCTAAGCAGAGAGACCACATCTGTTTTGTTGTATCAGTTCATTTAATAGTGCCTAGCCTGTAGTGAGGACTTAGTGTATAATTGAGTTAATAAATAATTGAATCAATCAAAAAAGCAATTATTGCACCTGCAATGTAGTTAACCAACTAATCCCCAGCTAATAGATTTTGGCTACTGCTTTAAAGGATTTAGCTAAAGTTGCTGTGTTTCTGAATGAGATCCTGTAAGAAAATTAACCCTCATAAAACAGCAAAACCCACTTTCTATATAAATCAATAAAATTTCTGAAAACTCTAAAATGAACTCTGCATTTCCAGTGCTACTGGAATACTAAAGACCACCAAATTTGGGTAGCCTTGATTGAAATGTGCTACCCAAATTTAAAAGATCTAAATGTTATTAGGGAAGAACATATAGGAAATTACATGTGAGGTTATTTCATGTGGTGCTGAGAGGTGCCTAGCTAGAAGAGTAAATAGTGTCTGCTTGAGAGGGCTATAGAATAGTATTAAACCTACTGGTCCATCAGTTTTGAGTTGCAACACATAGGGAGCAACAACGTTTGGAGGACAGACTGAATGCATAAAGCTTTGTGATCAAAAGTAGAAGATTCAGAGGGCCCAGTAGAAGAAGCCATGTGTAAGGAGAGGAGAGGTGCTTAAGATTGGGTCAGATCAGGGAATGTCTGGAGCAGTGTGTGTGACAGTCCTGGTGATAATAGATGCCAAGAATATCTGACAGTCTTTTTCAATCTATTTCTGACTCCAGATTGTGATACAAATTGGCCTTGTTCTGAGAAATACACAGAAATCAAGAAACAAACTTATTCAAAAGGTAGGAAAATTTGACTCAGTCCTGGCAAACATTTGGTTCTCAGAAGTGTGGTAGCTGATTTAAAAAGAAAAGAAAAAATGAAGCCACAGAATGTACAAATTGCTGACTTCAACATAGCTCAGATACCGAAACAGATAATAGAAGATTCTTTGTGGCAAGATATATATGTAATGAATTTTGAGTTGTGCCCCTTTTATTGCGGTGCTTTTTTCTGAAATTGTTACAACTAAGCAGCACTTTAACTTTTTATATTTTTTGGTATTTTGCCTGATTAACTGCCAAATGTAAATGTTTAATTCAACTCTACAAAAATTTTTAACACTTAGTGATTCAGTTAATAAGTTTATACTTACTGTCTCAGTGAGCTATTCTTTTCTTATAAAGCAGGGAAGAAACTTCTATACTCTGGTTATAGTTATAGAAAATGAGGTAAACTAGGTAGAAATATCAAATAAGATTTTTAGAAAATTCTGGTCTATATGGTTCCAAGCAATCCAGATAAATAACCAGCTATGGTCATTGAAGAGTAAGATGTATTCACTTCTATATGAAACTCAAAGTGCAACAGTGATTCTACTTAATATAAATCCTTTATTAAACTGGCATTTCTCCACAGGAGGAATACTTGTGTTCAGAAATATGTGTTTTATGTCTATTCCTTGGAATTTTAAATGCATATTCTCAATTATACATATTAAATAGTCCACAGAGAAACCTAAAAGTTCTATAAAACTCCTAATGCAGTGTTATATAGACCCTAACCTCAAATGTAACAGGATGGTACCCTCATTATTTTTTTACTGCCTCTTTATGTGTGATCTCAACTGATTCCATGGCTTTAAATACTCTCCGTATGCTAAAGACCACCAAATTTTTATCTCCAGCCCATTTCTTTCTTCTTAAGTCCAGAGTCCTAGATTCAGCTGCCTACTTAATATTTCCACTCAGATGTGGTACTTAACATATCAAAAACAGTATTAGTCATCCTCACCCCACCTCTACCACCCAGATTCTCTTCTCATGTGTGTCTTTTCTAATATTCCTCATCTCAGTGAATGTCAGTATCATCCCTTCCTACTTCCCCTCCCCATTCCCTACACCAGACTCAGTCCTGTCATCTCTACTCCAAAATATATACTGAATCCATCTATCTTTTTCCATTAGTTCTGACCACTACCTCCCAAACCAGCCTTTACAGTCTCTGGCCTAGACTTTTGAAGTGGCCTCCTAAATGACTACTTGTTTCCATTCTTGCCCCCAAGTAATTCTTCGTTACAGCCAATGATCTCCTAAAACCTAAATTTATTGAATCATTATAAATGTAATGTCTTTATGGGAAAATGTATTCATTGTCTCACTTCTGATTCTAGGAACGTATACAATATAGTAGGAATAGATGTAAGCCATTTGTTGTGGCGTATGTCACTGGGGCGGGGATGCCAGGAGAATCAAATCTGCAGATGGTGAAAGTTCAACTGAATTGAAGAAAGGGAGAAAGTAAATGAATAGTTAAGAGACATGCAAACCTCCTTTGATATGTATGTAACCTCTTAGGAGTCAGCTGGCTTCTTTTTCTTCCCCTTTTCTTCTAGATGACTTAAAGTTTGACCTGCCTGTTCTCTCCTCTACTGTTAACTACTCTCAAACTAAAATCTCTCTCCTTGAAAGTTTACTTGGGAACAGAATTCAAGGTTATAAATGTCCACACTCTCTTTCAGGTTTGATTAAGAATTCCATTTGTGTTGATGAGAATTCTTGGAGTAAAAAAAGACCCCTTCCTGTTGTATTTTCCTCTCTGTCCCCTTTACCTTTTGGTGAATCTTTTCATACAGAATTATGTATACTGCAAAAGAATATGCAGCTTAGGCTGTTCTCGACATTCTCTGACTAAATTGGAGTGTCAAGCAAATAGGACCTTGATACAGGGTAGTGAAGGAAAAGCCCAGCAGGGCATAAAGGCCCAACATTTAATTAACCTCACTGGCCATGAAAAGTTTATTCTTGTCTGTTCTTCTTGCTGTGTGGCATCACCAATTCTGTCATTATGGCAAGCACTGACCAAGAAATACCAGGTAGGAAGCTTAAGTAAAATGAGAATGGGATCATGAAGGAGGGGAAATTGCAAAATTCAAGAAATCTCAAATAGCAACAGCAGGAAAGGAAAGGGCCACTTTATTGCCTAAAACCACCTGGCTTAGGTTAACAGTTCCAACGTATCCTTTTTTGAATAGCTGTTCTAATTATTCAGCTGACTAATAGGGAGTACTTGAGACATGGAATGTGTCAGGTAACCTCAGGCAATCCTACTTCAACAAACTATCCAGGGGGCCATGCCATACTTCTTTATGACAAAGGTGAATTTGATAGGCTCACCAGCAGAACATGGGATCACAAGGTTGGAACCATTCCATTTCCATGAAATAATTTAAGCCAATACAAGGGCAAGGGATAAAGGTTTGAGATGGTCTTTAGTTTCACATTTTGTGCTAGAGGTATTTTTACATACTTTTTTTCTCTTCAAGAATAGAAGGTGCCTATATCTTAGTACACTTAAGAAAGAAAAATTATACAGTAATTGGGTATCTTCACTGTCAATGGTTTAGCAATATTACCTGATAAAACTTTCTGAGATGATGGAAACTATATATGCACTGCCCAGTTTGCTGGCTCCTAGCTACATGTGGTTACTGAACACTTGAAATGTGACTAGTGTGACAGAGGACACTAACTCATTTTATTTAAATTTATATAGTTACATGTGACTAGTGGCTACTCTTGGAAAATGCAAATACAGAGATGCCCTTGCCAGAGGGAGGCAGTAACCAAATTATTTCCCTAATCACACAAACACAGTTAAGGTTTGTCTCCTTCCACCCTGTTATGACTGATGTGTAAAGTAGGCATGTCATGAGTACAAATGCACATGAAACACTTCGAGGAAAGAAGAAAGATGAGAACCCAGTGCTGTTGATATATTATCTAAATGTATCATGAGTAAAGATTAAAGGAGACCTTACTGGAAAACTTTCTAGTATATGATTCTTGGAACTAGGAACACTTCTAATTTAGTGCCAACAAGAAAGGATTTCTCTGATCTTTGGCCAAAATTATCCTAAAAATAAGAAACTCATCTCTTCAGATTTGAGTAAATACTGTGGATTCTGCTTTGGTTTGTTTTCGAGAGTTTCCTGGAGAAACAATATGACCTTAGTTTTAAAGATTAAGCAGAAAATGAGTAACTGCATATAAGAATTCAGACTTCTAAAATGGACTTTGGGGAATGGAAAATAATGTCTAATTATTACGTTATGTCTTTGAAATTATTTAACTTATGCCTCCCCCACCCCAGTAATAGAATTTGTTGAGAAGTAGCTTTTCATTAAGCTTGTATTATGCCATGTATTGTGCTAGTCGTATTACAACTATTTCATGCCTTTAACAGTTCTATGAGGTAGATATCTCCTGTTAAAGAAGAGGCAACCAATGCTTAAAGAGGCTAATTAACTTACCAGTGATTACTGCTGGTTCCATACCAGGTCTGCTTGATGCCCATACTTTTCACCAGGGCAGGTATTGCCTTTTGCCAGTAACATTCACCTACTTTTTTTTTTTTTTTAAACTTAGCCACCCATTCTGTTCAGATTCACTTTTGTAGTATATCTGCCACCAAAGGACACTAATGATCTTTCTCAGCACAAGCTGCAGGCACAGCCTTTTGGCAACCAGATTATGCTGAGTGGTATATCGCCAAAGTTGCAACAAGTCCTGTGGCTTGTGCAGTGTCAGAACTTTTGTATGCTGGTGGGACAAAACTGTGGGAAAATTATTTCCCTTCTGTGCCAAATTTCACTTAATTGCTATCATTTACCTAGTGGGAAAAGACTTATGTTCCCACAGCTCAAGCAAATCAGTCCTACTTCAATACAGTGACTTAACCTGAAGTCATATTAGCTTAATGAAAAAAAAGGCCTGGCTGAAATATAAAATCAAGAAATCAACTACAATTTAGCTAATATAATGTAATGAAGATTTTTCCAGATTTATCTTCCCCAAAGCTCTAACCTATCCTTAAAGAAAGTCATCAGTCCAAATCAATAAGCCAATGGCATAATGAACATTATAATCTTAACATTTTTAAAGAAGAAAATAGGAGGGTGAATAAAATAATTTCATTCTGTCCTACATTTTATTCAAAGAACATAACACAAAGCTTCTTTCCTCAAATTTTACCTGTTCATCGAAACAGATACAGCCCATCTGTATCATCAACATGAGAAACCATATCACATATTATTTGGAAATACATAAATGAGTATTGTTCCCATTGCAAAACTTAGAGATTTGTGTTCTTTTCTTTCATAACTTATAATTTATCTAGCATGGAGTCAGCCTCCCTGGTTCAAGTCTCAAGGCTATCATTTACCAGCTTAATGTATAAGCTCCCCAGTGCCTCAGTTTCCTCAGTTTTAGAGAGAAGACAGTAGAATGTTCTTCATAAGATTGTTTGAGTGTTTACACATAAAAAGGAATTTTATGTCTTTAACAATGTCTGGCCCATAGTTAAGAGTTTATGTTCTGTATTCATAAAGAAACAGTTGCTGTTTACATCATCCTTTTAAATTTGTCATTATTTTCATTAATATTTTTATGATTGAGGGTATGTTATTGGCTTTTAAAAATATATTTGTTGTATTGACTCATTTGTTCTGATTCATAGTTTTCTGTTAAACCATGTGTTAATTTATTTAAAGAGCATTTATGATCTGTTGTCTTTCAGCAAGATGTCCTGTTAGCTTCTAAGTAAGAAGCTTAGAATTTTGCAAAACGTTTTCAGAGAGGGTGCATAAAAATAATGCTTCATTGCATGACATTTTTGGGGAAGAGGGGTGGCAGCAAATATGTTGAAAATCCTAAGATGCTTTTTCCTTTAGTGGTTATCTAAAAATTGTTAAACTGTGTGCATCTGGCTGGCATGCAACCTTCATGTTTCACTGTTGTGATTATCTCAGGCAGTGGATCAGAGATATGTTTACCTTCAACAGACTTTCTTCCCCGTCCTCCTTTTCCTTCTTCCCCAGTCTGCTGAATTCCTGTCTGCTGTGAAGAGTGGTGACAAATACTAATCTGAACTAGACCACAGTCATATAAAATCAGATTGAAGACTTGGCCTTGTATCAAACCTAAAGCAGAGGGGAAGGGTGGTAACTGCTGTCTTGTAAATAGCCACCCAGGGCGTAAGCCTTGAAAACATGTAAATATCACTATGTCCCATATGGATTATTTCTCAATTTTGTCATGGTACCATTGCCAGCTAGTTTAACTGAGTATGATTTGCAGTTACTTTATTGAACATTTTTTGTCAGTTTGAGTACAGCTCTGAATGTAATATTAAATCCTCTTCTGGCTCAGCAGATTGCAAAATTGCACGTTCTGTCTACACATCAAATCCTAAGTCTGGAGGGGGAAATGCAGACTTTAACTAGTCCAGCACATCCAGAAAATACTGCATTTGAGCTTTTCCATAGCAGATGGTATTTCACCCTATCCTAAATGACATTCAAACAAGATTAATTATATGATTAAAGTCTCTGTGAAGAAAGGTTAAATTAAGCTTCACATCTGTTTCTTATAAATTCACAAAATTTTATCTTCTTCAAGGATCTCTAGCCAATTCCAGTGGCTGAACCAATAGGTTTAATTATATCTTTATGACTGAAGAGGAAACTATGATAAATAAATGTTAACAATTTAGTTCTAAATTATTTGTTTCAACTTTATATATCAGGTTTGGAATTGGTCAGTTTTTTAATCTATCTGGGATCTGATGTTGAAAAGACCCAGAAAAAAAGCTATTCTAAAGAAGTTTCAGAGAATCAACTCAATTCTGGTAACCCTTCATACCTGAGACTGAGTAATTTATAAAGAAAAAGATTTCATAGACTCACAGTTCCACGTGGCTGGGGTGGCGGTGGGGCAGTGGGGCAGTGGGGAGGCATAGCAACCATGGCAGAAAATAAAAGGAAGAGCAAAGGGACTTCTCATTTGGCAGTCGGCGGGAGGACGTGTGCAGAGGAACTCCCCTTTATAAACCCATCAGAATTTGAGAGACTTACTATCACAAGAGCAGCACAGGAAAAGACCTGCCCCCAGGATTCAGTTACCTCCCACAGTGTCCCTCCCATGACGTGGGAATTATGGAAGCTACAATTCAAGATGAAATTTGGGTCCATATCACTCTTTTATAGATATTTTCTATGACCAGGAACAAAAGTTTTGCCTACATAAGTTTGAATTATAATTCATTACATTATAATATTTTTCTAAGTATTTCAAGAAAAAAGTGTAAATGGTCCAAGGAAGGAAAATTTGTTTTTATAAAACTCCCAATTGTTGAATACTATATTTTTAGTAATGAAATGAAGATTTGACTCAGAACAACACATTCTAGTCAGCTTTCCATTGAACATGCCATCATCACAGTTTCTATAATTATTTATAATTCTTTATTCAGCTATAATTGACTAAGGGAAGACATATTGCATTAAAATATTAGATACATGGCATTTTTTTTTTATTTTATTTTTTTGTTGTACTTTAGGTTCTGGGGTACGTGTGCAGATCATGCAGGATTGTTACATAGGTACACACATGGCAATGTGGTTTGCTGCCTCCATCCCCCTGTCACCTACATCTGGCATTTCTCCCCACGTTAACCCTCCCCAACCTCCCCAGCCCTCCTTTGTCCCTCCTTTGCACCCCCCAACAGACCCCAGTGTCCAATGTTCCCCTCTCTGTGTCCATGTGTTCTCATTGTTCAACACCTGCCTATGAATGAGAGCATGTGGTGTTTGATTTTCTATTCTTGTGTCAGTTTGCTGAGAATGATGGTTTCCAGATTCATCCATGTCCCTACAAAGGATGCAAACTCATCATTTTTTTATGGCTACATACTATTCCATGGTGTATATGTGCCACATTTTCCTTGTCCAGTCTGTTGTCGATGGGCATTTGGGTTGGTTCTAGGTCTTTGCTGTTGTAAACAGTGCCACAATAAACATACGTGTGCATGTGTCTTTATGATATAATAATTTGTAATCCTTTGGGTATGTACCCAGTAATGAGATTGCTGGGTCAAATGGAATTTCTATTTCTAGGTCCTTGAGGAAGCGCCACATTGTCTTCCACAATGGTTGAACTAGTTTACACTCCCACCAACAGTGTAAAACAGAATGGCGATCATTAAAAATCTGGAGACAACAGCATCTGTTGTCTCCAGATTTTTTAATGATCGCCATTCTTACTGATGTGAGGTGGTATCTCAATGTGGTTTTGATTTGCATTTCTCTAATCAGTGATGAGCATTTTTTTTTTTATGTTTCTTGGCCTCATATATGTCTTTTTTTGAAAAGTGTCTGTTCGTATCCTTCCCCCACTTTTGGATGGGTTTGATTTTGTCTTGTAAATCTGTTTTAGTTCTTTGTAGATTCTGTAATATTAGCCCTTTGTCAGATGGGTAGATTGCAAAAATTTTTATCCTATTTTGTTGGTTGATGGTTCTGTCTAATGATTGTTTCTTTTGCTGTACAGAAGCTCTGGAGTTTAATTAGGTTCCCTTTGTCTATTTTGGCTTTTGTTGCCAATGCTTTTAGTGTATTAGTCATGAAGTCCTTGCCTATGCCTATGACCTGAATGGTTTTACCTAGGTTTTTTTTTAGGGTTTTTATGATGTTAGGTCTGTAAGTCTTTAATGCGTCTGGAGTTACTTTTAGTGTAAGGTGTCAGGAAGGGATCCAGTTTCTGCTTTTTGCACACTGCTAGCCAGTTTTTTCCAACACCATTGATTAAACAGGGCATCCTTTCCCCATTGTCAGGTTTGTCAAAGATCAGATGGTTGTAGATGTGTTGCATTACTTATGAGGCCTCTGTTCTGTTCCATTGGTCTATATCTCTGTTTTGTTACCAGTACCATGCTGTTTCGACTACTGAAGCCTTGTAGTATAGTTTGAAATCATGATGCTTCTGGCTTTGTTCTTTTTGCTTAGGATTGTCTTGGCTATGCGGGCACTCTTTTGGTTCCATATGAAGTTTAAGGTGGTTTTTTCCATTTCTGTGAATGCAAAGAAACTAAGAACCTATAAAAAAGTTTAGATGAGGTACTAAATAGAATAAAGAGCTTAGAGAAGAATATAAACAACTTGATGGAGCTGAAATACACAGCATGAGAACTTAGTGAAGCATACACAAGTTTCAATAGTCAAATCGACCAAGTAGAAGAAAAGATATCAGAGATTGAAGATCAACTCAATGAAATAAAATGAGAAGGCAAGAATAGAGAAAAAAAGTGAAAAGAAATGAACAAAGCCTCCAAGAAATATAGAATTATGAGAAAAGACATCTACGTTTGATAGGTGTACCTAAATGTGATGGAGAGAATGAATCCAAGCTGGAAAACACTCTTCGGGATATTATCCAGGAGAACTTCCCCAACCTAGCAAGCCTGGGCACATTCAAGTCCAGGAAATACAGAGAACACCAGAAAGATGCTCCTCAAGTGGAACAACCCCAAGGCACACAATTGTCAGATTCACCATGGTTGAAATGAAGGAAAAAATGCTAAAGACAGCCAGAAAAAAGGTCCGGTTACCCACAAAGGGAAGCACATCAGACTCACAGTGGATTTCTTGGCAGAAACCCTAAAAGCCAGAAGAAGAGTGGGAGCCAATATTCAACATTCTTAAAGAACTTTCAACCTAGAATTTCATATCCAGCCAAACCAAGCTTCATAAACAAGGGAGAAAAAAAATCCTTTATGGACAAGCAATTGCTGAGAGATTTCATCACCACCAGGACTGCCTTTCAGGAGCTGTTGAAAGAAGCACAAAACAAGGAAAGGAACAAGCAGTACCAGCCATTGCAAAAATGTACCAAATGGTAAAATATGTGTCAACTAACAGGCAAAATATCCAGCTAGCATCAAAATGGCAGGATCAAATTCACACATAATAATATTAACCGTAAATGTAAATGGGCTAAATTCCCCAATCAAAAGACACAGACTGGCAAATTGGATAAAAAGTCAAGACCCATTGGTGTGCTGTATTCAGGAAACCCATCTCACATACAAGGACACACATAGGCTCAAAATAAAGGGATGGAGGAAGATTTATCAAGCAAATGGAGAGCAAAAAAAAAAAAAAAAAAAAATTCTAGTCTCTGATAAAATGGACTTTAAACCAACAAAGATTAAAAGAGATAAGGGCATTACATAATGGTAAAAGGATCAATGCATCAAGAAGAGCTCATGATCCTAAATATATATGCACCCAATACAGGAGCATCCAGGTACATAAAGCAAGTTCTTAATGACCTAAAAAGAGACTTAGACTCGCACACAGTAATAGTAGGAGACTTTAACTCTCCACTGTCAATATAAGACAGATCAACGAGACAGAAAATTAACAAGGATATATCCAGGACATGAACTCAGATCTGGACCAAGACGTCTACAGAAATCTCTACCCCAAATCCACAGACTATGAATTCTTCTCAGGACCACTTTGTACCTATTCTAAAATTTACCACATAATTGAAAGTAAATCACTCTTCGGCAAATGCAAAAGAACGGAAATCATAACAAACAGTCTCTCAGACCACAGGGCAATCAAATTAGAACTCAGAATTAGGAAACTAACTCAGAACCGCACAGCTTCATGGAAACTGACCAACTGGCTCCTGAATGTTGACTGGATAAACAATGAAATGAAGGCAGAAATAAAGATGTTCCTTGAAACCAACTAGAAAAAAGACATGATGTACCAGAATCTCAGGGACATATTTAAAGCAGTGTCTAGAGGGAAATTTATAACAATAAATGCCCATATGAGAAGCAAGGAAAGATTTAAAATCAACACCCTATCATCACAACTGAAAGAGCTAGAGGAGCAAGCTCAAACAAATTCAGAAGCTATCAAAAGACAAGAAATAACTAAGATCAGAACAGAACTGAAGGAGATAGAGACACAAAAACCCTTCAAAAAAATCAATAAATCCAGGAGCTTTTTTGAAAAGATCAACAAAATAGACCGCTAACCAGATTAATAAAAAAGAAATGGGAGAAGAATCAAATAGATGCAATAAAAAATGATAAAGGGGGTATCACCACTGATTCCACAGAAATACAAACTACAATCAGCAATTACTATAAACAACTCTATGCACATAAACCAGTATGCCTGGAAGAAATGGATAAATTCCTGAACACTTGCACCCTCCTAAACCTAACCCAGGGAGAAGTTGAAACCTTGAATAGACCAATAATAAGGGCTGAAGTTGAGGCAGAAATTAATAGCCTACCAACCAAAAAAGTCCAGGTCCAGATGGGTTCACAGCTGAATTCTACCAGATGTACAAAGAGGAGCTGGTACCATTCCTTCTGAAACTATTCCAAACGATGCAAAAAGAGAGAATCCTTCCCAAATCCTTTTATGAGACCAACATCATCCTGATACCAAAACTTGGCAGAGACTCAACAAAAAAGAAAACTTCAGGCCAATATCCATATGAACATAGATGCAAAAATCTTCAATAAAATACTGGCAAACCAATTGCAACAGCACATCAAGAAGCTTATCCATCACGATCGAGTAGGCTTCATTACAGTGATGCAAGTCTGGTTCAACAAATGCAAGTCTATAAACGTAATCCACCACATAAACAAAACCAAAGATAAAACCACATGACTATCTCAATAGATGCAGAGAAGACCTTCAACAAAATTCAACAGCCCTTAATGCTAAAAACTCTCAATAAACTAAGTATCAAAGGAACGTATCTCAAAACAATAAAAGCTATTTACGACAAACCTACAACCAATATCATACTGAATGGCCAAAAACTGGAAGCATTGCCTTTGAAATCCAGCACTAGACAAGGATGCCCTCTCTCACCACTCCTATTCAATATAGTATTGGAAGTTCTAGCCAGAGCAATTAGGCAAGAAAATAAAAAGGGTATTAGGAAAAGAGGAAGTCAAGTTGTGTCTATTTGCAGATGACATGATTGTATATTTAGAAGACCCTATCATCTCAGCCCCAAATCTCCTTAAACTGATAAGCAACTTCAGCAAAGTCTCAGGATACAAAATCAATGTGCAGAAATCACAAGCATTTCTATACACCAATAACAGACTAACAAAAGAGCCAAATCATGAGCAAACTCCCATTCACAATTGCTACAAAGAGAATAAAATACTGAGGAATACAACTAACAAAGGATACAAAGGACCTCTTCAAGGAGAACTACAAACCACTGCTCAAGGAAATAAGAGAGAACACAAACAGATGGAGAAACATTCCATGCTCATGGTTAGGAAGAATCAATATCTTGAAAATGGCCATACTGCCCAAGGTAATTTATAGATTCATTGCTATCCCCATCAGGCTACCAGTGACCTTCTTCTCAGTTACATGGCATTTAAAAGTTATCTTAAAATAAGTTCCCATTGATTTTAAAGTAAGTTTTCATTCAGTTAAATAAAATGTTTTCAAGCTCAGAAGTTGGCAAACTTTAAAATTGGCATCTAAGATTTGTTGTAATATTTATTGTGACTAAGGAGTTTTTTCATCAATTCCTTTTTTATGATTTCTTCGTCTTAAAGCCTTATGTTACTGTTATGAATTTCATAACGTGAGATCTCTGCTTCTGGGACAAAAGGATAGATGAATCTTATTTCCCTGCTCCATGGCATGTAGGTGGAGCAATGCTATGAGCACTGCTGGGCTGCAGGCAGAGTGATGTGTATCATGCCAAACCAAACCATTTATTTACTGCTGCCAGACTCTCCAGCCCAGAGCTCTGTTCTCTCTCTGGGTGATAATGGAAAAGGCCTTTTGTTGACATTGTGGAGCCACAAGATCAAAGCAACATCACTGAGTTACCACATGAAGTGCAGTAACCTTGGAGGGTCTTCTGTGCCCCCAAATGGTTATAATAGAAAAATCAACCTTTTTTGGGTTAAGTCACTGAGAACTGGGAGTTATCTATTATTGTAGCATAATCTGACCTATCTTATAACTAGAAAACATAAAGCAATCCTCAGGAGAACATCTGGCCTGCTTACATTACCCATTCCTTCAGAATCTCAAGAGAACTACTATTGTTGTTTCAAAGATCACATCAACCTCAGTAACAATGAATATTTGTTCAATCTAATGCTTATGTTGCACTACATAAGATAACCTGGAATGCAAAGATGATGAGGATATAACCCTTTGCCTTCAGGTTAATATAAAAATATTTTCCAGGGTTATCTTGAGCCATTTTCTGATGGAAAATTTTACTGAAAACTTTTCATTTCTTAAAAAAGTTCTTAATTTGAAAGTGATGTGTACATGTATACACATATACATTGAGAGTGTATGTTATATGTTATGCATTCAGTTTGTGTGAAAGTTATAAACATACATGAGTACATACTTTTGAAAGGGTAGTGGAGAGACAAAAATATAAGATGCTGGATGTCTCAGTTTGTCTTTCAATAAATCCCAAAATCCAGACAGAATAAATTTATAATTAGTGTAATTGTAGCCTATCTGTAATATCTTGCACAGAATAAAAAATAGTTTCCAGATAATATGAAAATCACTTAACTCATTTCCAGCCAGTTTGTAACTGGTATTTTTTTCTTCTTTCTTTTCTTTCTTTCTTTTTTTTTTTTTTTTTTTTTTTTTTTTTTGCAGAGCTGTTTGAAAGAAATTGGTGCAATAAAATATAGTTTCGCTGTTACATTATATTTACACTTAATAGCAGTGTTTTATGCTAAATCAAATGCACATTTTATTAAATTACTGTTAATGCCAAATAACTGCTTTTCAACCCCACCTTAGCTTGCCTCTGGCCTGGGTATGTCACTGGGTTTTGACAAGCCCATCCTTAATACTTCAGATAAGTGAAAATACTAATTTATGGAAAAGGAATGTGTGAAATCTGGGCTTAGCTTTTCTTCATTTAGTTTAATAATCCAGTTTTTAAATTTGTAAGTACTGAAGAGGTCATTATTAATTTTTCTATTTTTCACGCTAAAGGTTTTGTTTTTTTTTTTTAACCTGTATTGTCTCATTCATCCTTAAACATCTCCTTCAGTGGCTAATGGTGTTGTTAGGGTATCTATTAGGAAAGTAAGACTAATTAACTTCCCTGAGGGACACAGATCGAGTGAACAGACTATAATTCAAACTCAAGTTTGTGCTTCCATGACAGTTTTTAGCATCACAATTTTTTTATATCAATGTAAGGGTTTTTTTTTGTTGTTTAATTGCATTTTAGGTTTTGGGGTACATGTGAAGAACATGCAAGATTGTTGCATAGGTACACACATGGCAGTGTGATTTGCTGCCTTCCTCCCCATCACCTATATCTGGCATTTCTCCCCATGCTATCTCTCCCCAGCTCCCCACCCCCAGTGTCCCTCCCCTATTTCCCCCCCACAGACCCCAGTGTGTGATGCTCCCCTCCCTGTGTCCATGTGTTCTCATTGTTCAACACCCACCTATGAGTGAGAACATGTGGTGTTTGATTTTCTGTTCTTACATCAGTTTGCTGAGAATGATGGTTTCCAGGTTCATCCATGTCCCTACAAAGGACTCATCATTTTTTATGGCTACATAGTATTTCATGGTGTGTATGTGCCACATTTTCCCTGTCCAGTCTGTCATTAATGGGCATTTGGGTTGGTTCCACATCGTCGCTGTTGTAAACGGTGCTGAAGTAAACATTCCTGTGCATGTGTCCTTATAGTAGAACGATTTATAATCCTTTGGATATATACCCAGTAATGGGATTGCTGGGTCAAATGGAATTTCTATTTCTAGATCCTTAAGGAATCACCACACTGTCTTCCACAATGGTTGAACTAATTTACACTCCCACCAACAGTGTAAAAGTGTTCCTATTTCTCCACATCCTCTCCAGCATCTGTTGTCTCCAGATTTTTTAATGATTGCCATTCTAACTGGCATGAGATGGTATCTCAATGTAGTTTTGATTTGCATTTCTCTAATGACCGGTGATGATGAGCATTTTTTCATATGTTTGTTGGCCTCATATATGTCATCTTTTGTGAAGTGTCTGTTCATACCCTTTGCCCACTTTTGAATGGGCTTGTTTATTTTTTTCTTGTAAATCTGTTTTAGTTCTTTGTAGATTCTGAGTATTAGCCCTTTGTCAAATGGGTAGATTGCAAAAATTTTTTCCCATTCTGTTGATTGCCGATTCACTCTAATGACTGTTTCTTTTGCTGTCCAGAAGCTATGGAGTTTGATTAGGTCCCATTTTGGCTTTTGTTGGCAATGCTTTTGGTGTTTTGGTCATGAAGTCCTTGCCTATGCCTATGTCCTGAATGATTTTTCCCTAGATTTCCTTCTAGGGTTTTTATGGTGTTGGGTCTCATGTTTAAGTCTTTAATCCATCTGGAGTTAATTTTAGTGTAAGGTGTCAGAAAGGGGTCCAAAAAGTCATTTTTTGAATATTCCCTTCTCTAAACTACTTCTTTTTAAATCACAACATTTCAGAACTCCAGATTCCCTTTGGAATTGCTAAGTAACCTCTAGCAGACTTTCTGGAAGTATAGACTGTAGGTCACCTGTATCAGAATTACTTGCTTGTATGATTATTTAACATGCAGATTCCTGGTTCTCTACCAAAACTTTTTGAATCAGAATCTCCTAAAGAAGCTTCAGGATTTTTTTAAAGTTTACTTTCCAGGTGATTCTAATGAACATAAACATTATTCCCAAACAATTGAAGAAATACCTCTTAGTCATCACAGAGGTGACTGACTTCATCAAAAGTGTACTTTTTAGTAAGTCCCTTTAAGTGTGACCACCTCACGTATGTCAAGAATCTGAACGGTGAATTCACTTTAACTAATAGTGGAAGCCAAGAAGATGCAATGGTAACTGAAGAGAAAAGGATAATAAGAAGAAAACTTTTATTTAATTTAAAATATAACTTGAAGAGACACTGAACATAAATATACTGGTGGGTGAATTTTAAAGTAAGATGTTGAAGAAGTAGAGAGTAGAATAGTGGTGACCAGAGGCTAGGAAGAGGAGTGGATGGGGAAGATGTTGATCAAAGGGTATGAAATTTCAGTTAAAGAGGAGGAATAAGCTTTAGTGATCTATTGCACAGAATAGTTACAGATAAATAACAAGGCAGTGTATATTTCAAAATTACTAAAGGAGTAGGATTTAAATGTTTACATTACAAAAAAATAAGTATATAAAATGATAGATTCAGTCATTAGCTTGATTTAGTCATTCCACAATGTAAGCATATATGAAAATATAGCATTGAACTCCATATATAGTTATTACTTTAAAATTAAAAATAAGATTAAAAATAGGTATATTAAAATATACAATAATAGCTTATTGTATATTTTTACATAACTGAAAGAGTCAAATTAGAATCTTCCCACCACAAAGGATAAATGCTTGAGGTGATGGATACCCCAATTACCCTGATGTGATTATTACATATTGTGTGTCTGTATCAATACATCACATGTGCCTCATAAATATACACATCTGTTCTGTACCCATAATAATTAAAACTACAAAACTTAAAAATAAAAAATATATATGTAGAAAAGGGAAAAAAATTAAAGTAAAATTAAAACTATGTAACACTAAAGTTGAGAAAAAATATGATGTTACTGAAAAAGTCATCCAAATATAATGTCTATAGTTCAAAAATAAGTAAAATATCATATTGAATGCTGACTTTAGGAAACATAAAAAATATATATAAACTAGGAAGCTTATGATAAAGAAGAATTTGAATATAAAAAGGAAAATGAAGCAAATTCCTGGTGGAGAAGTGAGGTGTAGGGGGTTGTCTGTCACTATGCAGAGGTGAGGAAAGAGGCGTGGAAAGGAACAGCATTTGAAAACAAAATAACCTTTGCACGCATTCTTTTAACCCAAGGTTTAAGTAATAATATCCTGTTTTCCAGTTTAAAATTTCAGTCACAGAGAAGTTTTATGAATTGCCAAAGGTCAATCAGTTAGTCAATGGCAGAGCTAATCATATTCCAGTGATTTCAAATCTGCGGCTCTTTCCACCTAATTTTATTGCATTTTCTTTTGTTTCAAGCCTTCCAACTAGTTTTCAGCCCATCTGAGGATTTCATATCTGCCCAAGTCAATTTGAATTAATGTAACAGGGCCTTGGGAAACCACATTGTATTTTTGTGCCTTTCTTAGTATGTTATTTTCCTTCAGAATAATTACAAACTGCTGTGTTTTAATTACAGTGACTCTTAGGATGCTGCAGATTTCTTCCAATCAGTTGGCTTTTGTATTTTCTTCCTATACCTTTCCAGCACAAGACTTCCAAACTCTCATACCTGAGTGGAGGTGTTCCTTAAGCAGAAACCCTAACTGATAGCGCCTGTCTCCATAGTGTGATGCAGAATCACAGAAATAAGCTATACCAAATATTAGGTGTAAATGCTTTCAGGTAGCCCTTCTTTTGAAAGCATTACGAAGCAGTATTTGTTTGAAGCCATTTGGAGGCAATTTACAGTCAAAAAAACAATGTGGTCTACATAAAAGTCATAACTCTGATTTCCATGTGTCATGTACGTGTTACACAACTCCGCGGATTATTCATAGAAACAAATTAGGCAAAGGAAGCAACTCTGCAATATGCTTTGATGAAAGAATTGCTGATCATCTCTTGCTTGGCTGATGGTCAGTATCTGTGTTTGTTTATAAAACATATGCAGATGTTATGAAATGGTTCCTTCTACGATGTGCAAGGAAATACATGATTATATTATTAAGACAGTTGAGGCTTTTCTATAAATAACCTAAAGGCCAGATTTCTCTCCCCATTAAGAATCACTTCCCTATGCTATATTTAGAAGAGGCAATTTAGTTCATATTTGTTTCTGAGGGATCACTAATTACCACTCATCTGAGATATATAGTGTCCCCCTCTCTTCCTTGGTGTGGCACTGCCACATCTAAAAAGGCTTCTGTGGAGCAGGAGATGGCCAAGGATGTAGTGGTATAACATGGGATAAAGCCTCACTATCATTGACAGTTCTGCCATTACCCTCTTTATTGCCACCTCACACGGCTATAAATGTGTAACTGATTATTCTTTTTTCTTTTTTTTTTTTTCCTCTCTCAGGTTTATTTGTACAAATAGCACTGAGAACTTTGGGTTAAATTACTGAGAACTGGGAGTTATCTATTATTGTAGCATAACCTGATCTATCTTATAACTAGAACAGATAATGCAAACCTCAGCTACACGTTGATAACCCTGTGAGGTAGCAGTAAAGAGAGTAATGGCAGAACTGTCAACGCGCGGGAGGATAGCACTGGAGGACACCAGGCCCAAACAGGCGTCAGCCTGTGGAGGGTCACAGCAGTCCTTCAGTCCTCACGTTGGCAGACAGAGATCTCTACTCTGAAGCCTTTGTAAGTGTCTGGGAATCTTTGGGAGCCTGAGCTGGAACTGAAGCTGAAGCTGCAGCCTGGGCTTTGGTTTGATCCTTAGACTTTGGCCAGCACAGCCTGAGCCTCTTGGCAATGCAGGCACGAGCACACTTCCCAAGCTTGGGGTGGGCAGTGTAGGCAATTCTATCCATCTTGTGGCTGACACCCTTTGGGACCTTGGACTTAACCTCCTTGGGCTTTATGAGGGCCTTGGCAGCCTCGGCACCTGCACTCATGGCCATGACGTTGTTGGCCTGCATCTTCTTTAGGCCCTTCTTGTGCTTCTTGGCAAAGTGCATGCTCCTCAGGAACTTGGGGTTCACCTTCTTTAGAGATTCGTGTCTTTGTGATTGGGGTTTCTTGATGCCATTTCTGTGCCATTTTTGGGACTGGTTGTGTGTGGTGTGGTTCTTGGACTTGGCCATATCTGCACCATAAGCCTGGCTCCCATAGCTGACTATTCTTAAGCATGAGGAGAAACCAAATAGAATTATGATATATTGTGGGGAAAAAATTGACTATCCACTTAATATTTCCATAGTCAAAAAAAAAAAATCTCAGAGGTTAAGGCTTCATAAGCAGAGTCTTGTAGCCACCCCAGTTCCTAACTTTGTTTCTTATCTCCTGTTCTACTTTTCTTTCCAAAATATAATGCCCTTTTTTATTCCTCCACTTTTTGAGATCAATACCTACTTACTGGGAAATTTCACTGTTTATCCACAAAGGTTATCACCAAGGACACATCCTGTTATCATTATTTTCCAAGCTCTAAGCATATTCTTTGAACTATTAAGAATAAGAGGCCAGTGTGGTGGCTCATACCTATAATCTCAGCACTGTGGTAGGCTGAGGAAGGAGGATCTCTTGAGCCCAGGAGTTTGAGAACATTCTGGGGGCAATAGAGTGAAACACTGTCTCTACAAAAAATACAAAGTTATCTGGGTATACTGGCACATGCCTGTAGTCACAGTTATCTAGGAGGCTGAGGTGGGAGGATCACATGAGCCCAGAAGTTTGAGGCTGCAGTGAGCTGTGATAGCACAAATGCACTCCAGTCTGGCCTACATAGCAAAATACTGTCTCAAAAAAAAAAAAAGAAGAAGAAGAAAGTATCAAGTACTAAGTTGTAAACCTTAGCCTCCTCCCTTACCAACTAAGTTGCTTCCTTACCCTAAGAAATCCTGGGCATGGCTTTGAATTTATTCCCTGAATTGGCCTAATTAACCTCTTAGATATTATCCTTCTTGCCAGTCTGAGAGATGAACAGGCCTCATTCATACTTAGGTGGTTCCTCCAGTCTCTGGAGAGGTGGGGGTGAATTACAGGTAGGTTGTATTTATGCAGCCATAAGGGAAGAAAGGATTTAGTCCAGTGAACAGATTACAAAGTGTTGTCATATTAATCCTGTATTAGTCCGTTCTCATGCTGCTAATACATACCCAAGTCTGGGTAATTTATAAAGGAAAGAGGTTTAATTGACTCACAGTAACATAGCTGGGGAGGCCTCACAATCACGGCAGATGAAGGAAGAGCAAAGGGACTTCTCACATAGCTCAGGTAAGAGGCCGTGTACAGGGAAACTCCCTTTTATAAAACCATCAGATCTCCTGAGACTTATTCACTGTCATGAGAACAGCACAGGAAAGATCCACCCCCATGATTCAATTACCTCCTATTGGGCCCCTCCCATGACATGTGGGAATTATGGGAGCTACAATTCAAGATGAGATTTGGGTGAGGACATAGCCAAACCATATCAAATCCTTAGTAACATGAGCATTTTATGATGTTGTAAAATCACTCTTCTTTGTTTTCATTGTTTCATGAGATATAGATAAGAAGATTGTTAGGATTTAACAAGGTTTGAAAGAGAGGTGTGTTAAAAATTTGGTAGATTTTTAAAAATTTTAAAATAATTGTTGGGGAGAAATAGTTCTTCCCCACTTATGTGGCCTTCTGTGCAGAGGGAATTTATCAGTGTAAGGCTCCTGACTTGTCTCTGTCCCTTCATCCACTCTGCCTCAAAGCAGCTAGACTGATGTTTGGATTGGTCAATTTGAAATGAATATGATTAAGTTTAGTACCTTTGTCCTTCTTCCTTTGGGAGTGAGCTGCCTACATGATAATCCTTTTGCCACCACTCTGTGGGATCAGCCTTCTCCCCATCTGCAGGAGACAGCTCTCACCTAGCACCACCTACCCTGAGTTCAATGGACAATGATGACACCCAACCACCTTGTTCTGAGTTGTGTCTTCCAACTTAATCTTTAGTAATTCAGCTATTACCTCTTCACTTCCTGTGTCTTATTTTTCTAGACGTTAATCACTTTAACTGGGAAATGAGATACTGTGTATTAGGCCTCCAGCCCTCAAAACTCCGACTACAGTGAACACTAAGCTACACAATGGGGATAAAAATAAGAACTGTTGATTGTTTTGCAAGGTTAGTAGTTTGTATTAGGTAGAAGAAAGGGTGGGTGAATCTTCTTTCCTTCAAGGAGCATGTAATCACACATAAACGGTTATAAGCAATAAGAGAGGGTATGTAGGCCTTAATGAGTGGAGCAGACAGAACTAAGGAAAATTAGAGGAAAAAGATACTGACTGGAAAGCCAAACAGGGAATTAAAATTTCAGCTGAGCTCTAAGGAAAGGGTGGTACATGCATTCCAAAAAGTGCAGTGTTCTATTAATGGAAAAGTAAGCACATCAGGCTGGTTCTGTTGCAAATATGTATTTATAATTATTTCCTATAAGTAACTGAAAAGTCTATCATTACACTAAAAAATGTAAAACCTTCTGTAAAACCGAGGTCATGGTAGCAGCTGCAACATCAGCATGTTCTGTCTCACTCTGCACAGACAGCACAACTTCCAGTGCTGTACATAATGGACTTGGGAGAAATTTGGCATGAAATAACCATGATATTTAATGAAGAAAACAAACCTCTGAAAGTTGATGCAAAAGCTGAGGTCTCTTCCAAGTAACCACAATGGACATGTTAGCCAAAGATGGGACTAACTCTGAGAACTTAAAGCCAACAAGGGGAGTTGACTGCACCTGCATCAGAACAAAATGTGGTGGTTGGTCCCTGACCCGGCATAAGACAGGAAAGTCACCTGCGTGGTAGAATTGTGGGCACCAGCACATACTTCACTCAGGTGAAGCCTCAGTGAGAGCCCTCCTGTCCTGTCCTGCCCTATCCTATCCTGTCCTGTACTGTCCTGAGAGATGGAGGCTTTTAGATAAGCAGAGGGAAGAAGGGAAGACACCCAGCGCATGGAGGGAGAATAAAAACCTCAGGCAGGAAAACATAAGAGGTACTTAGAGAAGACAGGGCAGGAGGGTAGAAATTTTGATGTCTATAAGCCTTGAAGATTTATCTTTTAATGCCATTGTTGCATGTTAATTAATAATGGCAACTTCACTTTCTGTCTTCATGGCATTGTGACACTGCCTTTCAGCAACCACAGTGATGTTACAGATCTGCTTTTGCCTGGTTTTTCTATGAATAAACTGTAGGCTGAGCCAGCCACAAACTGTGACTTAGGCCTTCTTATGACCACTACCAGGCACTGACACTGCTTTTGGCCAAGAGCTTCCTGTGGCTGTACAGCAGAGTCAAATTAATACTAATACTATCCTTACATTTGGGAGTCAGGCTAACAGTTTATAGGCTCCAGAGCACTTTCACATCTCTTTCACATTTAATCCTCAGATCACATCTGGTGTTCTTCAGGCACAACTGGAAGGCCACGTGCTAGTGGACCACATATGGAATAGCCTGTATTGAGAGATATATCTGGCACTCTCCCCCATCACCTTTCTTCTTCTCTCTTCAAAGAACTTGGGACATGGAGTCAAGACACCTGGCTTTCAGGTCCAGATCTTCTATTAACTAACCAGGGGCTTGTGGGCAAAGTCACACCACTTTTCCGGGTATAATTGCATACTGGGTGATTTCTAAAGTTCTTCCTGCTCCAAGATACTATTATGCTGTGACAATCTGGAGAAGTAGACAGTGACGATATTGATACTTCCCTTAAAAATGGGACCCTGTTATTCAGAGAATTTAATGACTCCTCCAAGATTACACAGATGGTAAGCAGCAACATCTCTAGATGTTTCATTTAGAGTTTTTCCACTACATTGCACACATGTGTGAGCACAATGTGGATTAACCTTGACCTGCTTAGCTCTAGCTCAGATAAGCAGATGCAGATGGAGGATTCCATGCTTTCAGTGAAACTACATTAATTACTTGGACAGTATGTGGCTAAATAAGATTCCACAAACTGACAGCTTGCAGACAGAATTTGTCCTGAAGCCCTGTTTTATTTGGACCCTAGAGTGTTTTATTTAAAAAAAATTGACATGTTGCTATATTTTAAATTGGGAATATTTACATAAAAATACAAAATTTCAAGTTCTCCTAAAAAGCCAAAAGATTTGGCAACATGACAATAATGGGCTGAAATGAGTTCATCATTATATTGTCCCTTCAGTTAGTGTTTTCCAACTTCCACACTGTTGACATTTGGGGCTGGATAATTCTTTGTTGTGGCGAGGCTGTCCTGTGTATTTTGGGCTGTCTAGCAGCATTCATAGCCTATACTTACCAGATGCCAGTAGCACCTACCCCTCTGTGGTGACAATCAGTGTGACATTGCCAAATGTCCTTTGGCTGGGAGGCAGAACATTTCCTTATGTTGAGAATCATTGCTGTAGGCATTTGAATAGGGATTCTTGGAAAACAGAAGAGCTGGAGAAGATGTAGTCAGATGCTCTCAGTTTACAGAGAAGGAAACTGAAGCCCAACCAGAGAGGTTAAGTAACTTGCCCACAGTGACATAACTGGAACAATGGTGACAGATCTAGGACTGGAACCCAGGTTCTCTGACACCTTGTACAGTGGACTTTTTACCTCAACCTGCTTCCAAAGCCCTCACCTGTCCACTGTGTGGGAGGACGAGCATATTATTTCCTACCCACGTGATTTTCTGAACAGGAAGGTCTGACCGCTGCTTTCTCTTTTGTAAGTGTGTCAGAGTCAAACAGAGCAGCCCTCCACTCCAAGGGAGCATTTTCTGGATATAGGCCACCCATATTGTTTGACTCAGATAGGAAGGGGTGTTGCATAAACATTTACCTTATTCTCTGATCCAGTCATATACATAAGATTGTCCTCATCTCAGCCTATTCAGATCATCAGTCTCTTTTGCATTCTTGAATCAATATTTCCTCTGAAGCTGCTTAGAAAGTGTGCAGCCAGAAACAAATGTTTGTATGAAGTCATTTGTCACTCTGCAAATTCCTTAGAAATGTGGTTATACAACAGTTGGATATCATTGATATGCTTGGAGTTTGTTTCATCTCAGAGCTCATCCTTTTTGATAAAAACAATTTTGATGAAAACTATTAATGATTTCTCACAGAAGTTTTTTCTTTTCACAATAAATTCCTCTGATGTGAGAAAGTACCTACCAGGCTCACTGGACCAGAAGCCCTGAGTGCTCAGTTTTCAGTTTTGGCTCTGCCACTGTCTAACCTGATGGCTTAAATAGGGCCATATCTTTCTCAATGGTGTTTGGGCGGCCACTAAGATCCCTTGACACTCTCACGTGGGTCATATTCCTGTTACATCTGTTAGAGTCCCTGTGAGCCTTCTCCTATTACTGAGTCTTGTTCTACCTGGTTTGACTACTGAAGTTTTGACAGAGAAAGCCCAGAACACACCTATTATAAAATGTTGTTTGTTTACTGACTTACAGTGGGACCAGCCCACAGGTTAATTCCAAGTATTTCTAGTTGTCAGTGAAATATCTTAGTTAGAAAGTAACTTGCCAGACAGTAAAATAATTTTAAACCCTGCTTTGTGGGTACAGTAGTCCCCCCTTATCCAAGATGGAAAAGTTCCAAGACTGCCGGTCAGTGCCTGAAACCGTGGATTGTAGGAACCCTATCCAACATAGTTCTGTTCATGTCCACCCACAAATTTAATACCTTTTTCATCCTAACTAAGCACTTGTCATGTACTGTGGCCATAATTTTTCAGTTTAAAGGGCAACAGCAAAACTAGCACACGTTTTTCCTCTTCACAATTTAACAGATAGATTTGTTCTTAGATTTTAGACCTCCGCATACAATTCTCTTTTTCTTACCAAGTTGAGAACCTCCCCGTTTTCATGTAAAGCAGACTCTTTATGGCTTCTCTTTGGCGTATCCAAATTGTTAGCATCACTATGCTTGTGGTTAGGGCCACTATAAAGTAACATAAGGGTCCCCTGGACATAAGAACTCTGATACTATGACAGCAAATCTGTTAACCAGGAAGTCTCCTAAGTACATCACAGACAGGGAGGGTAGACAGCATGGAGACACTAGACCAAGAGAGGATTCACATCCTGGGTAAGATGGTGAGGGAGGGCACACAGTTTAAAACTTACGAATTGTTTATGTTGGAATTTTCCATTTAATATTTTCAGACCATGGTTGACCCCAGATAACTGAAACCATAGGAGTGAGAACACAGGAAAGGAATTACTACTGTACGTGCTTCTTGGATGTCCTACTGAGTGTCAGAATCACTTGAGAATGCAAATGGTGCAGGAATCAACCTCCTCCTGCCTTCCACTCCCCTTAGACCTCCCCCTCAATCTGGTAGGACTTTTCATAAATAGTGACCTGAAGTTTATGGAGGACTATTGTGTGACCATTCACCACTGCAGCCATACTGCCATAAATATGTTCTCGTTTTCTTAGTTCCTACCCTGGCACATCTCTCTCTCTGGCATAGTGTCCGTCCACCTCAGCTTCTGATTGTCTCTTTCCTTTGAACTTGATAGGGGATCGGAACATGAAAGACAGGTGGCTAGAAAGGATAACAGAATTGCCACATATGCAAGAGTTGTGTGTCACCTCCCGTGTGTAATGTTTGGGTGGGCTTGATTATAAGGTCCGTTTGGACAAGTAGAGGGGGGAACAAGTAGGACAGAGGCTCAGATGCATGAATAGTGTGTTAAGGAAGCTGCAATTTGGACTCATCCAAGACATACCAGATTCTGAACATAGAACTGTGAGACTCCATGCTAGAGAAATCCTGATCAGGATTAGTTGAGGCACTGGGCAAGACTGGACCCATGGATAAAGCCTTCAGTACGCAGAACTGAGCAGGTCCAGGAGGCCAATACAAACAATTCCTTCCTCAGTCGTTCATAATCTGACCCTCATTGTAAGTCTCTGTGTGAAGATATATTTTTATTTTGTCTCTTTATCAAGAAGGAAATCAAATTGCCTGACTTAAATTTTTGCTTAATAAAACAATGTTAACAATTACCAATTGAACATTGACTTTATGTCAGACATTCTGCCTGTGTATTATTTTAGCAGAACGTCGCAGGGAACTTTAAGGGTAATTGTTGGCTGTTCTTGTGTATGCCTTTTTACTTGCTTTCTTAATTAAAAAACTACTGAGTTTTAACTGGGTATCCCAGCTAAAGATTACATCTTCCACCTTGCGTTACAGATTGGTGTGGCCATGTGACTAAGTGCTAGCACATTGGATGTGAACAGAAAAGGTGTGAACAGCTTGAGGTTTATGCCCGTAAGGAAGGATTGTGTCCTCTCACTCCCCTTCTCCTTTCCCTCTGGCTGGAAGGTGAATCTGAGGCAGGAGTTGAGAAAAGGCAGTGTAGCCATGAGATGAAAGCTGAGTATTTTTGAAGATACAGAACAGGCCAGGAGGAGTCTGGTCCCAAGACTGTGGAACCACCCTCTCAGCTCTAGACTGATTATGTTCAGAATAGCACGAGAGAGGAATTAACGCCTGCTTCTTTTAAGCCACAATTATTTTGACTTTTGTTATAATAGCCAGACCTGTTTCCTAACGGTTACTGGTTTTCATTTTGTACCCTTTGTGCAAATGAGCATCTAAGCCTCAAAAAAGACAAGACAAATTACTGGTTTAAAATTGTTTCTGGAGTGGTCCCCTCATACAGCTCAAATATAACGCTTTCTTGTAGAATTTCTCTCTGATACGGAAATGCTAGTGAAATCATACAGCCCCTTCCCCATACCAAAGGAATGCCCAGCTCTGAACAAAGGGTGCCTTCGGGAACATGTGCCTGGCTCGGTTTTCTTGTGTGTGAGCACATGTCAGGGGTGGGCAGGGATGCATTCTTTGTTCATCTCCAACCTAGGACTCCATCCACATCACAGGCTGGGTTCATGTGAAGATTAAAATAACCTATGTGGTGGGTCAATAAATCATAATTATTATCACATTTTCCTAGTATCAGTGTTACTACTCTTTAAGGGCTTATGTTTGAAATTTCATCTATTTAAAGCAAAGTTTTAGCACCAAAATAAAAAATATGTTCCAAGGTACTTTATTTGTTCACTTAAAAGTTTTAAATATTGCATGTTAGTGAGATTTGGGTTGTGCGAGCTATGATAGCATCTCTGATTTACTTTTTTTTCAGGGGCACTGAGGGGCTACTTGTGAGATGGCAAAAAAGAGATATGGCAACCAGAATATCCCTCAGTCATCCCTGACAAGTTCTCCTATATCTTCACACAAAGTATAAGAGCCATTACTTCACAGTAATCTCAGCACTCCTAATGCCATTTGGAAAATTCTGGACTTGGATTAAGCACTACTCAGGCAGGACAGCTCATGGGTATCTGTGAGCCATGACTTGAGGCCCATCATCTCTGAAGCTATTTCCAAGTTAGTCAGCATCATACGAACAAACAGAGGGAGAGGCAGAAAGAGAAATTTCTTTTCCTATAATGTATGTGTTATGTTAACAATAGAATACAATGAAGTTAAGGGATCATATATGAGTGTAAATGCCCCTGCATCACCACTGTGTTCAGTACTTTATGTATCACCTTTGTCTTTTCCACAATATGCTTCTTACACATTCCCCACTCTTGCCACAGTTATCTTTCAATTGTCAAATGTTGTTTTCTTAGAGCATCGGGGTTGTCATTTGCTAAACTTCTTTTTTTTTTTTTTTGCAGTTTATTATTATTTACCTCTCTTTACTAAACTTTAGCATCTCACCTATTTTATATCCTTTTTATCAAAGTTAAGTGAAATATAGATCTTGAATTTTCTCTTTCTTTAATAATTCCTTATTGCTTGAGAAGTATATTCCTATAATATTGTATATGTGACTAGGGGACCAGATGGGACAGGGGAAGGAAAATGGTTTCTAAGTGATTGAAGGTGATGCTTATCGTCTGTCAAGTCAGGACTATGAGGCCACATAATGTGGAAGCAAGGCAGGCGCATTTCTTCAACGCTGAACATTCTTGACGGGCTACGATATGCCTAGGAATAAAAATTTAATGAAGGGTCTACCTGTGCCTCTGGAAGCTTATAATCTGTGGATAGCCAAGTAACAGGAAATTTCAGAGCAGTGTTCTGGGTGTTGCCATGGGGATAGCCACAGGGTGCTAGGGGAACAGACAGTAATGATGCTCAACTTGGTCTTGGGAGAACCAGGAAGGTTTTCTGGGTGGAAGGGTGGTGTTTAAATGAGACCTGAGTAGAGGCTGTCTATGCAAAAAAGTAGAAAATATCATGGCAAGCTTCCAGAGATTTGGAAGTTTGGGATCACTGAGTAGTTCCATGCATCTGGAGAACAGAGTGGAAGAAGGGAAAGAAATAAACATTTTTGAGTGTGTACCATATACCAGACACTGTGCATTACCTAACCAAATTCTCACACAAATCTTTTAGAGGGTATAATTATCATCATTCATGATTGAAGAACATGGCCTCAAAAGGTACCTTGATAGATGTCACACAGCTCATGAGTAGTAGGTCTGGGATTCAAATTCGGGTCTAATTCCAAAGCCTGTGTTTTTTCTGTCCATAGCAATGACTACAGAGCAAGAGGCCAGCCAAGAGAGAGCAGGCTTTAATGAACTAGATAGAAGCTACAGGGAGTCAGACTTGGGCTTCAGGTAACCACATGGAGGCAGGGTAACAGCTGGCATAAGACTTCCAGGACATGGGCAATGATTGGGAAGATGTGTTGAGAAACTGCCCAGGTGGTAGGGCATGAGGTCCGAAGGTCAAAATTTAGAAGAATAAATAGGCAAAATCAAATTTCTGTGTAGAAGTTAACTGGAATTTGATATGGAAGCATATAACTAGACAGAAGAGGGGAGGAGTTAGAAGAAGAGACAGGGCCAAGTGCCATGCTGAGAGGCCGAAGCTATAGAGAACATGGCCAAGGAAAGACGCTCCTGGTGATGAGGTATCTGAAAGACTTTAAATAATAGGAATGTCCAATATGTAATCATAGGTTCTTTGGTTGCTGTCCTGTAAATTCTAATAGTTGCCTGAATTCTCCTGTTAAAATCCATCCCATATATCACACAATCTTGTGTTTGAGACAGGCTCCAGTAGAATGTCCAAACGGGAAACGGGGAATGTTCAGTGTGGAGGGACAGGGTTCACAGAAGGGGAAGCAGGCACAGAAAAGAGAGGGAGCCCATACATGGAGTGATTAGACCCAGCCAGAGGTAGCCAGAAACACCATAAACAACCTGCCCACATGTCAAAGATAAGCAGAGAGTTTCAGAGGGTTGTTAAATGGCTCACCACATAAGGAATGAGAACGCAAAACAATTTCATTTCAATCCTGAAAGGGCAAGTTGACCTCAGCTTATGTGTGGCTTATGAAAAGAAGATATTTCTAATAGAGCTGCTCAAGGCTTAAGTAGGCAACCTTGGACAGCAGTTAATTTTCCACCCCTGGTAATATGTAGTCAAAAAGGATACAGACCCAGGCATAGCAGTTGTAGGACAGATTCAGGTGTTGGATAGGGACAGACTGCATAACCCATCAAACTCCTTCCCAACACCAAGAGTCCAGCCTAGGAAAGTAAGTTGTAAGGCTCCCAAATGAATTAAGTATTCAAGCAAATCGGACTTGCATTTGGGAATGCACAAATGAAGGCATGAATAGGAAATTCACTCAAACAGGTTAAAACTAAAACTGAACCATTAACATCCAAGAGAAGGATACAGCTGCTTTGCTATTCAGACAACTTTCTGATTCAATCCAACCTTTCTCATGTGCTTCCTGCTCTCCTAATAGGTCACTTGGTTTAGACAGTCTGGGATTTGCTTTCAGAGCAGGTGGATAAACTTACCTGTGCCAGTGGAGATTAAGGTTTCAGCAGCATCTGAAGACACATCTAACCTGTTGAGGATTTTCTTGCATTTTGAGATTCATGCCCAGGCTTATCCAACCTTTCTCCCAGTTCATTATTGATGCCCACCAGGCTGGAAGTGCTTTGAGGGAATGAAAGTCCACCAGCTTCAAGAGAAAAGGAAATAAAAATGAAGCCAGAAAGATTAAGAGCAGCAATATAGGCAGAAAGCTGGTAACAATGAGCTTGCCTCTCCATGGCCTGGCCAGAAAGAAGCAAGAAAATGCCTCTTCAACCCCTAGACCGTGTGCAAGGACAGGGTACACACTAATGGCTAAAACACATGTTAGAAGGTTAAAATTTTGAATAATTTCCTTGATTTTCTCTCATACTGTACTCAGAACAGTACATGCAATTTAGAGGGAAACAAACCTAAGTAAATATGATATTCTGCCAATGCTCTAATTTTATGTGTGAGCCAGGGATGAAGAAAGCTTGGGTACATGAAATTCATGGACAAACCTTACGTTTTTAAAAAGCAGACTTTATTGGTTTGAATTTCAGCATGTAAGGTATTTCTGCACCTACCCATGGTAGGGCACCAGTGAGAATAGCCAGAAGTCACGAAGGAGGAGGAGGCACAAAGAACATACACTAACCACAGACTGGATCGTCACCCCTAAGAAATTGACTGTAGACCTCAAATAGTTGCTGATATTTCAAATAAGAATAAAATTTCCCATATGCAACCAGTCTAGGGCCTCCAGTCTAGTGAGACATTCTTAATGACATTTTCAAATTGTCCCATATGCCACAGTCCTCCACTGAGCAGGACAAAACACACCTCTGGGTGTCAAACACACATAGAATAGGTTTGAAAGACCACTAAGTTCAGTTCTTTTTCCCAAGTGTCCTCCCATCATGGAAACTTGAGGTAAATTTACAACCCCACCTAGTAATTCCAAAAGATAAAATCACATTTAAGCTACCCCTTGGCTTTAGAAATGTTTTTCTTCCAAGAAACTGTTCTTGCAATAGTAAAAAATGTTAAAGCTGACCACTCGTCCTTTTATTTAAGAAGTACTTTTGAATCCTTCCTCCAGGCCACCATGCTAGACATGGAAGATATAAAGATCTATTGATGCCTTTGAATAGCCTTGTGTCTCTTGTTCATGCAGACAAGATTAAGATTAAATGAATTAATCACAAAGTGCAGATGTGTACCCTGTGCCTAAATCTTCCCCCTGGGTATTGGGAAGGCCTCACAGCAAACATGGAGCCTGAGCTGAGCAGCTGATGGTTGAGTGGGAGTTTATCAGATGACAGACGGGTGAATGGCATTTCAGAAGGAGGGACTAGAATGTTGCAAGGGTACCAGAGTGGGAGACAATATGACAGTGGCTTGAGGAGAGTAAGTGGCACCAGAGTGAAGGTAGTACGTTGCATGCTCTAATCATGCAAGTGTTTTTCTGGAAAAAGAACAAAGACATAGTGGCAAAATTCAAGTGCATTTCTGTACTTAAAATTCAACAGATTTAAAGATAGTAATTCAAAGCAAAAGGAAATTAAAATATTTGAGCAGTTTCTTTGTGACACCTAAAAACAAATGCCAGGAGATTTATGAGTTATTGTCTCTAGAATCAGTCCTGGGTCTGCAGCCTGCCGTCACTCAGGGATCCATGCTGAGAAGCCTCTGCATTTGGACAAATGCTCTGCTGTTGCTGTCTTAAAATTCTTTGGTACATTTTGAAAAAAGGGCTTTGGCTTTTCATATTACATTTGTCCCCTAAAATCACATAGCTGATCCTGAGAGTAGAACATTTGCAGATAACTTGAAGTAGCTCAGTATTGTATGTAACATGGGAAGAGGGAGAAGTGGTAGATGAAGTGGACAGGTAGGCAGTGGCATATATTGAAAGGCTTGGAGTCTTGCTAAGAATTTAAAATTTACCTGTAAGGTATAGAAGGTCAATGAAGAATTTGAGCAAGAAGTTGTAGGAAGAATGTGATGTTTTGATCACTCTAGTAATGAGGTGATAGAGTGGAAATGTAACAAAAAGTTTCCCATTTAAAATAGATACATTTTCCTTGTTTGAATTTCATTTCTTGGAGTAAAGTTTTGATACATGTTAAAATCCAAACGTTTCTGCAAGGAATAATTGCTGTGATTAACTTACATCTTAGGGTAAATTAAGATAGCAAGATCTGTGAGGTCTTTTGAGAACTAGATGTAGGAAAGGGAGAACGGAAAACAGGAGGCAGAAGATTCTATGTGGAGGTAGACAGGCCATACAGAAGCTGGGCTTCTGGGGGAAAACTTAGCCATCTCTCCACTCTGCACTGGCCCAGCCTGATGACACATACAGATTTTTTTTTTTCCCAAAAATGGCCTTTTAGCATTCTCCCTGCCCATTTCTTTATTGCACTGTTTCTCAAAATGTGGTCGCCAGGAAATCAGCATCTCTATCACCTGGAACTTGTTAGAAGTGCATTCTCTGCTCCATCCTAGTAAGACTGAATCAGAAACTCTGGGGCTGGAGCCCAGAAATCTGTTGTTATGATCCCTCTGGGTGATCATCAGGCAGCCAAGAACTGTTGCCTCATTGTAAATTATCTGTGCTTCTAGAACTTAGATATTATAATAAAAAAGGTGGAAATGCCCATTTGGTATCATAATAGATAATTAAAAGTGACTTTAATATTTAAAAAATAGTTCAGTCTTGTTCTAAACATACTTTTACATGATTCTTGTTCTAAACATACTTTTTCAGCAGGTGATCTAGGGCATACATGGTTACAAAATCTTCATATGTGATAATGCCATAGTTCCAGAATGACTTTAAAAGGCATATATTACTGCATGAGTGATGAATTATAGCTTCTGCAGTTAATGGTGGTATTTAGCAAAACAAAATAAGGATGATTCTTTTCTTAAGCAAGCATGGTCATTATATTGGAAGAATGTTTTATTTGTACCATCAGCTTCTAAAGGATTATGTCTGCTGATAGTGCTGGAATTTTTCATTTCTTTTTGCCTTACATTGCACGAGTAATAATGCAGCTATGATATTACATGTCCAAAGGTGACATGTGTTTACATAGCCTATAATGTTTCTGAAATGCAGCTTGATTTGCTGCTAAAACCAGCATTTCTCAGATTCTTTCCATTATCCTCCATGAGTAATCCAATATACAAGGAAGGATAAAAGAGTAAACACTTCCGTGATAATCCAAATTTTTCCAGTGGAATTTTAAACAGTTTGACAATTCAGTCTTGTTAAAAAGTGATATAAAATAAATGCTTCTTCACAAACAATTGTCCAGTAAATATTTTAATTCTGTCTCTTATTCTCAGAGTGGATTGTTTTCTGAGTTTTTCAGTGAAATTCTTTCAAATTAGAGCTCAATGATCTTCTTTATATTTTATCCATGGTTTGAAAGACATGAACCTGTCTCTACTTACTTGAACAATGGCCTCTATTGTGGTGTCTTTTTCTTTAAATCCAAATATTATACTCAGGGTTTTAGGAATTCTCTATCCCAAATACAGCCAATTAAATTGTCTATAAGTTATTCAGAGACTTAAAAAATGAAATGGGAGTTTGTACTTTGAAATGAGTTCAAAAATGTGTACCATTTGTCAAAACTAGTCTCTGTCGAATAGGCCTCATTATCTTCTGATTCTGCTGCTAACAGATGAAATAATCTGACACAGACTTCTGTAACAGAGATATTTCTTCCCAGGAGAAGTCTGGCCTTTATGAGCAACTGGGAATCAAATTCTTGACCCTGAAGATAGGAGAAAAAACATGATGCTTCTTGGTGCTATAATAAACTAGACGAAATTTGAAAACATCTCGTGGGATAAACAAGAGCAGACATGGATATTTGCATTGTTTTCCATCAACCTTCAGGACTAACTGAAAGCTGATGGCCAGGGACTTCAGCACAAGAGAACACTATCTCTGAAACTTTGGAAAACCTGGAGATGATGGCCTAGGAAGGGCTTAGACGCAAGGCCCCCATCACTGGCCTGGTCTGACGTTGGCATTGTAAATCTGAATTGAGACCAGAACCAAAGTGGTCAACATCCATTACTTTTCAATTAATGCTCAGCCCAACCTCCTTCCTGCTGAACCTGAAAACCTGGGGACCCAGCCCACTCTATGATTCTGTGGTCCTGTTTCTCCTGTCTCCAAAACCTTGATGAAACAAAGGAGAAAACAAGTATTCATTAAACAGTTTGCAGAAAGGGATGAAAGAATGATAGTCTCTTTCCTTAATCATTTCTGGAATATTTGAATAAATAAATCTTGAATTAGTAAACTTTCAGTCAGCAAGAAGTCAATGATTGTTTGCAAGCACCTCTTTCATAAAGCAGAGAAGCTAGGGTCACAAATTCCCTTTTTCTTCCCCAGCTACACCCTCTCCCTCCAGGGGTGTCAACTGATGTAGCTGTCTTCCTCTTCAATTAGACTCTTGCCTGATATCTAAAGACCTAATCCTGTTATAATAAATGTGCTCCCTAGTATATGGTTTACTTCCATGACCTTTATTAGCATGTTACCAGTTCTGCTATCAAAGGTGTTAAACCTCAGAGCCTTCCCAGGTTGAGGATTTCCCATTAATTTTAGTTTCTGAAAACAAATTTCCAGGAGGGCAGTGAGGCATTTACCACCAGATTATTTCTGTTGGTGAAAAGACATTTCTATTCAGCTTCCTACCTGCAACTGCTGAGGCTATGGAAACTCAAATCTCTTTGGTCATCTTATTTTCTCTGAGGGCAGAGAGTTAAAAGAAGAGAGTTTTTTTTTTTTCTAGAGAAAACACTTTCCCTTTAGACATTTTCTAACTATTGAAATGTATTTTTTTAAAAAACACTGAGTTTTTATGTTTTCAGATGCACAAAAATATATATTTAAAAGTGAGGCTTTCTTTGGATGTGGTGCCTAGATGCATGCCTTCTTTTGAGCTCAGTTTGGCTGAGTACATTTTCCTATTCCTTAGTTAGACCGAGTGATAAAATACTTCATCAGTTAGTTTACTCTTTTTTTTTTTTTGAGGCTGAATCTTACCCTGTTGCCCAGGCTGGAGTGCAGTAGCACGATCTTGGCTCGCTGCAACCTCCGCCTCCCAGGTTCAAGCAGTTTTCCTGCCCCAGCGTTGTGAATAGCTGGGATTACAGGCATGCATCACCATGTCCGGTTAATTGTTTCTGTGTTTTTAGTAGAGATGTTGGCTTCACCATGTTGCCCAGGCTGGTCTCAAACTCCTGACCTCAGGTGATCCACCCACCTCAGACTCCCAGCTGGGATTACAGGCGTGAGCTACCATACCCAGTCAGTTTACTCTTTAATTCACATGCTATATAGAGGAGACTGGACACTGGTACTGAAGTGAAATCATCTGAAAAAAGCATTCCTTGGAAGTACTATCTAGACTAGAGAAAGAAATTTTAAGTTTGAATATTTGTTTTGAAGACTCAAGTCACCATTCTTAGCTGGTCTCTATTAACAGTAAAGGAAGTGCGTCAACAATGACAAAACCACTTGACCTTTATTGTGAACAGCTCAAAGTTCTGTATGTCAGATCTTAGATGGCCTCTCAGGTGTGTTATTGTTTCCAATAACAGCTAGAGAAACTGGATTTGCAAAGATATAAAGGGCCCAGAACAAATCATTCAATGGAGACAGAAGAAAACAAATTTCTCTCACTATTCAATACCGTGCCTTTTAATATAGAGAATAATTCCCAGTATAAGATTGGTAAGTGTGGCTGCAAACAATGTAATTACCCCTTGGGGAGCATGGATAGATACATAATATAAGCATATTCGTTGATTAATGAATGTCAGAGTCCTCACTACAAGCCAGGTGTTGCTCTAGACAGACAGGAGTCAAGTCCCTAATGCCCCAAGGAGTGTACACTCTGGCAGGGAAGACAGAAGACAAATCAAAATGTCCTCCCGTCACGGAATCACACATTCACCCAGACCTTATGAAGTTGGGTGTAAGTAGATAACTGGGGTGACCTGGAGAAGCTAGAGTATTTATATTGGAAATAATGGGAATTGAGATTGGGAGCTGAAAAAGGAGGGAAAGCTTCAGAGGATACTAGAGTGATGGATATAAAAAGTGGTGAAGTTAGGGGAGAATGAATTTGTACAATGTTTTGCTGCTGTTCTATGGTACAAAAATTCACTTTCTCCAGTCCCATTTTGAACTTTTTCCAGAGAGACTGAGTAAAAATATGAATTAATTCAAATTACCTTTTTAGTTGCTTATTGGAGTGTGTTTCCTATGGGATGGGATCATGACACCTCCTGGCCCCAGCCTGTCTGCCACAACCTTGTTCTTTCTGTAAAATAATCCCATGCATTCGGATGTTTCCACGTGGAAACATTCTCACTGGAAGCCAAGGAGAAAAGACAATGGGAACATTTCTCAAGTCTGGGCAGTGGGAGGAATGTCCTGCCTGCCGAAGGGTATTCCCCAGTGAAGGAGGGGGAACCACTCATTCATCAGTTATTGGCAAAGACAAGAGAGTCTGTAGCTCCTTTTTCTCCTCCCACCCCCTTCACTCATTTTCCATCCTCTGCTCTAGTTTAGGTCCTTACACGTGACCCTGCCTGCACAAAACCTGCACCTCAGTCCCTGTCTTCTGCCTTTCTTCACATGCTCCATCCAGGATGAGAATTAACCTCTGTCTTCCAAAGCACCTTCTCTTCTCACTCTTTGTGTCCATTGGAAACTCCATGCCCTCATGATATCTGAACTAATTCTGAGGGGATCAGGCAGCTCCAAGCTTTTCACTTGGCCAAGAAGGTGATAACACCATAACTAACAGAGGTCCTTTAGGATGAGGAACATGTAAAGGTTTTGGGTATGAATTTTTTATATGTGTGTTGTCTCTGTTTTGCATGACTATAAAAGAATACTTGAGGTTGGGTAATTTATGAAGAAAAGAGGTTTATTAGTCTCATGGTTCTCCAGTCTGTACAAGAAGCATGGTGCTGGCATCTGTTACTGGTGAGGGCTTTAGGAAGCTTCTAATCATGGCAGAAGGCAGCTGAGGAGCAGATGTGCCACATGGCAAGAGAAGGAGCAAGAGAGAGATGGAAAGGGTGTCATACTCTTTTAAATAACCAGGTGTTGCATGAACTGACTCATTACAGTGAGGACTACACCAAGCCCTTCAGTACGCTCCTGCAACAGAGTATGTACTTAGCAGGCTTGTGAATTAGAAACTGCTCTTCATTAAGGTGACAACAAGTGAGCCTACTTGAAGCTTGTCTCTGCTGTTAAAATGATACCGACATAATTGTTACTATACATAGAGAAGGAATAGTGGTAGAGCACATGGCTCAAGGAATCAGTGCTTGCTTTTAAAATTCCTGCTGCCTCTGCTTATGAGCTCTCTGGTTCCCAGGCAAGTTACTTAACCTCTGTATGTTTCTGTTTGTTCAACTGTGAAATAAAGATAACAACATCAACAGCAAGCAGTTTATAGTGTTTACGAAGTGCTGTGCCAAGCCTTATCTTAGTGTTTTGTCTTCATTGACTAATGCTTTCAACAACCCTACTAGGTGGGTACTTTTGTTACTTGATTCCTGAATCTTTTCCTCTCTGCTACAGTGAGTCACCAGAAACACTCAATAAACATGAAGGATGCTGATGTGCTTTATGAGCATTATTTCATTTAATCCTTACAGCACCTTGATGACGAAGGTGCTCTTATTTTACCCATTTGACACTTGAGATGACTGAGGGACAGAAAGGTTAAATAACTTACCCAAAGACAGGAAGTTGTGGTGTTGAGAATTACAGGCAGTCAGACTCTAAATGCCATGTACTTAAATATAATACATCGTACCAGAGTTTCCCTCATTTGTTAAAAGGGGATAAAACCAACTCAAATCACATGTTTGTGAATGGGAAGCATTTAGAAAGGATGACTGAAGGGCTACCTTCAAGGCCTGCATCAAAATAAACAGAACTGATAGACACAATCAGAAGCTCTGGCTTTAATTTTGTTGTTGTTGGTTTCTTTTTCCTTGGTACGGGATTTTATGATGACATTTCCATGAGAACAGGGATCCTGTGGTCATGTAAAGTAATCAACAAAAAGAATGTAGGAAAGGGTACTGGTAAGCCATATGAGGAAATCACTAACAAGATGTTTGTCTCTATACTGACGTGAAATACCCCCAAATGTTCTATTTCACAGTCTACAAGATGGAAGTAAGTTGCCTCTAGAGGATGCCAAAGTGATCGTTGTGCTTTTTATTTTTAATTTTAATTTTTTAATCTTCCTTGTTTCTGTAGATGTGGCAAAGACTCTCTGCATCTCTGAGGGTTTCTGGATGATCCTTAAAAATCCCCTCAGGGCCTTCGTCTGGTTTGGAGTGTGAGCCAGGGTCACCCAGAAAGCTAAATGCAGCTGCTGGGTGATAAAAGCCCTGTGGTAAACTGACTTCCAGCTAACCACCGGCGGCAGAGAGCATCTAATGCAACCACAAAGTGGTTTGCTGGCACAGAACTTTCCCAACCCTTGGAATGAGATACCAGGGGATGTTGTTTAGTCTCCATCTTGGAACTCTTTCTTTTAGCAAGAGAAAAATTCTGATATTCATCAATCTGAAATCATTTAAGCACAGCTTTATGTGGAGGCAGGAAGATGAACATGTAGTCTGTGGAATCTCAAAACCCTAAGTCCTATGCTTTTAAAGGAGATGCTTAACCAATTAATTATAAAACAGGCCGGCATAAATACACTGGTTCGGATTGACAAGCTGCAGTCAAGTTTCAGAGCTCCGTGGACTATGACAGATTTGTATTTCAAAAAAAAGTAAATTTTAACACAAAATTTTAAGCTCTTGGTGAACCTCCAGAGTCTTTAGATACGCATGCAACCCTGAGCATACTGTCAGCTCAGCTTGCAGTCCTTGCAACAGACAACTTCTGTCAAGGTCACTCTGCAGAACTTGCATAGAACCACTGGCTTGTTGTAATCAGGTGGCCACTTTGAGAACCTTGTTCTGAAGAAATTGAAAAGGACAGCATCAAGACCTTGAGTTTTTTCTCAAGGTTGGGGCAGAATTGCTTGAACCTGGGAGGCGGACATTGCAGTGAGCCAAGATCATATCACCGCACTCTACCTTGGGTGACAGAAAGGGACTCCATTTCAAAAAAAAAAAAAAAAGTAAGGCTGTTCTTGGTGTGGTATGGCCTATAGCTAGCTAAGGCATGCTGGACTTCACTCCTTTTCATGCGTACAGTTCTCATTCAACCCTGGTATTCCTTAGCACCTGAGAGGAAACTGATCTTTAGCCACCTGGAGATGCTTTGGGGAGTGAGCCCAGCCTGGTCCCCAAGGGAGGCCATTAGGATGCTTCTGTTTCCCTATGGAGCTAAATAAATGACACCTGTAAACCACCTAGCACTGCACCCCAATGTAGGTAACTTCCCTAAAAGCAATGCTAGCAGAAACCTTATGCTGCTAAGATAAAATCCCATAGCCACATGGATGCCTTTCAATTCCTTTCTTTCCAGAGAAAGCAACTCCCTGATTTTATGTGCTAACTACAGGATGATCTTAGATCCCCAAATTAGACCTCTTTAGAAATCTCAATAATAATCTTGCACATGCTTAGGACTAAACAAGATGGAGATAACAAGTAAATAATCATTAAATTGAAGCTCAGAGTTTTGGGGATTCTACAAGGAAGAGAATTATTTGCTGTTACAGGCTTCGAGATTTCTGGGTTCTCATTTCTGATAGCTAGCAGCCATCATCATAATGTGGTGTGAATTTTGGACCTTTAGAACCTATTTTTAAGGCCTACTTTGAACATTAAAAATAAAGGAAAATAAGAATACACCATGCAACAGATATGTCAACTACTGCCAAAGGAAATACATTCTTTAGAGATAGAAATAGATTAGTTGCGTTCACTTTACAGATACCATACAATCTATGAAAACAGGTTCTCCTTTTTTTTTTTTTTCTGTGAAATTCCAAGGATATTCTGTCACTTAACTAGATAAAGCCCAATTTCCAACCGTTATCTTTCTTAAAAACCACGTTCTAAGTTCTTCACAACTTTGGGCCTATCTGTCTCTGTTTATTCCCAATTATAAAATGTTACTGAAATGCTAAATATTAGAGCTGGAAAAAACAGAGACTTGTAGTGTCATCCTTTCATTCTATAAATGAAACAGAGACTTAGAGCAGTGAAATCTCATTAAGCTAATTAATGGCAAAACTGAAATAAAAACCCAGACTTCCTGACCCTTAGTCCAACAAAATTGGGATCCAAATATTACAAATGACATGTGATCTTCCCTGAGATGTGACCTGCTGCTGCAAAACTCTAGGCAGAGCGCAGCCACAAAGAAAAGGAACAGAGCAGGAAAGAGAAAGATTTGGGATCTCTTAGGCCAGCCTTCTATTCTTCCTGTAAATATTGGCTCTGGGACAAAGCCACATTGTGCTACCCAAGAAATGGCTCTGAAAGTTCAAATATTGAGGTAGGAGCTTTCTTACGTCCATGTGTGATGCCATGGAAATTATTACAATTCAACCTAATGGAAGTAGTAAAACATTTTTTTTGAAGGCACACTTCCTGAAGCGTTGTAATATAAACATAGGCTGTGCTTACAAATTAATGCAAGTCTGATGACTGTTAGTACTCTTCCATTCATTCATTTCGTCACTGATTTATCCAACAAATATTTATTGAGTGCCTAGGACATGTCAAGTCATAAAGTGGTGAGCAGGAGAGACACAGCCCGGGCTCCTGGGAACTTATGATTTAGTGGCCATGACAGACACTGAACAAGTTTTTACAATCAATTATGGAGGGACAAACCACAGAGCCTCACCAGGACCTAAAAGTCTGGATTGACATTCTGGCTTCGTGGATCTTGGCGAGGGTATTTTGGGGAGTGGTGGGGCATTTAGGGTTGTTACAAGGCTGAAAAGATGCTACCAGCCTCTGCATTTGCTGCAGAGTTGCTGGATGTCTTGTACTGCACCACCCAACTCTGCACTACAGGGAGTTGTCACCCTTGCTGGGCATTCACAAAGGTGAAACACTGTTCATAATTACCTAAGTGTAGGCTCTAACTCTGTTGCATTTATTTATTTACATTTACTTATTTTGAGATGGAGTCTCGCTCTGTTACCCAGACTGGAGTGAAGTGGTGTTAGCTCACAGCAACCTCCACTTCCCAGGTTCAAGTGATTCTCCTGCCTCCACCTCCTGAGTAGTTGGGATTATGGGTGCTCGCCACCATGCTCAGCTAATTTTTGTGTTTCTAATAGAAATGGGGTTTCACCATTTTGGCCAGGTTGGTCTCGAATTCCTGACCTCAGGTGATCCACCCACCTCAGCCTCCCAAAGTGCTGGGATTACAGGAGTGAGCCACTGTACCTGGCTTCTATGTTTTAAAGATCTACATGAAGTATCTTTTGCACAGCTTTGACATACACTGAATATTCAAAGAGTGCATCTAATGTGGAAGACCGTATTTTGTTTTGATCAAAACTTAAGAATGTAGTTCACAATTTTATAAAAGCATGTCAACAGTAGCAATGCTGCCAATGAAACATATAATTACTGGCATTTCTATCAGCCTACATTTAGAGCTCTCTCAGCCATGAGGATCAAGTAAAATTACTCTCCTTTTATAACTCTGTGAATAAAGGTAGATTATTTTATCTATGAATTTCATTCCTGGTTGGTTTGTGAAAGCAAGTGAACAGACATCAACAACAGACAAAAAATTGTACTCTTCCTCCTCTCTGTTGTCTAAAAATGCCTTTGATGATCTCCCACTGCTGACGGTGTTCATGGCTCTGCCTGCTAACTTGTTTCTTGGTTAAGGAAAGTAGAAGTGCTTCTGTTCTCCTAATTCAATGACTCTGACTTGAGAAAACCAGAAACCTGAAGGGATGTAGACAGTGTGACTGTCCACTCCTGTGTCATTTTCAGGCTACACCATCCTAAAAACATGTATCAACCTAGATTTTGGATAACTAGAACACTACACTTAGAAAAGATTTAGTGTAAAAAAATCTTCAGGTTTCTGGTTTTCTCAAGTCAGAGTCATTGAATTAGGAGAAAAGCCACAAGAAAGAATCCCAAGATGCCGTCTGATGGCAGTGAAGTAGGGAGAGCTGGGACGGTGGGTGGGTGGGTGAAGTCTTTTCTCCCGTTCTGCCCACCACTGCAGTCTTCTGGCTGAGGAGATGCAGGAGAGAGTGTGAGTTGACAATGGATGTAAGTTCTAGACTGTAGGCTTAATAATGTGTAGAGGGTCCCTGTGTTTCTCAGAAACCTCCTGAAAGTTCAGCAGCCTCATGTGCCATGATGTTCACAGACACTTTTATGATAACCTCTTATTTTCTAACCTTCTGCAAACAAGGGTGTAGCCAGCTGGACAGCTGGCAGACAACTACCTTTCTAATAGATGGAGAGGGGTAGAAAACTTTGGTGACTTAATTTTATTCTGAACACTCAGATAGGTTAGAAAAGCAAGAGTAGAGGAGGATCCTTGGGAAGTGGACATAATGCAAGCAGGAGGCCCTCCCTGGAACCCTCAACTGCACTTAAAGACAAGGCAGACTTGGCCTGTAAGAAATAACCTCTGCACGAATTAACTGAGCTCCTGATGGTTTACAGTTATCAAAGCCAGAATGCTGCTTTCTTAGATGTCTTAGAAGAGTTGTGTGGTGGTGGTTTTTTTTTTAACCTTTGCAATTTCAAGTCTTAAGAATAGAAGGCTCTTCTGGCTACAGAGCTGGTATTTGTGATTGGAGCATCCTTCAAATAATGTTAGTGTGACGCCTGTCACTGCTGTAAAAGAAAACTGTAGCATGACAATGTGCATCAGCTAGGATTTTTGACTCTTGGGATGTAGCTCCCCCTGTGTGAGGTTAGCTATCCTAGTAGCTGAGATTAGATGACCAAATTATTTTTCCAAGGCCTCCAAATTGTCTCAAATGGCAACTAATTTTAGTCAAAATGAACTTATTCCAGATTTGAACTAAGGACTGAGAAGAGCAAGGCTGAATATCCCATTACAACAGCTATCCAGATTCTCCATAATACTGTATATTAAATCCTTATAATAAGCTGCTTTGTGAGTCTTGGTGCTGGTTCAGTATTTTCATTGCAGTGATTACCCTATGGTCTGTTGGCCAGCTGAAGCTGGAGTACTCTTTCTCTTGATACATTTCCATAACATCTCTCATCAGCCCAGTGAAACTTGTTGTTAAGGGCAGAGTTAATCTATTGCAGTCTGCCTTGCTGCGTTATGCCAAGAAACTTCATGTATTTCTTTCAGTTATTTCTGTGAGGACAGTTCACTTCTTTGGGAGAGTTTTAGCTCCATCAAGTTAGTGAACAATGCAGCTGCAAAGAAAGCTCTTGAAAACAGTCTCCCACCCCATCCTAAAAGTGGGGTCCCTATTGACTAAACTGACACCAAAATGGAGGCATTGTTCTACATACTGGATTTTAATATGTGTATGCATATGAATATTTAAGTATTTCTATTGTTCCAAAAGGAATTTGTGGGAATGTTTAAAAAAGGAACTAGGACTTATATATCCTTCAGTGATGTTGCTTTCTAGTTCCAATTCACGTCTATTGACTGCCACTCCTACTACATGCTTAGAACTTGTAACTGTGCCAGGCACTGGCAATACAGAAATGATTAAGGTGATTTCATGCTAGTAGAAGAGAAAACAAATAAATAAACTAAATTTCTGTGTGATATATGTAGAGGAGCCAAAACCCTCAACATTACCAATCACTGCTAAGACAGCCCAGCTGATTTTGCTTTGAATACTAGGGCTGGAGAAGTAAACACATTTGTCAGTAGCTGGTCAGCTGGAGTGTCCCAGATGAGAGATGTGCAGTGGAGTTGTCTCACCCAGCAAGAATGAATGGTGGGAAGACACCTCTGCTAACACCCCGCCCCCCTCCCACCCTCCGTCTGGTTTGCCCCCCTACCCCTGTATTCTCTCTAGCTGCTCATTTATGGTGCTTTCACCATTGTGATTTTTTTCCCTGGCTCTATTGTGATTTCCTGGCACGAGCTACACTTGGCTGGGGTCTCTCTTGGACCCCATCTCAAGAACAACATTCATTTGCCTGGCTTAGCATTCTCCCCTCCACCAAGCATCGAGGACTCCGCCCCAGCTGTCCTCCCTCCACCTGATGCCTTGTCTCTGGGCTCCAGGAATAGGTGCCAGTTCAGTTCTAGCTACACCCTCACTCAGTTCTCAGTAGGGCCAAGGTTTTTTTTTGTTTTGTTTATTCCCTCCTCAGGTCCCACCCTTACCTTCTTCCTGCCATTTTGAAAGAAAGTCCAGTGCTCTAACAAACTGAAAAATGTATTAAAAGCAAAAGTCTGGATCAAAAATTAAAATAGAACAAAACTAAAATCTAGAAAACTTTTACTTTTGTTATAGGACTTGTGCCTTCCCCCCCACCCCCCATCCTCCAGAGTGGTATGGGTTACTTGTGTACTAGAACATGAGAATCATAATGCCCAAAAGAGACTGCTGAGGAGAGTGTCTGAACCATACAAGATTCCTGTACCCAGAAGAAGCCTCCATTTGCTAGAGATCTTGTAGCTTATGCTTTTAGGATATTTTATACCAGTATTATCAATAGAAATATAATGTTAACCTCATGTGTAATTTTATTTTCTAATAACTACATTGAAAAAAGTAAAAAAAAAATATTTAAAATAATTTATTTAACTGAAAACATTCTCATTGCAAAGTACTACATAAAATTATTACTGAAACAATTTACATTGTTTTATTTTCATATTCAGCCTTAAAAATGTCAAGCCAGATGCTAAATTTTCAACAAGGCTTAATAAAATACTACCAAAGGAAGTGCTATTAGCAAAATGGTAGAATTTTGGAATGGAAGTCTGAGCCAAAAAACATCAATTTGGCAACAATATACAGACCAAAATACATGTGTGAGAGGTCTAAAATTCACTTAAGCAGTTGCAGTACCCCAGATGAGCATAAAACTGAGAATAACCACATTAAAGCCACATGTTTGAGAGGTCTAGAATCCACTTAAGCAGTTGCAGTACCCCGGATGAGCATAAAACTGAGAATAACCACATTAAAATGATGAAGAAGAGCTGTTTAACTTTACCTGTGTCAGCCTATCTCCCAAAGCCACACAGCTTAGTGCTGAGACTTGGTCTGTGATTTCTCCCTAAGGGAAGAATCAGAATGGAGCATAATCCAATATTCCTAGCCTTTTATGGTGCTACTTGAGGAGCAGTTTCTATCTTATCTCACCTGGAACACTGACGGGACTGGCAGAGTTTGAATACCTGGAGACAGCTCACTACAAAGGAAAGGGACAGGCAGGTTACCACAGCCTGCACATTTCAGCAAGATTTGGTGATGGCACACAAATAAAAGTTTATCATCAGGGAGGGAAGAAGAGGAGTAGAGTGTGCCTCCAATGTCTTGGCTCATCGTACAACAGTCAGACAACAGAGAGCACAAGACATTATTGGCTTCTGAAAAAAACAAAAAACAAAAAGCAAATAGTAACTCCTTCCCTCCCCCAGTTAGACACCTACACACACAAATCCAGAGAAAACATGTCATAGAAAAGATCTGAAAGGCTCCCACAGTCTTTAGTAAGGATGATTGGTGAAGTTCTTTTCCTGTTGATGCCACTCCATAAAAACTGTGAGAGATGGCAGTTTCTTCAAATGCACAGATACTAACAGAACATGAAGAATCAGGGAATGACGAAGGAACATGAAGAATCAGGGAAACACGATCCACTCAAAGGAACAAAAGAAGCTCAGTGAGCTAGCTTATAATAAAGATAGACAACTACATGGAAAATAATACATGAACAAAATGAGAATATCAACAATAAGAAACTATAACAAAGAACTAAACAAAAATTCTGGCAAAATAATGAATAACTGAACTGAAAAATTCACTGGAGGTCTTCAACAACATAGTTGAAGAAACAAGAGAGAAACAGTGAAATCAAAAAATCAAAGACAAGTCATTTAAAATTATCCAGAAGCCTAAGAAAAGGAAAGAAAAGAATGAAAACTAAACACATTATGGAAGTTCAAGAAAGGGAAGAGAGAAAGGACCAGAAAGTTTATTTAAAGAAATAATGGCTGAAATGATCGTCCCAGATTCATGAAGCTTAACAGATACAAATATGAGGAATTGAAAGAAGTCTATATCAAGACATATAATTAAATTATGAAAAATCATAGACCAAGACACATGATTAAATTGTCAAAAGTCAAAGACAATGAGATTTTTGAAAGCAGCAGGAAACAAGCACTCATTATGTATAAAGTAGCCATGTAAGACTGTCAGTGAATTTCTCATCAGAAACTTTGCATCCAGAAGGAAATGGAATTGTATTTTCAAAGTGCTGGGGGAAAAAAATGTTGGCCACCAAGAATACTATAGCCAGCAAAGCTATCCTTCAGAAGGAAGGAGAAATAAAGACTTTCCCAGACAAATGCTGAGGGAATTCATTACAACTAGATTTGTCTTACAAGACATGTTAAAGGGAGTTCTTCAAATTAAAATGAAAGGACGCTAGCCACATCAAAGCATATTAAAATGTAAAAATTACTGGCAAGATACATATATAAACAAATATAGAATAATATTGTATTGGTGTTATGTAAATCACTTTTAATTCTAGTGTGAAACACAAAAATATTGAAATGACTATAATTAACAGATACACAATATAGAAATTGTGTAAAAATTTGTGTAAATTGTTACAGCAATAACATAAATGTATGTGTGAAGTAAAATTATAGTTCCGCCAAACCAAATTTGTGTTTAATAAAAAAAAATTATGTTGATTCAACATTAAAAAAAAACAAAACAATACAAAGCATTTCTCAGTTTCACTAGCTATATTTCAAGTACTCAATAGCCCACATGTGGCTAACTGCTAACATATTGGACAGCACAGCTTTGTACAAAAAGTTCTTATTCATAAGCTTTACCTCACATTAGGTCAGCAAAATTTGGAAACTATTTTCCCCAGTGAGCCAACAACAGTCATTGAATAGGAAGAAGGGAAACAGGTCCTACTTACACTCTCTTGGTCTTTCAAAGGCTCCACAAATGACATCAATCTGCAAATTATTTCCTGTAATTTTAAACTTCTCTTCTTAAGCTTAATTTTTTTCAGAGAGAAGAAAACCTCAAATACAACACAGATGGCATTTACTAGTAAAATATAAATTTTCTTTATCCATAAACTTCCCATTTTGAGACTTTGCTAAGAAAATTAAAACTATAATTTATGTTAAATGTTTGTATAATAATTAAAAAATAACAAATACAATTTTAAATGGAAATCCAGCAAATAGAAAAAAACTATGTCTAAGAAAACACCCTATTCCATTGGAAGAGAGAAAGAGGAAGATACAAAGTAGAAGAAACAAGGAAAAAGCATGGTAAAAAAAAAAAAAAAAGATGAAAGAAATAGGTTAAAATTTATTATGAATAATAATAAATGCAAAAGGGATAAACTTTTATATTTAAAGTGGGAAAACCCAGATTAATAAAAGAATATAGCTCTATGCTATTTATGAGATCCACTTAAGATGAAATAATGCTAAAGGGAAAACAATGGGTAAGGATATAGCAGATATGCTAACCCTCCACCAAAAAAAACCTAATGTCAGCAACATTATATCCATTGACATAGAATTTAATATTGGGCTGTTATGCAGGTTTTAAATGTAATAAATTATTACTATCTCTAGCCACAAGAATAGATCTCAAAAATATAATAGTTCATGAATTAAGCAAGTTGCATAACAAATGAACAACATGATATGACTTATGTATAATTTAAAAATATATACAAAGCAATACCATGGTTATCCTGTTGATATGTACACAGTATATACAAATAATTTTTTAAAGCTGTGAAGGCTATACGCTAATTTATAGTATTGATTACATCGCAGAAATGGGGAATATTTTTGAAAAAGATGCATGCTAAAGAAAATTTCTGTTTTATCTGTACCTTTTTTTTTCATTTAAGAAAATGATGTAGATTTGTCTGTGATTTCCTTTAACATGTATTCACAGGAAAAAAACTGAAAGCAAATAAAGCAAAATATTCAGAGTATTTAATTGTCAATAGTGGGAGTAAGAATGTCTGTCATTTAATTCCTTGTACTTCTCTGTATTTTTTAAATTTCCAGAAAGAAAAGAAGAGGAGAGGGAGGGAAAGATCAAGGGATGGGGAGAAAATGACATAAGTAAATGATCTGTCCAGCTGTTATATTTTATAATTAAGAAGTAGACAAAGGCACAGAAACTAAACCTAGAAAATCGAGAAGACTTTGGAAGTTTCACAGTTGGTTACAGAAGTGAATTGTCCCACCTTCTTTATCATTGCCTGTCTAAGGTAACCAATGTTTTCAGTACTTAATAAAATAATGTCAACATTTTTGGTTGCTTTAAATTTTTCTTAATGTTCTCATTCAGAGCCATGTGTTTAATTTTTAAAATCTTCAATATTTTAAGTTGCCAATCTGTTGCTGCTTTCAGATTTCAAAGAACCAGGGGAATAATATTTCATAAGCCCGTAAAAATGTTAAAAGTCTTTTACCATTTAATTACGTTACACAAAGTTATGGATCCCAGCTTAATAGCTGCTGTATAGGAAAAGAAAGTTTGGTAAAGACCAGAGTTGCCCAGTAAAGCAAGCACTACTACATTTTATTGCTTCATGTAACTTTACTTACAAGATATATTTGCAGTAAACCTTGTATAAGTTTTCATGACAATGTGGATAGGTAAATCTGAGAAAGTGGTTGGAGCTATTTTGTTTTAAAGACTAGAGGCATATTGCTGTTATAGCTCATCAGCCAGGGTATCCTGTTACCTTTGAAATCATTGATCAGTTCTATGTTAAAAAAAAAAATTACACATGAATTTTCACCAAAGACTTTAGATAATACATGTCCAACAGTGTAATAACTTTCCACATTACTCTTTTCATATGCTATCCCAAAACTATTACCGTCTTTTAGACAGGATATTCGAATCCGTCAAGTATTTATTAATCAGCTACTGATTTTATCCTTCCTTTTACCTCACAGAATTATTTTATTCCATTATTGTATATGTGTGTGCGTGCATGTGTGTGTGTACAGTCCTAAATTATTTCGGAGGAAAGTTTTGTTTCTTAAGTTTAAAGCCTCTGTAGACAAAATGAGCCTTTGAAGGCACATTTTACTTTTTGGTTTCTGTAAGCATTACTGACATGAGACTTAAAAAGTACAAAACAGTATAAAATAACAATAAAGAAATAACAAATTGGAAAAATCCATCACAATTTGAGACTAGGTTATAATCATCAGAAGACCAGACATGAATTTCGGGAGTACAGAAAGCAGGTAGATGATGGGGAAGTGTTGACTGGAACAAGACTGTTTTCTTCAACTAATGTAAAATATTGAAGGAGATCAGGGAATGTTGCCTCAAAATATAACACTTTAGTATGCTGATTACTTTGAAGTGAAACCTGTGGAGAAGAGCAGATGCAGGCAGAGATTTTCTCTGAGCTCCCCTTATCTCCCTAGAGAGAGATCTTCCAAAATGAACTCAATGGTCATGAATCTCCTTCCCAGAAACTTATCAACTCAGATCACAGGAGAGGAGACTAGAGGCTGACCTTACATACAGACTATCACTTCTCCTTCTGAGAACTGCTTCTAGCCAATCAGCATTATCTGAGAGCCTTTTATATCTGTATATCAAGACCTTTATTCACCTTACAATTCCTCTTCTGACCCTCCCATAAATTGTGCCACCCCATACCAAGAATCCCCAAGCCTCTATTCTTTTCTGCAATTCAGGATGCTCTATAAGCTTCAATATGAGATCCTCCTTGGTGTCTCATATTTTGTGAGACTCCCATGCATATGTACATAATTAAATATAGTTTTTCTCCTATTAATGCATCTTATGTCCATTTCATTTGTAGCCCAGCCAAGGAACCTAAAAGGGTACTGGAAAGTCATTTTCCACTCTCCTACAGTATGAAAGAGTAAACAAAGCAGGCGTATAAAGTTTGGTGTAGATTATTAATTGCAGATCTGCTATGGAACCTCTGATCTGCCTCGTCTTCCACTATTCTCTTCTCCTACCTCTGCATATACAGGACAACTGACAGTGGCAGTGTTTATCCACAGGTCACAACTAAAGAAATGCTCAGAAGAAGCTAATCAAGCTTCCTAGAAATAACCAGTTTTGGGGTATGAATGTACATGTGCCATAGCAAATCTATCTTCAGTTTGGCAGATGATGGCCACTCTACCATTCCCTGCTGCAGCCAGTTGTGAAGTCTGACAGGAGGCTAACCTGACCCATGCGCACAGCTCAAGAATGGCCCTACACTCAGCAGGGAGGTCTGCTGAGAAAGCAGACTACAAATCTGCACAAGCTACTAATATTAGTCAACCATATGCCTTTATGCCAAACATAAACAGACAACCAAGAAAGTTGAGGAAAGCCAACAGTACACAAGAGAGGGCCTGAGGAGAAATACACAGCAGTTAATCCTGAAGAAAGTAAAGATAACTCAGGAAACTTAGGTAAATTTCTAATAAATTAGGAAATCCAAGAATGGAAGAGACTTATTCAAATTGAAAACTAGAATTTCTGAAGTTTTCAATAGGAGGCTGGAAAGAAACTTATGAACACTTCCCAGAATGTAGACCAAAAAGAAAAGAAAATCTAATATAAACATGCGGAGACATAGAAGACTAATTCAGAAGATCAAACATATATGAGGAGTTCCAGAATCTAAGAACACAGAAAATAGAGGGAGCGGGGGAATTTTTAAAATTTTTGAAGAAAATCCTTCTCCTGAGCTAGAAAAAGGCATGAATCTTTGTATTGAAAGACAGCATATAATATCAATCAGAAATGAAAGAAAATTTACTCATATTTGTACATAAACTACATAGGTTATTAAACACCAATGACAAACTCTACAGTAGAAAAAATGAAACAGCTAATATAGATGGGAATACAAATTTGATTTGCATCAAATTTCTTTTCAGAAATGCTAGATATAGGCAATGGAGGGATGGAGGCAGCAAACCATATTGCCACGTATGTACCTATGCAACAATCCTGCATGATCTGCATATGTACCCCAGAACATAAAGTACAATGAAATGTATATATAAGTGTGTGTGTGTGTGTGTGTGTGTGTGTGTGTATATATATATATATATATATATATATATATATATATAAAATCAGAAATGTTGCATGCTAAAACTAGTGATGTGATGGCTTCATAATTCTGAGAGGAAATTATGTTGAACTTAAAGTTCAATACCCAATTAAATTACCAATCACTAAAAGACAAAACAATGACCTGTTCAAATAGGTCTGAGAAAATGTTGCTTTCTCCTTTCTCTAAAATGGTCTTTGGAAATGTACTATTGCAAAACTAAAAAGGTACCCAAGAATAGAAAGGTGTGTGTCAAGACCCAGTTGGTATTATAGAGAAATATTATAAAAAGAATTCTTAGAATGATAATTGTGCAGCAGGCCTAGAAAGCAACCACTCAAAATCAGAATAGGCAGCCGGGGGTTCTCTGTAGGATGTCTTTAAGAAGAAAGTGAGATCACTGTAACAGATAGCATGTTTAGAAAGCTTGCTATGCTTAGTGATTTTACATGGATAGTATTATCTTGAGAACTGCAAAAAGAGAGAATGAAACAAGGAATGAAAATTAGAAATACTAAGAAAATAATCTGTAAAAGGAAGTTATAATGTAAATATAAAGCAAACTAAAATGGCATACTTGTGAGCAAATAATGGAATATGATAAGATACTTTTCTTGAATTTAATGTGTGTGATAGTTTCTTTCAAAAAGTCCAGTTTTTGTGTCACAGGATTACATTCCCTCCCCTACTTGTCATTTTACACACTATGTATTTCTGTAGCCTTTAATGTTTACATGATTTAATATTATCAATGCTGTTTATGGGTCTTCAGCTTTCAAAATCATTTCATTGACATATCATGCAAGACAATTATAGATTCTGAGAATAATGTATATCTTACCAAGTTTGATTATTTCAGAGTACTGATATAGCTCACATAAATTCAGATAGCAGAGCTAGGAGCAAAAAGAAGATATGTAAGGACGCTCGTTTTTAAATTTTATATCTAACTTTCTTAAGAAGTAGAAATAGGGACTTCAGTAAACTGTCTAATGATAGAAAGACACCCAAATAACTAAAAATATAACTTAAAAAATCAGTAGACGTAGGTGAGAAAGGGAGGTAGAGACACTTGGGCGAGCTGAATTTGTACCTTTCAAAGTGGGTTGAGGTTACGTGGAGGGATGGAGATGCCAAAGCAGAATTAATCATGAAAGTAACGAAACTTAAGCCTGAAGCTTAAGAACCTCTGAAGGGTCCTTACTTGTCCAGGCCCCTTCCAAGGCCTAGAAATTATATATATATATGTGTGTGTGTGTGTGTGTGTGTGTGTGTGTGTGTGTGTGTGCTGTCATTTGAATTATATTTCTTTAAAAGACTCCCATAGAGTGAATATCCTTCCAGCTACACAAAACCTACATCTGGCCCTGGAGGTGACGAGCTGGAGATTGAAGAGGTTGAACAATTTACCTTTGGGGAAAAACCTGGGGAGGCAGAGTTCTGAGAAACTTTTGTCCTTTAATTTGACTTACTAATGCTGTTTACACTCTTGAGTTATATATACATATAGCTTGCTTAGCACTGTAATTTACTTTGCATTATTAATTAGCATGTTTTCCCCCTTTCTGTGCTTATCTTCCTTTATTATATTGTAATCCCCATCTCTCCCCCATTTCCCCTTTTACAATCCCCTTCCCTGATCTTTTGTCCACCATTCCAAACAACTAGACATAAAGTCATTCACTTGGAAAGCAGAAAATGAAAACTGCAAATCCTCTTTTATTAATTTCAGTAGACACTCTTCTGAGTGAAAGACAATATTTGGGTGTTATTTGCAGAACAAGATTTTTTGTTTGTTTGTTTAAAGAACATATTTTAAAAATACCCAGGTGCTGATGAGGAGGATGAAGGTCAGGAACCATGGTCCATGAAAAGTGAGATGAGACACTGAGATACATGCTCCATTGCCGGTGCTGTGGGAGGTTGAATTAGTGCCTCTTTGTTTTCATGGTGAGTGTGGCCAGCATATTACCAGTCAATTATCTGTTCTGCATCTGGAGAGTCTGTCTGGAACTCCCGTCTGATTCCTGGTTCAATGGCCAAGGACATCTGTAGGCCCCTGGAAGAGAATATAATAGCATGAGGGGGTAGAACTTGCCTCTGGCCAAAGAAAGGGTAGACAGAGACAGGAGAGTGGTGAACTCTACAGTTCTGGCCATGAGCAGTACATTTCTTACCTACAAGCAAATGAAGAAAAGAATACTGAATCTTAGTGACAAGTTTCTTCACCCTCCCCAAGAAACATATTGTATAATTACATAAATAAAATACATAATGTATAAATTTTATGTCACATATATATATATTTCACCCCCCAACACACTAAAACATTTACTGAACTCTAAATATTCCCAAGGCTAGTCTGCTAAATCTGAACTGATGGAGTCCAATGGTGTAACTATTTAAAAGTGCCTAATATATTGTGCCTAATTGCTTTCAAAAAGTCTTGGACCAGTTCATACTTCCACTGGCAGTATATGAGCTTACTTCCTCTAGGCAATGCTATTTTTATTGTCAGTTATTTTCAGGGTTGACATAATGAGGGGGAAAGAACACTGCATTCTGTTTTACCTCTGCTTCTTATTTGTCAAGTGTTTCTGGAACAGCCCTTGCATCTCCCCAGGCCTCAGTTTCCTCACCTGAAATTTAAGTGGGATGACATCATTGGTCCTAAAATCAAGCACTGACCTCAAGTCAGCAGCTTTTGATAGCAGAAAATACCTAGAATTTGATAGGGATGAAAATTTTAAGACTCCACCCAGAGACACTAAATAAGAAATTCTGAAATTAGGCCCATCAGTCTGTGTTTGTGACTAACTATGAACAAGCCTCAAGGTGATTCTGATGCAGCTAAAATTTGAGAAGTACTGTATTGGATAATATCTAAGTTCCATTTTAGTTCCAACACCTTGATCGATCATTTTCAAGCAGATAAGAGAACCAGAGAAATATTCAATGGGGGTTTGTTGGCATGACTTTTTGGTATACATGAGAACTGAACTTGACAGAGATATTGTTGCATCTGGTTTCTCAAACATTTTCAACAGCATCCCATGATGTGTTTGATTTTACTGTAGAAAAACAAGATTACCAACAATGAGTTGTGGTGACAAGAAGCAATATGGTATAGTGGATAAGAGACTGCTGTGACATCATGTAAACTTGAGTTTGAATCATGGCGGATGCTTAGCTTACTAGCTGTATACTTGGAGCTCAGTGTCCTATACTGCAACATTGAAATAATTAGAGTATGTACTCCATCGAATTGTGATAAACATTAAATAAGGTAAGATGCATAAACTAAATCTAGTGCCTAGCATATAGAAAGTGTTTATTCTTGTACATTATTATTAATTATTAAAAATATGTTAAAATATATTAAAAAGATTAAAAGCTCAGATTATTTGTGTAAAAGCAGTAAGTCCAATAAGAAATAAATAACACTAAAAGCTCAAAAAATCATTAATGAATTAACCTGGGCCAAGAAACAGGTGAGCTGTAGAATGGTGGGAAGACATAGTTACAGGAAATATGCCATGCAGTTTGTTCTATTTCAGTAAAGATATCTTGAAGCTATGTATAATCACTCTTTGCTAAAACTACTATAGGATAGGAAAGGATAACATGTTTCTCCCCAAAAGCCAGTATACTGAACGTTTATTATTCTCTTTGGCAATTTTGTGTCCTTTTTTTTTTATTTCACAAAACCTAACAAAGTAGGGTAGTGTCTATTTATAATCAAATGACCTAATTTTGAAGGTCCTTCAGGGGAACTGTACCATGACACTAAGCAGGGTGTTTCCTACACAAGTGACAGCACACTTTTTAATTACAAATGAATTCCTTTCAGGCCCAACCTAGCTTCCCTTGCTTTTACTGTAGCCCTGTCCCAGTTCCTAGAAATGTTGACTTTAATCTTCTACACCAAGTGACATTCATGTTCACTCTGTATTCAACTTTTCATTACTGGGTTCCTTCAAACAAACAGTATCTCTGTGTGACTCTAATTCTCACAGTAAAAATATGATGCTTTCCTGCATTTTCTCAATTTATCAGCTAATTTTTCTGTTGATTGGAATTTGGAAAAACATAAATTTTCCAAAAACTGCTGGGAAGGACTTTCTACAGAAACACTAATCCCTATAATTTGCAATCCCATCCTGGAAAGAGGTCACTTATTTTAAACAACCAACAATATAAACTTGCTCTCTTTTGTAAAACAATTTTGTCACATTGTCAGTGGGCTGGTTCAGGTTCTTGACTTTGCCACACAAAAGAACCTGAGTGGAAGTCCAAAGTAAGAGTAGGCAAAGAAGTGTACTGCAAAGCAAAAGTATACTCAGAGAGGCAGAGTAGGCTGCTCAAAGCTATTGACAGCAGCTAGTGCCTCAGTAGGGATTCCTTTTGTGCAAGCTATTCATACATATTCATAAATACCGGTGAGATTAATAATGCACAGGTGGACATGCAGTTGGAGCATGCGCTCAGTATCTACATGCTCTAACATGAATGGCATGGGTTATTAGCATATAAAATCTCCACCTGGAGGTGTGCTTTTTACTATTTAAAGAAGGAAAATGTCACTGTAAGGTAAAACTCAAGCCTAGCTGCATGTATTGGATGCTGGCAATGTTCTTAGTTTCCCCCAAGGCAGGAATTTGTAGCTAATAGCTTCTTGGGCTTTTGGTACTGACTGGCTGGAGACTGAGGAAGCTAAGGGTTTTTTTTTCTTTTCCCCAAGCTATATTGGGTATTAGGCACTTGTAACTATCTGGTGGTCTGCTGGTGTCCTGTAGGACTGCTTATCTTGCAAAAGAGTTAGGTGCTGTTGCACAAGGAACCCACAGCAAAAGAGCCCACCGGGCTTTACACTAGAGGACAAGGCAGTATGGCCTCCTAATCTTACTTATCTTGCTTCAATATGTACATGTTTGTTGTCACCAAAACCTGTATGGCTAATTTCCTTGTCCTTGAAAACCTAGCTTTTGATGTTCTGATAGCTTACTGTAGAACAAGTCAAATCTACTTTCCATGTCATCATGATTTGCTCATTAACCTCCAAAGCCCAGGTACATACAGATTTCAGAAAATGTGGTTGGCAAGAGAACATTAATTTGAAGAACTGAACTCGCAAACATTAATTCATTCTACGAAAATGTATGATCACATAATAAAAGCCAGACATGCATTAGAATTGGGGTCATATAAAAAATAGGACATAAAAAAGAATAGCACACATATCATTTGTTTATATAACTGATCAAAGATTGTTGATCAGTTACATAAACAAATGATAGGTGTTCCTGTAGAGAGATGTACATAAAGTAGTGGGGTGGGAGAGTTTTGGTAGAACTTCATAGAGGATAGACCTGAAGGTGAGTAGGAGTTCATGTGAGAAGAAAAAGGGGAAAATATTCGAGCTTCAAGGACTAACATATATAAAGACATTTCCCTTTAAAAATCCTTATGAAAGTTGCTAGACTGTACAAAGACCTGATGTGATCACACATGTGTTGGCCACAGGGTTCTGGGTGGCCAGAGTGAAGTATGCATTGAGCAAAGCTGCCATTGTTGAGATGAAGCTGGAGAGAATTTATTATCCAAAGACGATTGTAATAGAGCTGCACAGGCATTGCATGCCATTCTAAGTTTAGACAATCTGTGAGCAGTGGAAAGTTATTGGAGGTTACTGAAATTATTAAATTAGCTATGCCTCATTACATTCCCCTATCCAGCAATTTGATAGAAGAAGCTTCTGAGGCTGTTCTCTGTGATTCTTGGTTCTGTTAGTTAGAAAACTGTCAATTTGAGAAATTTATTTATGATTCAATTCTCCTGACGAAACCAACTTAACTGCTCAAATTTCAGTTTTGCTGAACTGATACTTATTTAAGATCTTCCATATGCCACACATTATTGTTGGTATTGTGTATACAAAGAAGGGTAAGGCAGATGCTCTACCACAGATGATTTTTTAGTCAATGGAGCAACAGACATCTAAGTGGATAATACCAGAAAGTATGTACAAAACACTGTGAGCTTATCCTAGTTGGGCTTTCATGGGGTATTATGAAAGATTTCTTAGATTCTGTTATATTTGACTATTTACTGTGAGTCATAAATAAATCAGAGTCAGAATTCAAAAGTTAACTAGGTTGGATGAGAACAGAGAGGACACAGATGCTGAAGTAATTTCTCTCTCATCCTGTCTCATGGTGAAAACATAACAAAAAAAATATAGGCAATCCTCATGTGGAAGCTCTGCAAAAAAAACACATGGTGTCAATATCAAAAGTGAATTTGGATTTTATAAACATAACAAAAAAATAGATGACCCAGAAGTTCTGTGAAAGAATAGACAGTTTCAATATTAAAAGAGAATCATAAATTTTCTGCGGTAATTTTAGAAATATGGCTTTTAGAGTAATTGGAATTCATTAAAAAATAAACTATTGAAATTATCTACCTAATGAAGGAACTGTTTCCAACTACTTAAAATGTGTGTTTCGGGTTAGACACAGCCCTTCTTTGTTCATACTTGAATGATTCTTTCTTCTTGTCACTAATTCATTGAACACAATACTTCTTCTGTGTAGCCAGTATAGTCTCAATTTTTTAAAAAAATTAAGAAACACAGAGAGGGTAAGTAATTCACCCAAAGCCACACAGTCAGAGAGTGTTTGAGAAAGAACAAAATTGAAGTTCCTGACTCTCAACCCAAGATGCAGTTCATTAGGCCATGTAACTTCCTCTTGAAAATAGTTATACACACCATAAGGCTATTTTTTCTTGTTTTCACAAAACATGTAGTCACTGTTTTTTATATTAAACTCTTGGAAGCTCTGGGAATAAATTAGTTTCCTTGAAAACACTTAAACAAATCTGTCCACATTGGTTTGTTATTTTATGGCTGCTCATGAATGTTGGATTCCTGGCATTGTTTTTATTTTTTTTAAGGGAGTGGTGATTTGTTTGCCTTTACAAATGTATGTCTAGTATGAGATTGGTTTACTCTGCTATTTTGTGTAATAAAACTTTGGCTATATTGGATCAAGCACAGTACTAGGAATGACTCTATATTTGTAGTTTTGCTATGTAGTAATCAGTTACTGTATTTCCAAGTTTGTTCAAAATACTCTGACTCCAAAGTATTTGCATCTTACAGGGTAACATCTTTTTACCTTCTATTATATTCCCTTTAGAGTATTGGAGCAGAATACATCTAAAAAGAATGAAAATGGACATTTTCTAGTTCATTTTTCAGACATCCAAATTAAATGAGAGGACCCTGGTATCATAGCCAAATAACTTCTAAACATCAAGTACCTACTTTCCTTGAGCAGAGATTGCCTTTATGGTCATTTTGTTACTGATATTGGATAAATCAACAAATATTTGTCTGTAATATGTGGTAATTGTTAGGATTATTTCCTCTTTCATCTTGGATTTTCTTTTTGTTCTATACTGCCACCCTATTCCTTCTCCTCCCTTTCTTGTCTCTCTGAGACTTTTCTTCCTCATTTCCTCCTCTCTTCTCCTCTGAGCATCTACCATATAGCCGGCCCTCTGCTAGGCACTGGAGGTAGGAATTTAAGACACGTTCTGTTTACAAACATATCATCTACTGTTGTTGTTTTTTAAAAGGTTTGACTCTCATAGAAAAGACGAAAAGCTTGCCAACCTCATTTTCTAACAGTTCCTACTTTAGTGAAAAAAGGAAATGATGATAATGAAGAAGTAGAGAATACTATAATAAAACTTGTACTAAATTTTAATATGTCAGAGAGATAATTTTGTTTAATCATTAAGATTGTAGACTGTTGAGCCCAACTGTCTTTGTTTGAATCTTGAGTCTGCTTTTTTGAGTTGTTTAACCTCCTAGTGCTTTAGTTCATTTATCTGTAAAATAGGGATGTTAATAATTCCTATGCCATTGGGCTGCTGGGAAGGCTAAAGCTTATAGAAAACTGTCTGCTGCATGGTAGGCATTATACACATAGCCATTAATATGGTTACTGTTATTAATAATATTCCTAAGTTATTTGAAAAGGTAAAGACTATGCACTTAAAAATAGAAGAAATGTGTTACATTTCAGCATATCTAGAGGCCTGTTCCGATTCTGGGGGGCTGAGGACCATACTTGAGAATCATGTATTAATGAAAAAATCGGTGGTAGAGATGTTATACTAGAAGCATGCTCAGGACAAGTTTCAGGATGCACAGTGGAGAGAAACATGAAAATAAGGCCTCAGATGCATTGGTCATTCTGAAGAAGATTAATTACTTGTAGGCAGATAGAGTTGGGTCTTATTGTTTGATTCACTCAGCCACTCTGTATCTTTTAATTAGATAGTTTAATCAATTAACATTCAACATTATTATTGATAGGTATAAACTTACTCCTTCCATTTTGTTCATTTTCTAGTTGTTTTGTGCAGATCTTGTGTTTCATTCTTCCTTTCTTCCTTAGTGGTTTGTTGGCTTTCTTTAGTGGTATACTTTCATTCTTTCCTTTTTATCTTTTGTGTGTCTACTATAGCTGGTGCTTCATGATTTCCTGAGCCCTATATAAAATGTCTCATACTTATAACAGCTTAATTTAAGCTGATGACACCTTAATTTTGCATACATGCACAAACTCTCCCTTCTTTCATGTTTTTTAAAATTAATGGCAGATTTTGTATCTTGTTATAATAGTTTTTAAGCAAGTAATTCTAGCTTTAGTTGTTTTTAAGTGTTTTGGTTTTTGGCTTTTACACTAGAGATAATATTTAGTTATCCACTGTTGTTACAGTATTAGAGTGTTTTGGATTTGACAATATATTTGCTTTTACATGTGAGTGTTTTACTTTCACATGATTGTGTTACTAATGTCCTTTAGCTTCAAGAAACTTTTTAGCATTTTTAGTAATGCAGGTCTTGTGGCGATAAACTAAGCTTTGATTTTTCTAAGAAAGTCTTTATTATCCCTTTGTTTTTTGAAAGAGAACATTGCTACTGCTGGATTTAATATTCTTGGTTAGCACTCTTTTTCTTTCTATATTTTGAATATATTATCCCACTTCTTGTTCACTTGCAAGATTTCCAATGAGAAGTCTACTAATAATATCATGAGGGTTCCCCAACATGTGACAATTTGCTTTTTCCTCACTCTTTGTCTTTAGCTTCTGACAATTTGATTACGATGTTTTGCAATGTGGACTTCCCTGGATTCATCTTACTTGGTGTTCTATGGGCTTCCTGGATCTGACTTTTTAATTCCTTCCTGAGACTTGGGGAGTTTCTGACATTATTTTAAAAATATGTTCCATTCCCTTTTTTCTTTTTTTTTCTTCTTCTGGCATGCCAATTATGCATAAGTTGTTCTGCTTGATGGTGTCCGATAAGTCTCTTAAGCTATCTTCACTCCTTTTTATCCTTTCTTTCTCCTCTGATTGGAAGATTTCTAGTGATTTGTCTTCAAGTTCACTGATTCTTTCTTCTGCTTAATCTAGTCCATTTTGGACTACTCAAATGAATCTTTCAGTTTTGTTATACCATTCTTCAGATCTATGATTACTGTTTAGCACTTTTTTATACTTCCTATTTTTTTTTGTTGTTGAAGTTCTCATCTTATTCCTGCATTGCTGTCTTGACCTCTGTGAGCATCTTTATGATCATTGTTTTGAATTATTTGCAGGATAAATCCCAAAACTTTGCTTCATTTAGGTCAGTTTCTGAATATTTATCTTGTTCTTTTGTTTGGAATATATTCCCCTAGTTGTTTTCCTTGATTCTCTGTGTTGGTTTCTGCACGTTAGATAGACACCTACCTTTTTCCATCTTGTTAGACTGCACTTGTGGAGAAGAAGGTTTTCACCATTCCATGCAGCTAGAGATTTTAAGCTGCCTCCCAAATCTTTGTGTTTGTCCAGACTGCTGTCTCTGTTTTTGTGGCCCCCTGGGGCTTAGGATATGCCACATCTTGTCAATACCCTGAGACTGGTATGATAGGCATCATGCTCCTTAGATGTAGCTGGAAAGGTTGAGTGTTGTGAGTTTGGGTGTTATATGTAAGTTCCAGTTTTTTCTATCTTCACAGTGAAGCTGGGCTGGGTGTAGGTGTTTATTTCCTACTCTCTCTGGGCTAAGCCAGGGAGAAGATCTTTGGAAAATATCTGTGTTCACTTTCAGCCTACTCCTTCTGATCCTGGAGAAATAGCTGCTGGAAATGGGCTCATTATACATCCACCTGTTTGTTTTCTTTTGTCTTGAACCACTCAGGGTTGCAAAGACCCACTGAAAATCTAGAACTAGGTCATCAAGGAGACAGTCCCCTAAGTGGGGGCTGTGGAAGTTGTGGTGCTCTGTGCATGATCAAACTTCTTCCCAAAAGATTGGGCATTCCTGGATTTATCTCTGGAGTAAGCTCAAAGGAGATCTCATGAAGTGTGGAACTCTGGTTCTGGCTATTAAAAATTAGTGTTTTTGTACACTGTTAGCTCCCACTGTAAGTTTGTTAGAAACCACGTCGTCAAGCAGCCACTGGGACTGTGTGTCATAAGTATCTTCTAGAGAGAAAGTGAGAGCTGAATGCTCATGTTCCTTTCCTGTACTGCTCCAAGGGAGTGTAGTCCCTGGAAGTGTTCGGGCACCCATTTAAAACCACTTCTTTGTTCTGGGATCAAGGAGACTTACATATGCACAGGCCCTTCTGTTTTCAGAACTAATAGGTTTATGAGAGAGTCGTTCAGAAGATAGCTTTATCTAGATTTATGATTACTGTTTAGCACCTTTTTATACTTTCTATGTTGTTGTTGTTGTTGAAGAGCTGCTGATGTGTGTCCTAAACCCTTTCTGGGGATAAACAGAAAGAAATGTTTCCTTCTTTTTTTTTAAGGCCCTTTCTGCATAGCTCCAGGAGGATAAAGTCCCTGGAGGTACTTGTATGATACTTTATTAGGCCAAGAAGATACCTTCTTAGCCTAACAGTCCCTTCTGCTCCTAGTGCTACCAGTTTTATGATGCACTACCTTAAGTGGATGTTGTAAAAGCTAGTGCTCTCAGTGTGAGTACAATTTCCTCCCATGCGAGGTGGTGGGTTGATGATTGCCTCTTCAACTCCCCAGTGTAAATTAGTTAGAAGTTCGTATCTTCAGTTAGCTACTGGATGGCTGTTTTTAAAATCTCTTCTGGAGGGAAACAGGGAGCTATGTTTTTGAGGCTCCTTTTTGGCACTGCTCACAAGGGGACAGAATCCCTTAAAGATCCTGTGTGCCCGTATAAAACTACTGCTTTATTTCCTAGGGTCTAAAAGAATATGGCTGCGTTTAATCCCTTTTGCCCTAACTGTGTGAATTAAGAGTCAAACTGTGAGGAAACTTGGGGTCAAGGCCCTGTGTATGAGATCCAGACCTTCCTCTACACAGGGGAAAACTGGGCGTTGGGGATTCCTTTCCTACAGACATGGTGCATGTCTGTGGTGGGGCCATGGCCTAGTGTGCCTCAGTTTCTCTTACCTATTTGATATGTATATTTCAGCTTCTCAAACTCACAATGTATACATTTTCCCAGTTACTCAGTGTGCAGAAGTCTCTCAACTGATCTCTGACTTTCTCTCAACAGGAACTGATATAGATAGATGTTAATTTAGTGTCTCTGGGTAGATAGAGGCATAGAGGCAGAGTCAGAAGCTTCCTATTCTGCCATATTAGTGATGTCCTTGTGAAATAAACTTAACAATATAAAAGTAATACATACTTGTAGCAAAAAATTCAAGTGCTATTAAAAGGTATTAAATAAAAAAAAGTTCAACTTTCTTCTTATCCTCCTACCATACCTCATTCTCTCTTCCAATATGACAACTCAAAACTTTTCTGTGTAGTCTTCTAAACATTTATCATATCAATACAATAAATAATTATTTTTCTGTCTATTTTAACATTTTTAACATAAGAGGGAATCACCTATACATACTTCTCTGCAAATTACTTTCTTCCCTTTAGCAATGTCTCTTGGCCAATTTGCCAAATTATCTCAAATATACTAACTTCCTGATTTTTTTAACCACATATGTATTATTCCAACATTTGGATATATGCTGGAATAAGTACTTAACAAGCAAACGTGAACATCTACATGTGTATGTGTGTGGATTAGATGTATATTTTAGTGTACCTGTATGAGTGGAATTTATGCATTTTAGATTTTTATTTATATTGCAAGATTGTATTAAAGAGTAATTTTATTTACCTCTTTTCTGGATTCAGTGAGGGGCAGGCACTTCAGCAAAATTCTTAAGAAATGAAAACACATTGCAAAAGGCTAACATCGATGATTTGGATTTGGATATAGTCAGAGGAAGGCCATTAGGATATTAAAAACTATCCTAAAAGAAGCCATATAACATGAGAAAGGAAATGAGGACTTAGCCAAAGAAGGTTTGAAATAGAGAGGGCAGAGACATGGGAGAGAAACAGAGGGTTGGCTGCTAGCCAGTTGACACAAAGAAGTGGGATCCCCAGATAAAAGCAAAGTAGGGAAAGGGGAGTTTGGCTATACTCCTTTAGTTTTTTAAGAGAGGGAAAGAATTTTATGTTACTTATACAGATCAAGTCAAGTAAAACAAAAAAATAAAAATGAAATTCAGTTTCTCTATAGAGAACAGGAGGCTTGATGTGTGCCGAAGGGAGATTTCATCCCTGTCAGAGGAAGAACTTTCTGACCAAGGCTGCACACACAGAGGGGCTGCCTCAAGCCCATTGGGTGGTCTGACATAGGCTGGGTGCCCAACCCTCAGCCAAGGCCCTTCCTGCACTGGGTGGGAGGAGACGGTGTTAAATGATCTCTAAGACTCTATTATACTATCATTCCTTAAACTAACATTTATTGTTTACTTTATACCATGTAGTCTACTGAAGTGCTGAATGTGAGTTATCTCGTTTAGCCTTACCACGACTCTGTGAGGAAAAGAAATATTATTATATACATACAGTATTTCCTCCACTTAACAGACAATGAAATTGCAGTTTTAAATTGACCTCCTTTTCACCCCTGTTGCTTCCAGTCCAAGTGTTTTGGTCTTAAACACCAAACTCAGAGACACCAGCCACTTGCAACATTCTTGAACTGGAAAGATATACTATATGAGAAAGTGTTCCTCATGATGTAGTTACATGAATGCTCTGAGGGCAAGAGGGAGGGATGCTTCATTGGGAACATACTAATTGATGCCTACTGTTACTGGATACTGTGCAGGACGTTGAGGAAATCATGGTGATGAGTACTCAGTCCCTGCCTCCACAGGGGTTTCAGATTTGTGACAGAGACTGGCCAGTTAACAGAAAATTACAAAGATGCAAGTGCTTGGTTAGAAGTTAACCCAGGTATTAAACCTCCCTCCATGTTTTGGGAGCTCAAGGAGAACATTTTAGAATAGAAGGGCTCTAACGCTGAAGGAGAGTAAGAAGTACTTGAGAGTGGGAGGAGAGTTGGGTGTGCCTTGAAATCGGCATTCAAAGGAAAAGAAAGGCCGAAGCTACACTTCTGGCCAACAGCCAGGGGTTTAATTTGTCTGGAGAGTAGCATGGGAGAGGGCAGAGAAACTACCTTTGAGTTGGGAAAGCAGGCAGGACCTTTTTATGGCTTAGCTAATGAGTTTGGACCTCTTCCTGAGGGCAAGGCTTACTTAAGTTTATATAATAACTTTATTATGCATGTATAAAATAAAATTGCACTTATACTCCTATACTCTTAACAATAACCCCCTTCATATTTGAGTTAATTTTAAATTGGCTGCATTTTATCTAGAAACTGGAAGTCCAGCTTTTTCCACCTTTAACTTAGGTAAGGTGAGGAATTAGAGCTTATGTTGACTTTGACATGCTATCTCTGTAGATTACCCAACAGGTTAAAAATTTACACTAAAAGCCCCCACCAAACGTCACAGATAAGGTTGGAGTTGGAGGGTACAGTAGAATAGATCTATCAGGAAGAAAGTCTTCCCTCACTTTTTCCACTTCAGAATTGATCACACAGATAGTTCCTCAGGACGGTCAATGGGTTTGGGAAAGGTGAGAAGCAATCAAAGCAGCATAGTGAGTCATTTAGACTCAACCTTGACACAGTCTTTCATCAGTCTTATAATTCCCTATGGAAGCCTAAGGCAGGTGGCACAGACTGTGGTTTCTCTCTTTTGGGCTTCTTTGTGAGCCATGTCCTACATTCCAGACCTGGAGGCCCACTCGTGTCAGTTACCCTGAAGGAATGAAATAATGCACACTGTACTGAGGCATGGGGACATGACATCTGAGAATCACTTCTCGAATTCCACTCCAAGATCATTGTTTCTTGTTGGTAGTTGTCTTGCTTTGTCCCATGAAGTATTCTCTACAATTCAAAGTGAAGAAAACCAAAAGTCTGGTAGTCTGAGTTTCTAGAGATAGGAAACATACTTCTATAAAACAACATCTAAATAATTCCCAAATGCTCAAAATGTCCTTATTTATGTCAGATATTCTGTGGAGAGAAAGCCTGTTGCTTATCCTTGGATGGCTCCTAGTAAAGAATGTCAGATAATGCAATAATTTTTCTCTTTTGCTAATTTTATTATTTCTAAAATTTTAGTTTTTACATGGGAAATATATGGCATCTCTTGAAATTATCTCACCCTATCTGAATTTAACTCCTTCCATCAGGGGACAAATGCAGATTTCCACTGGCTTCACCAAAAATGCCAGATTTGTGTCTTAGATCAAACCGTACCCCATGGGATTATAGAGGTCATAAAATAATTGTTCTAGAAGAAGCTTGTATATGAAACATTCAGATGCTCCCATGATGAAAATCCTCCCTAACACTATAAGTGCTTCACTCCCTCTTCTCCCCCCAAATCTTATGTTTGTGGAATATAATAAGACATTTGAAGTTAACAATCTTACAACTAGCCAGGAGAGAGATACTTTTGATCATAACATAGGATTGTGAGGCCAGTAAAAAGGCTCAGAGGATGAGCATGGCATGTGTGGTGCAGGGTTAAGCTACAACAATTATATGTATGTGTGTATATACATATACACATATGTATGCTTATATATATATATATATATATATATATATATATATTTGTGTTATATATATTTGAGTATGTGACATATGTATATCATATATATTTGATATATATATGTATCACACACACGCATAAACACACACGTGTATAGGCTTGAAGAGAGATCGTACATGGAGGCAGATGGTAGGTCAGCACGCGGGAAAGGGGATACGTTACAGAAGCAGGGCTGAGTGCAGCAAAGGAAAGGATTTCTATGAAATGAAGTGCTCTTGGGTGTAAGCCCTGCCTAATGAATTTCTGTCTATGCCACGGTACCTAAGGAGAGAGAGATTTGTCACAGGGTTCTAAGCACAGAATTTACATGATCCAGTTAATGGGGGACAGAGGTATTGACAGGGCATTTCATCCTGGACCTGAAGATGTGGCCTGGAGTAAATATAAAGGACTGAATTTTTTTCAGTCCTTTTCAGTCCTCCAAGCTGAATTTTTTTCAGCTTGGAAGATAAAGCAGGTTCAGATTATTAAAGCCAATATTATGTACCAAGTTAGATGTAAGTTAAACTGAGTATTCTATCTATTAGTGTATGTGCTGCTTCCTACTGCAGTACATTATAATACATACCCAGAATGTTTAGTCCTAGAATATGCTGATGAGCATCTCTGGGGAGGCAGGATAAGAGGAGTAGAGAAGAACTGAACTTGGGTTCCAAATTTGCACACTAGCAAGAAGAACCAATATTTATATTCTTAAGCAGAGTGTATTAGTTTCTTAAAGATACCATAATAAAATGCAACAAAATGCATGTCTTAAAACAGCAGAAATTAATTATCCTACTGTTCTGGAGGCTCTGGGGGAGAATCTGTTTCATGCTGTCTCTCAGCTTCTGGTGATGGCTGCAATTCTTGGTGCTCCTTTCCTTGCAGATGCACCGTCAAAGAAAAAAACAGGAATATAATAAAAGAAAAAAACAAGAATATAATAAAAGAAAATGAGAAAAAAATGGGTGGAAAGTAAAGAAAGATAAGGAATTCTAAAATACTTTCTTTAAATGACAGATACGGTATCAGTTCAATCAAAGCTTAACATTCTAGTTAGATTTATAGAACTTCAAAAACACAGAAATAGATACATATTTAAAACAGAAGAAAAAAACTTTTCTCAACAAAAGTTATTGTAAACATTTCAAAAACATGCTATGCCGTAATATGAAATTCCAAGTAGGTTTGGAATTTCTGTTTTGTGAAAGCCTAACAGTTTAAGTTTCGCAGGATGATGGAGAATGGGCTCTGGTTATGGCAGTTTCACAATTTCCAATTCACCTGTTGAGTTTTAGAAAAATCTTTCAGAGTCTCCACTTCTCCTAAGAGGAGTCTTGTCTTCCATCTTTCTGTACACATTAAGCCTTAAATTGTTCCTGCAGGCCCATGTGTGCAATATGTACTATACTGTTGCCCACAAGGGTTTAATATAAATGTGACATCCTGCTGTGTAAGAGTAATTGTGCTGTGATTTAATAACTAACATTTTCAGAGGGAGCCATTATTTAAAACGCATGAGAATTCAAGAACCATTTGGCTGATGAGATTTGAGCCAATTGGGATCAACTACCCTGTCATCATTCATGCAACAGAACATAAATTTGAATCAGATGAAAGGAAATTTGCAGGTCAAATGCAATGGGTTCTTCCAAACTGTCACAGTGAAAGACAATGCTTTGCTTGAGTAGAGAGGAAGAAATAAGTATCCTTTTAAAAACATTGAATATCAGAGTGAAACCAAAGCGATTAAACTATAGTGATTGCCTCAGTCTAATGACCTCATTTCTGTCTTGTAACTTGGGGAAAATATGTCAAAAATAATTCATTAAATAATAGAGCAAGATACATGCAAGACCTATATGAAGAAAACTATAAATCTTTATCAAGTACATAAAATAAGACAAACAGGGCATGTACCATGTTCTTGGATTAAATTATTCAATATTGTAAAGATTTCAAATTACTCCAAAGTAATATATAAATGTTACATGATATTAAAGCTCCAATGAAGTACTTTGTGAAACTTAATAGTTTCTCAAATTTATCTAAACTTGCAAGAATAGCTAATAGAAATATAGTTTAGAAGTAGAAAAATTGTAGAGGTCTTGATCAATTAAACTGAGTGTTACTGGAGTAGGAATAGAGACAGTGATCAGTGAAACAGAACAAGGTTCAGTAATCAACTATTTATACGTAACAAATTTAATTATGATAAAGGCACATTCTGAATCAATAGGAAAAATAATTTCATGGGGAAAATTGGCATCTCATTTGAAAATTACATTAAGATATTTTATGTAGCTCATATAATTCATTAAAAAATTTAATTCCATGTAAATGGAAACAAAAAAAATGAGGAAAAAGCTGTAGTTATATCAAATATAACAGATTCAAGACAAAAAACTATAAAAAAAGACAAGGTCATTATATAACAGTAAAGAGGTCAATTCAGCAAGAGGATATAACAATTATAAATATATATGTACACTGCACTAGAACACTGAGATATCTAAAACAAATATGATTAAAGAGAGAGTTAGAACCCAATACAATAATAGCCAGAAACTTCAGCACCCCACTTTCAGCATTGGACAGATCATCCAGACAGAAAATCAACAAAGAAACATTGGATTTTATCTGCACTGTAGACCAGATGGACCTAATAGATATTTACAGACCATTTCCTTCAGTGTCTGAAGAATACATATTCTTCCCCTCAGCAAATGGATCATTCTCAAGGACAGACCAGATGTTAGGCCACAAGATTAATCTGAAAAAAATATATCAAAATAATATCAAGTGTCTTCTTTGATCACAATGAAACAAAACTAGAAATAAAAAAGAGAAACTTTGGAAACTATAAAAACACATGGAAATTAAACAATGTTGTCTTGAATGACAAGTGGGTCAATGAAGAAATTAAGAAGGAAATTGCAAAGTTTCTTGAAACAAATTATAATGAATACACAAATACCAAAACCTATGAAATGCAGCAAAAGCAGTATGAGGAGGGAAGTTTATAGCTATAAATGCCTATATCCAAAAACTAGAAAAAAACTTTATATAAATAACCTAACAATGCGTCTTAAAGAATTAGGAAAGCAGGAGCAAACTAAACTCAAAATTAGCGGAAAAAAGAAATAACAAAGATCAGAGCAGATATAAATGAAATTGAAATAAAAAATACAAAGGATCAAAGAAACAAATAGTTGGTTTTTTGAAAAGTTAAACAAAATTGACAAACTCTTAGCCAGACTAAGAAAAAGAGAAGATTCAAATAAATAAAATCAGAGGTTAAAAAGGCGACATTACATGTGATACTGCAGAAATTCAAAAGATCATTAGGGACTACTATGAGCAACTATATGTAAATCAATCAGAAAACCTAGAAAAATGGATAATTTCCTAGACACATATAATCTATCAAGATTGAATCATAAACAAATCCTAAATCTGAATAAACCAATACTAAGTTATAAGATTAGAGTCAGAATAAAAAGTCTAGCAAAGAAAAGCCTGGAACATGATGGCTCCACTGCTGAATTTTATCAAACATTTGAAGAACTAATAAC